>NC_140473.1:15411516-15866516 GCF_051167445.1 Perissodus microlepis
GCCTCTAAAATGAAAGAAAACTTAATACTGAACCAAGATGCAGAAAGAAATGTGAATACAGAGAAGACAGAGACAAAATCAGGGAGTTTAATAGAGAACAACTACACATACTGATCATGCCTTGCTGGTGAATCCAAACATGGATAAGCATTAACTGAGACAAGATGCAGCAAATGTCAAACTACAATGTTGTGGGAAAGTGTCATAATATAATGCAAACCACATATCGTTGTTTCAAGATTTGGAGGTACATAAATATTTCACGTCATAACCAACACGTTTCATCACCACAAGTGCCGACTGGACACCTCCTACTGTAAGCCACAGACAGACGTATACTAACAAATTCACAACACTTTCCAAACAGGTTTAAATCGAGTGCTTTTTTCCTACCAAGCACGTCTGACTCAAAACAACTTGAGACAGCTGCACTAGAGTAAAACCTATGTCGTAGACGTGTTAATGAGTGGTCTCTACTTTTATTAGGTTGGCTTCTTTTGTAGAGGTCAGAGTTTCTGTCACGCAGCCTGGTTAGACTGGAATCTGGACCTCTTGTGTAGAATGGGCTAATTGACAAAGGGAGTGAGCCAGAGCATATGGTTTGATTTTAACAGTGTGGGTGGTGTTTTTCCAAGCCTTACTGACAGCCCTTCCACCTTCTGTTTCATCTAATTTCTCCTAATTAGACCTGACCTTCACCTTAATGACCACTCACTCAGACACAAAGGGTTCGTCTTAGTTTACACTCAATGTGCCTTTTTGTACATATTTTACATGTGGGTGTAAAAAGATACAGATAAAACATTGGGGAAAAAGATCAAACCAGTGATACATTTGTATGCATTCCTACAGTATGTGCAACAGACAAATGGCAGGTGTTACTAATTTAACACACACACTGTCTCTTAGACTCCTTTTCCTGTTGTTCCACTTGCAGGATAAACACAGTTTGGTGAATATGCATTAGTCACTGTGCTGACAAATTTGCAATATTGGTACAAAAACACAGTGTGGCCTGTGCTGTTAGATATATGGTTTTGAATTACTCTCTTTCAGAAGAACGTAGGTTAATTCTGCGTTTTTCTGTAGATGAAATAATAAAAAAGGGTAAAAATTAAAGGGTAAAATACCTACTGTTGCCACGTAACTGCATCTACAACAGAGCCAGCATTCTTCATGAACCTGAAAGAAAACACAAATGTCATTAACTGATTCGTTGTATTTTGTCTTCAATATATGACAACCTATGTCTTCCTTACACAATTACAATATGGCTATATGAATATTACAACATTTTACCCATTTAACCGTTAGTGCTCAGTTTATTTAACAAAAATATTTTAATTCAAGTGCACATATGTCACCTTCACTTTATCTCAAGAAGAAAACAAAATCTATCTAGATGACAAAAGCCATAATTCACTAAAACTCTTTGCCCACTGTCATAAAATGTGTTGCAGTGTTCATTCTTTTAGCAGGTAAGCAATTGGTAATTAATTAGACTTCAGGATTAAAGGCAAATTTCTGAAAATCAATCAAGACAAATTATAAATATAAGAAAAGTGTAATTCAACAGCTGAGAGGCTCCTTAAAAAGACAGCAAATGGTGTGTATGCATTATGCAGATTTTCTGTCATTTTAAAATATGTGTATGCAGCAGTCTAGATTTGGCTTATAAAAATGAGTTCTTTCATAGTTATATAGCTTATATAGCATAATTACATAGTTTGACAGTCACTGTTGGGTCCATATATTTTTGTGATGCTTTGCCAAACCCTTGCTGCAGCTGTCTTCAGTTACTGTTCCTTCATGGCTCTTTCTACCTCTGGTTTTGTCTGCAAGTGAAATGCAGCTCTATTGCAATAACAAAGCCAATGTGGAATATTCCACTTCCTGATCTTTCAAAACCTTTTTACAGATTTAGGTAACTCTCCATCTGTTCTGTGATGTGCTAAAGAATTACCTTTGGGAATGAGGCTAAACACAGACTGCAATACTTTATACTTCTGACATCATTCATCTGCTTTTGTCACATCACCAGCAAACTACACTGAAAGTCATGCTTGTCCATGCATTACACTGCCTTCACCCTTCACCCAAGAGATGTAGTATGCTTCAGATTAAAGGTAGCTCTTAGTCACATCTGCCTACATAAGACTGAGCTGGTAGTGTAGCACCTCTATTTTCACTTGTCTTGTCAAAAGTCTTTTATTAGGGTAGATTTTTGTAGTGATTTTATTTAACCATGGAAAGGATCCTGTGATCATCTACGACTTATCTTCCACAGTGTCCATGAATTTCTATGTTGTCTAGCTCAACAGTGCACTCTATCCTCCAAATGAACAAAATTGTTGAGCAGGTCAGTTCAAATCTGCAAACTACTAGTTTTATTATTATTTTTTTAACTAATTAGAGTTGCTGATTCTATAGCTTGAGGATTTGTTTTGTTAATTTTCAGTTTAATTGTTATTAATAAAAGGAAAATCATCTGAGAGCAGAATCATCCTGTGCACAAACACCGTGCAAACACAGAGTCGCCTCTTTGCATCTGTGTATGTTTCCTGATCTACCTGACCCAAATCGCTCCATATTTGGCTGTAACAGCTTGTCAGACATGCCAAAATGTGCGTCTCTAAACATCATGTCACAGAAACACAACTTTCACTGGGCTGGCTTGTTTAGTCTGTGCAGCTCAGATATTTGGACTCTTGAGCTGCCCAGCATCTAATTAATCTTATTTCCTGAGAGCAGCAGAGTAGTTGGGCTGTCAAACACATGAGCAACCCCCTCGTAACAGTGTCAAACACACAAGAATCGTCGTGTCGTTAAATGCGACACCCATGACCCATGGGTACTCCGGCTCTCGACTCTTCATCTTCTCAATCGTCCTCCTCTTCTCACTACTCATCTTCTATGTCCTCCCTTTGTTCTGATAACACTGCTCATTAATCAGTCTGACTATTACAGTACACATATACACATGTGAGCAAAAAAATACACCTTTTTGCTTCTGACTAAATCTGAACTGTCAGTGCTCAATGAGAGAAAAGGCAGCTCCTAACGGTTTCACTGATGTAAGTAGTTCAAGTACATAGTGGAGACAGATCCATACCAAATTATTCTTTCTCCATAGTCTTCCAACTACCTGTCAAAATGTGTGTGGCTGCCGAGAGGCTAACATATATTGAGACATTAAACTGTTCCTGTGAATTTAAGTACACATGTGCTTATATACTTGTGCATGTGAAAACATTTTAACACATAAACATATTCAATTTACTTTATAGATGGTATTTTGGTTAAATGACATGTTGACCCCATTTATTCAACAAATTAAAACCAGAACTATGTATCCCACCTCCATCACTTCTAATTGTCTTATTAGCTCTGTAATAAATCTCCTAAACCTCTTGTGACAGATTAGTGGACCGCAGAATATAGCTTCCTTTCAGCCACACAAAATAGATGTTAAGTTTTCATGGTTTCTGCACAGGAGCACGTCTAACATCTGCATTTATTCACCAAAATCTATCAGACATTGCAAAATGTTCCCAACATTGTCATGTTTATGACTGTGTGTATCTGACCAGTTGCTTTTACATATACAAAAGTCTAAGTGGAAGCTAAAAGGGAACAAAGCGTTCTCCATTGCTGCCCCCAGTTTATGGAATAAATGCCTGTGCACTTTAGACAGTCACCTCCACAGCCCATTTTTAAAGCACATTTATACTCTCTGGCCTTCGACCGGGCATTACACATTGATCTTACTTGCCTTTGTTTTATTATGGGAGCTTGTTTGTGTTTTTATTCTATTCTAGTTATTTTTAACGGTCCTGCATTTATTCACTTTTGGGTGCAGCACTTTGTATTTGCTGTGGTTGTTTTTAAAGTGCTTTATAAATATTGCACACTGAATGTCTGAATAAAGTAATTAAACTTTAGATTAACTTGATAACGTATCATCTTAAAACATGAATGTAAAATATCTGTCAAGTTATCAACATCTAAATGATCATAACAACATTTTTCTATATATTACTAGCTTTTTATACACCACCCTTGTGTGTTTAATATAGAGTCTGACAATTTTATTATTTGGGTGATTTTGGCCTATCATAGATATATATAATGAATATATTATCCCCTTTGCACCACAACGAAGCTTTTTACGTTTTTGCTTGAGGTAACGTACATATGGTGTCATTCGTTTGTCCACCAGTGCAATTTCAACCTTGTGGTTTACAGTTCTCTCTCAATGTCTGCAACAGAACCATGGCCACGTGGTTTCTTTGTGCTAAACTTCAAACTGGATTGCCAAAAAAACATAGTGGAAAATCTAAAAAAAATAAATACATTTTATATGTATATATTTATTGGTTGGATAGTGTATGTATTTCCAAAATTCCAGTATTAGTTAGGCTAATTTAAAACAATTAATCAAATTTTTATATACTGCTCATAAAGTCAAAAACAAAGGGCAAAAAGTAATTTTTTGATAGTACTAAATTATTTTATTATCCAGTGGAAAAAAGCAAACATTGCACCATAAGGTCACACTTTATTTGTATTGTCCAACACTGACAGAGTTGTGTATATACCTCCATGTTTGACTTTCACCCTTTGTTTGTTGTACTGGGCCAGTGATGCATTCATTTTAGTCAAGTTTGTTTCCATTTCAACAGACAGAAAAGCTCACAAAGGCGTTACTTTTTTGGAAATAATGATTTTATTTGAGGAATACTGTCAGCTGTTTGGTTGACAGAACTAAGGATAAATTTCTTGTCTAAAATGAATTTCAACAAACTAAGACTTGCAGTAATACCCAAAGAAGCCTACATACCTGTGACAGGCAATCTGGGGTTCACTATTTGTAATGCAGCAAGGTCAAATTACGCTTTTAAAAAGGTTTTTGTCTTGGTTAACAATCACTATTAGATTATCCAAATTAAAGTTATGCACAAACGTTTCCAATTCATTAGTGAAAAGAGGAGAATGTGTTATTCTCTGATGGCACTGATTTGCTATTTGTATCCAAAGTGCATTTTGTAAATCACCAACTTGATCAACTGCAAGCCTTAAACTAATTTTGAATTAAGATTAGGTTAAGTTGAAGACAGCCAATTACATGCGCACTGCCAGTGGAAAAGTGGTTTGTGGAAGAACAAGATGGGGAGGTTTTTTTTTAAAAAAATTTTGTCATTGAAGTTTTGAGTTTCTAAGGATCACAACAAATTATGTTTCTTTTGCCTAAATTCAAGGGTTTGTTTCAGTGAGCCACACTTTGTAAAATATACTTGGACAGACTTCATTGAACTGATGAATTGATAAAGACAATACAAAATGAGTCAGCGCCTTAAAGGAGGTATTACTTTTCCGTTTTGTGCTCCATATTCCCATCATGATCTTACGCTGCCCGTGAATTGTTAATGTTCTGATTTTCATCTGCCAGATAATTACAGCTTGTGAATGCAAGATAGATAAACTGTGGAGCTACAATATTGTGTGGCTACAATACAACTTGTCCAAAAACAACACGGTAATTTTCAGTGAAACAGAGTCCGAACAATTTAATCTTGCTTTCAGTCAACTTGAATAAAATTTTGGCCAGCTAAAGAAAGTATGTCTGAAAACCTTTTCGTTTTCCAAAGATTATAGTAAACTGTATCAAATGCTGGTGAATAATACTACACAATGACACTGTGACAATGTCTTGGTTAGTCTTTTGTTGTAAAGGTTTGGCTACCAAGTGTAACAATGCAACCTTTGCAGAGGACAGGCTGCAGTTGAAAGAGGGCGGTTAGATAAGCGACCAGAGTCAATCCAAAGCTGCTGCAGCTTCTGGGTGAGACAAGCAGGTGGGACGTTGCGCCATCACGTTATCAATCAGATGACACTTTATTTATGCTGACATGGTATAACTGAAGCTGAGACCCTAAAACCTGCAGAGTGGGAATCCATAAACACTGAATACAACTACAGAGTGTGAGTGTGTGTGTGCGTGCGTAAAACTTTTACTGAGCTTTACTGTGTTTAATGCATAAACTACTGCAGCATACTTTCCGCTACCTTCCCCCTTTCTTTTCCAGCAGGACAGCCTAAGAAGGAGTGGAATCCTGGCCAATCCCTGTTTTACTTGGTGACTCACCCATCCAGCAGCAGAATGGCGTTCTTCCGGGGTCGTCCTGCGTTGGGGCCAAAGAGGTGAGCTCGGTGGTAGAAGCGCACAGACTGCAGCAGGGTACGTAGTTTGGTGTAGTCCTGAGCCAACTGGGTGCTGTTGACCGCATGACCCACCATGCTGCGGTACGCATTGGGCTCTGGAAAGAGAAGACGCAGTAGACTGAGGAAGATAAGAGTTTATACAAGCCGCATTGGGAAGATGACAAAGAATGATGTTGTTGTTGTAGTCTGATCCTGCTCTTAGAATATCCAACAGCCAGTAGAAAAAAAGGATAATTGGCCAATTCACAGTAATACAGACAGATGGACACTGCTTCAAGGGAATAGCCAAAGCACACAGGGTGGCCTTGCAGAATCAGTAAGCCTAAGAGAGTGAAGGATTTTTACAAAAGGAGAAAGACTAAACTTTAGCAGACTCATTGTTGATTAACAACTTCACTGAAGATTTTTCTGTACCAGGCTGTTTCATCCTAAAAACATAGGCTGCTAACATGTCTGCTTTATTAGTGTATGTTGATATGCTGTTTATGAGAACTATGAAATGATTAACTGCACATTTTAAAAGATAACCTTTAATTCATCATATAAATGTCCTCTTTATCTTGTGATGCCTCAGCAGTTTACTTGAAATTATTTTTTTTGTTGCAGTCACATATAAAGTTATTAGATATTTGCTGCTACTCTTAGGCTTAGGCTGAAAAAAAGGGTGATAATAAGTTTTTAATGTGAGGGTATTTCTACCCTCACATTAAAAATAGTTTACCCCTATGCGAACCCTTGGGTTAACCCTTTAACTGCTACTGAACTTAAAAATCCTTCATTAAATCTGCAACAGTTTACTTTAACAAATTTGTATTACAAGTGACAATACAAGCATGAACTGTTATACTGCATTTAGTTTATGCTTCGAATTTAATTTACTGCACTCAACCAGAGAGAATAATGATATGATTTTGGCAATAAAAACTATACAGAGTGTTACCTTTAAAACACTTTCTTTTCCTTTTACTCCTCTAAATATTTTAAATAGTATAAAAACTGCAGATATGATTGTAAGTCATGTGTTTTAGTAGACAGTTTGAAGTATGTTGCTGTACTGACCATTGCCCAGCTCCCAGGAGATGTTGTATTTCTTGCCAGCGCTGTACTTCAGGAGGCTGAGGGTGGAGGAGGTGTTCCAGGAGTTGTCTGGATTTCTGTGTAGTGCGTTGAGCCCCAGGATCAGGTGCAGGCCAGCACAGTCGGCAAAGTTGTACAGTTTGTCTAAAGACCTGGCTGGGAAAAACCCACAAAGCAGTTGTAACTTTGATTCTTTTTACGCGTCTGGAATCATATGACCACATGAACATGATAGAAAACATGTGTAACTCATGGATTCCCTGATTCACATGCCCTCTGTTTCTATATGTTTATGTATACAGTAGCCCTTAAACCATATCTGTGGTGCTTTCTGCACCACAACTATGTATGTTTGCAACCGGCTACATTTTCTTTTCATTAAAAAAAAAAAAGAAGAAGAAGATGGAAAGGTGTTGACATTATGTAACATTATGCACTTTTATTATACTTATTTTAAAGTCAACTTTATCAAAACATACCTTCAGACTTGGAGGAAAACAAAATTGAAGCAGTATAGGTTTGTGTCACGTGTATACTACTGTATTTACACTGTGAGTACTATGAAACCTGCTTAAAAACTTAAGATAATTAATCAGTTATGATAAAAACAAATCCAAAATGAGAATTCCAATAATTAATTGTTTTTACATTAGTTACCGAACAATATCTAAGCTGGTTCTGCTCAGTTCTTTGTGGATCAACTGATCAGTTTATTCGCATAGTGAAAATAGAAGTAAATCAACCAGAAATAGAGCCCAGCTTTGAGGAATGCTTATCTTGTCTGTGGCGTAGGTAACATTGTTGTGATTAACTGTGTACAAAGTTGCTTCCACCACTTCAGCTTTCAAACTAAACCATTCAAACAACCAAAGAGGACAACATTCCTTAGCCATACTGTGTAAGTACTCTGTAAGATGTACTTGAATAAACTGACTGCACGTGGTGCAGGATATACTTGGAATGTATTCTGCAACCAGTTCTGAATTTCGTGTGTTCATTTTTACACACGACAGCAGAGTTTCTTCCTTCAGCAACATTCAGTGAGAATGCAGACAGACTGATTTTCCCATCATGGACTCCTGTGGTGATGCGCTCCTCAAAGCATCAGGCACAGGATTGTTCTGTTCTGCAGCTGACTGCTCACTCATGTTTATGTCTGCTGTCTCCATCAGAACACATTATTCTCCCTATGCAGTAGAGGATAAGGCCAACTGCAGATGTTGGCATACAGTGAGAGTGCCAAAAGTGTTTGTTTATATTTTAATGTGTGACTGTAGGCTGCTCCTGGATATCTTAGGCTCTTGTTTTGAAATTTAATCTGTTTGGATTCATTCCATTAATGTAAATATTACCCTGAACTCTAACCCTTACTTCCTAGGTTCAACAAGAACCAGATGAAGACTGTGCAGGTCTGGTTCCTGCTAGAATTTGCTCTCAGCTCTGGCTTTGGCACCACCTGAGTTTGCCAAATGATAGCTTTGTCCAAAGTGGAATGAAGACAAATGCAGAGCAGACTCGCGTGCATGTAAAAGGTTTGGATACTTGTCATGCCGATAAAAGGCATAGTATTTAAAAATGGATACAACTAGCTTCAACAGAGGACACATTTAAATAGTGAGTAATGCTTATTAAGTTATATCTGAACTCAAATGTGTTTGTGTATTCAGCATTTACTCCAACCCTTTATTTCTAGTAGAGCACTGGCTATGTATAATCCAAAGAGCAAATAGAGAGAACAGAAAGATTGCTTGTTGCACCTGGCATTAATCTGCTCTCTGCTAATAGCAGGACAAAGCCTGAAAAGCAAAAAATGTTTGCAGCAACAATAGCTTTATTCCACAAAGCTCTTTTGGGGAGTGTATATCTCCTGGGTAAACTCCCCGTTCTCTGTCTCATTAATAACTATCAATAATGTTATTATCATAACTGCTATTATTGTAACTTCTTCCCTTTGTGGTTGGAATCAGAGTGGCATCTGTTTGCAGCAGCAGAGTTGAGGGCAACTGGACAGAGAAAGTAGGGCCAGATGTGGCTGTCAAGATGAGTGATTCCAGGCCTTTCCTCACCTGATATCTGAGCAGAAGGCAACCAGCCTTACTGCAAGACACAGCTAGCAGGCCTGCAAACACATCATAAAAGCATCATGAGATGTATCAAGCTACTAAAAATACTGTTTCTCTGCTGGCTGATCTAAGAGCAGTGTGTAAAATAAGAGTCTATGTGTGCATGTCAGGCTGGTTACTGCTAAATCTTTATACCGAGTCTAGGTCTTAAGCTTATGAAACACACGTGACTGTTGTCGTATAAGCTGAAGGTGCTAAAAGATATTTTGCACTCAATAATTTTAAACATAAATTTTGCTTTTCACCTAGACTATTAGATAAATAATTGCATGTTTGACAGCATACTCATCTAATGGATCTATTATACAGACTTTATAAATGCATATTTATTTATATGCATACTATGGTTCCAGCTTATCAAATGAAAGGATCTGTCATTTTTCCTGTAAGTTAAATGAACAGGGAAAATAACCCCCCCCCCCCCCCCCCCCCCAAATATCTGAAGAAATCAACTTGGTACCTGCAAAGGTATGACCTCTGTCATTATCATAATTTTTGGACATATTTTTGATTTTGGTTAAATAACTAGTAATCGAAATGATTAGTTGCAGCTCTAGCAGTCTTGGCACTGTATTTATACTTATTGTAAAGAAGAGTTGAAATTAAGGCTGACCTAGACCCATTTTGTGTGTCCGATTATGGGTAAAAAAAATATATATATATATATATATAAAATATATAAAATTCTGTTGATAGGGTCTCCTTTTTAAAATAAAAAAAATAAAAGCAATCCCCTGTTAGCCCATTGGTGAGCACTTGTTGGAGTCTCTTTTTCACACTGACAGCAGCTTGTAAAGAACATACATTACAGCATAGCCCAGCATAGCAAAGCTCTTGCTTATCATCTAGGAGGTGGAGATCATGTGTTTTCTTACAAGCAGAAACGGGTATATTTGCTATCCCGATGGCAGAAAATCTGCAACTTATTGGGGCAAACTTGACCCCCATACATAAAGCTATGCAGACACTAAAAAGCCTTTAAGATACAAGTCAGTGATCTTGGTCAGACAAAATGAAGGCACTGTAAATTAAGCTATTTCATCTGTTATAGCTCACCATCACATCTGTGTGATGCTAGAGCACAAATGCTCCAGGATTCAATGAACTCCAGAGACACACTGTGGTTGGAATTCTGAAGGGAATACCGGAACTTACTATTTCTGGATAATCACTCACAAACTTAGACACAGATAATCAATAAAGCCAACATTAAATTGTCTTTTCTGTTCATCCCAATTACATTTAATAATATCTCTGAAGCACTTATCATTATTCAGCTTTCAGTTTTTAAGCAAACTAAATCCTTCAGAAACAGGTCTTACATTGTAATGTGGTTTAAAACAGGTCTCAAAATTCTCAATTACACACAAAACAATGAAAGCCTGTCTAAGAGGTCAGACTTTACTGTACTCACTCAGCTACAATCTTCTCTTTTATCTTACAAACAGTCCAGCCAGAAACAAGCAGAACAAACCCCAGAAAGCTGTGTGTGCACGGGTGTGCATTTGCTTATATGTGTGATTCTGCTGGCGTGCCTTTGTGTGTTTGTGTGTAGCGGAAAGAGTGGAGTCTGGATATTGTCAAGCTGTCTATCTGATAGAAAAGCCGGCTCTGTGAAGCAGAGCGGCCGGCAGCATCAGTCAGCGATATGCCTCATTTCTGCAGTTCTGCATATTCCTTCAAACACTGAGGTACACATATGTCTATGTGCACCAGGCCTCTATGCACTCACACAGTGTTTACTGGTTTACATACCACCCACATGAAGCAGACACCCATTTAAAGTTTCCAATGAAATCCCACTCTTTTCTAGCGCTGTGCTTTCACTAGGTTACTGTAGCTGACAGGACAGGTGTATTTTTACATGAAAGTTGTTGCTATTACACCTTGGATTTGTTTCACTTTTGAGCTGCTAGATTCGCCTTCGTTATATCACACAGCCTCACTAAAACAAGGAAATCACAGCATTCTTACTTGTTATAAGAAAAAGTGGCTTTTGCTTAAAATCAGCTTTTTAGGTTATGAAAAACAGATTGAGACGAGGATCACACAACAGAGCTTAAAAAAGCAAGGGACAGCATAAATATAAAAACCTAAAATTTGAACTTAAAACATGAAGCACCATCAGGATTTCTTTTAAATCACAGAGATACTATATTAAGACTATATTTTTATTATCAGCGAACAACCACATTTAACTGAGAGTATACATTACACAAAAACATTGCAACCATTCCAGACTACTCTGCAACATATGTTTTTGTGTACTGGGAGGAAAGTGAATGCAGGCTACAGATATGCAGACAGAACAAGTAGCCTTTCCTGCCTAAAATGTGAGGGATCATTTGGAATTTAGTTTCAGTGATTTATGAAAACATTTCTTGCTTTGAGCATCAAAAACAGAGTATATCCATGCATTCTCCACCATTTATGCCTTGGGAGACAAAAATACCAAGCACAGCAGAAATTAGTTTTCTGTTTTCATTAGATATTTCATTCAATACCAAAACAAAGTTGCCAACACAATTTACAACTACTAGTTGAATGGAAATCAGTCTGGAGTGGGTGCGCGCGCACACACACACACACACACACACACACACACACACACACACACACACACACACACACACACACACACACACACACACAAATTTCAAACCCAAAATGTAACCATACCCTATTCTTAATACATGCCTTCACCTTTAAAATGTTATGATTTATGTCATAGGACTAGGCTTTGTGCTCATTAGGATGACATGTCTGCATAATTTGACTGTGTAAACAGACCTAGGTCCCCACAACATGAGTAATACCTGGACCGCTCACAGACAAAAAGACTGCAGCTGAGTTCTGGCTTGCTTTAAAAGCCAAATCAAAACCGAATCCTCAAGAGACATGTGCAGACAGGGTAGAAGGCTGTTTAGAGAAATTAATTGTGAGTCTTTTTTCCTGTTTATGGACACAATATGTTTTCCATAGATGCACATGTTGCAGTCAAGTTTCCAGAGTTCTTGAAAAGTGTCCACACTGCTAATGAAGATGATCTAAAATGAATTCTAAAACTTTTTATGTTATTTTTCTTTCCTCTAATGATTTAATAACTTTGTAGATGTAGGAGGAAAAGAGAGTTATGCATGAAATAAAATTACGCTGAGCACACTGCCGCCCTGTAGGTGCTTGTAATTTTCTCTGTCAGCTGTAAAAACTCACAGCGCACTGGCTTAAAGTTTGCAGTGAAACGCACACTGTAAACTCAATGGGGAAAAGATGGTGGAAATGGCTATTCTGAAACAATACATCCATCAAATTATTGTTAACATGCTGGAGAAAATTGTTGATGACAGTGTATGAGGCTGGATTAAAATTAATCTAACATTTATACTTACACACAACACGTGCGGTTACAACATGCAAGATGATGTCATGAAAGATTTGGAATTAAACTGCCCAAATATCCAGGAAAACTCAAGCTCAGTGCATTTATCATCACCACCTCCATTATGGCTACAATTTCCAGCAGCTCCAGTGGTTCATCTCTGCCTTCTGTTTCTCATTGGTCGGGTCATCCACTAACCAGATCCTCTCGGGCTGCAGAGCAAGACAGTGTGACTGAAGAAAGGTCATCTGAAGACTGATATATCCAATTATTTCAACAGCTAGTCAAATGTTCAAGAGCAGCTATCGATCAAACCGCAGTTTAATAATTCATCCATATCGGTGAAACCCAGACCAGTATACTGTTACGGTCGCTGTGCACAAAGCTGTTAAAAGAGGTGTTTTGCTATGTTCGCGTGGTATATCTATGACTTACCCTGACGCTAGCTTGACACTGAATGTTAGGGTTGCGCAGAGGGAAAATGTGGTTCTAATATACTGCGAGTCTGTGCTGCTCCACCAGCATGTTGCACAGAACCCAACGCCTCCATGTTTACACAAACACACATCTCCACATGGACTCTTCTTTCATACAGGGGGGCTCCACTTCAGCAAAACCATTCAGGTCAAACCACTTTTGTATTTTGGAAGAATGCAAGATATGTGGTGGGCACCTGTTTTCAATTCTGTTAGTAGAGGGGGACTGATATGTGTGTGTGCGTCCATATGTGTTGAAACCAGAATGTGAGAGAGAGATTATCTCAATCTGTGAATTTGCTCTGACTAGACTTGCGTGTGGCCCCCTTCTGTGAACCCAGTGTAAAGAGATGCAGAGCAGCTCGACAGGACTGGTGAGTAAGATGAGTGGTATGTTAACATACGCTGTTCTTGATGTAAAGTACAACAACTCTGTGCTCCTGTGCTCCTGTGTGTGTGTGTGTGTGTGTGTGTGTGTGTGTGTGTGTGTGTGTGTGTGTGTGTGTGTGTGTGTGTGTGTGTGTGTGTGTGTGTGTGCAAGCACTATTTTCCCTAGTGTTCCAAACAAGGCAAGAGGATGCAGCATATAACAAATGAAAGGCAGTGAAATGGACAAAATGACATCAAGTGTCTTTTATTGGCTTTGGGCCATGTAACTCAAACCACTTGTTGGGGGGAAAGGGTGTGAGGGAAATGTGTTTGGGGTGTGAGTGGTTTTCACATCTGTTTGGCAATGGCCACTGTCTATCACTCCCTAATGGGAAAAGCACGCTTGTTAGATACTAATGACCTCATTGGCTTGTAAAGATACAAGGTGTGCGCAAGGAGTGAATTCCCAGGAGAGAAACATCACCATGTCTGTTGTATTTGTATGTACTGTGGAGCTACCTATAAACCACTACCAAACACAACCAAAGCACGAGGTAATACAGCAGCCATTATCATTAGCCAAAATTGTTGTGAATGATTCTTTTATTACAAACTGACAGACTGTTTAGTAACTTGTGAATCGAACTGAGGGTTCATCGCTGTCTAAGGCAAACAATTGTCTTCATAACAAGATGATTAAGATGGCCAATCTGCAGCTTCTTTGCAATGTGCAACCAATTCTAATATTTGAACACCCAGCATTTACATTCAAAGCGACACCACAAAGGCACGCAATTAGTCAAATTCGATGAAGTTACTCTTCTAATATTATTGTATTACAGACAGGAAGTAATAGAAATAAAAGGTTTTTTTGATAAGCAAAAGAAATGCTTCTTGATGGACAGGCTAGTATTGCCAGTTGGCAGGGTGCTGAGACAAAATACAAACTAACTTGCATAACTGTCTAGGGATGGATAGTATTTTGTTAGCAGTCATACTGAAGAATAAGACCTACACCATGTTTGCTGCAAAATGATCTTCATCAGGTCAAGGTCCAACACAAGACATGTGTTCAGACTTGTAAGCATTAGAAGTTATTAGAGTTATTATGAGATTAATGTGGGGACTTGTTTGGAGTCTAAGACAGAGAAAGGAGGACATTCTGACCCCCCCCCCCCAAAAAAAAGATTCAATTACATGAAAGCAATATATACATATGGTCTGACACTTTTGTTCTGTTTGCACCATATGTCCGTACACTTCATGTAAAGGAAAAACTTTAAAGCTTTTTACATGAAAATATGTATATTGTTGCTTTTATACTGTAGGATATAAAACTGCATTTTTACCATGTAACATATTTTACACTTCATAAACTGTTTACTTTTTTTGGCCAACGCAGGGCAGTTAAGCAAAAGGGTGTGAATGCAATACCTGACAGTTTCACTACCAAAGATTAGTAACGCTGTCACCTACAAAGAGGGTTGTTGTAAAGCTTCCGCCTCTTATCTGGTTAGCCATCTCGTCTCACACACCTCTGCTGATGCTGTAATTAAGCACTGAATGCTCTGTAGTTGTAGAGAAACAAAACTCCTCCACATACATAGACTGGAATGAATGAGAGACTAGCCCAGGGCTTTACTGCCCTGAATCATCAAAGAGCTTGAACCTAAAATATTTTCAGGAGTCCTTTAAACAACACACCTGCTTAGGATTCAGACACAGTGGCTATCTTCACAAGTTTTTAACAAATGCTTCTTTTAACACCTTCACCATCATATTCAAAAATTATACCACTGGCAAAGGGCAACAATGTGTTGGGGCATAATGGACATCTGCTACATTCCAGTTCAAAAAGGGTATCTTTGATCCCAGGCAGTGTGATGAATGAGGGTTATGAAGACCAGATCCCAAGCGGGCAGCAATGCAAACACACAGTATTCCAGACTCCCTTTCACTGCTAGAATAATCACCATAATCACAGCAATCATCTTCCACTCTCAAACTATATCCACACACATTACTTATGCTTCACTTAAACTGGAGGTTCTTCAGCTGAACGTGCAGAGCCAGATTAAACAGTTACTGAATCATCATCTTGCATAACAACTTTTATAGGTAATTATACATTTATAATATCAGATGCTGGGAAAAGACAGAAAATGTTTATAAAAATGCTACTACGTAATGTGCAGACCATACCGACTACATAAGCCATTTGTTATTTTGCAGTTCAAATCTAATCACTTATAACTGCACTAATTAAATATAATTGACTGAATGATGGAATAACATTTTAGAAATGTATGTATTATTTTCATAATAATTCTCGGATAATACCTGAACCAATACTTTGCCAGTGAGTTCAAGCCAGAGAAAAAAATCCTACAGGTCTCTTAAGGTGATAAAATCATCATATTCTCAGGTTTAAAAAAATGATACATTATGAAATTAGAAGATAAAAATTTGAAGATTAGAAGACAAAAGTGCACAATTGCTAATTTAGCACAGTATAAAAAACTAAAAAAATGTTTCAAGGTTTTAAATTTACATTCAAGGAGACCTTTTATGTTTTTTTTCATATCTATTATATTCTTCTGGAATGTCATGGAATAACTTTAGTCACAAAAACCAAAACCAAAAACTATATATGTTATGTTGGCTCTCTACACAGGAACTCAGTTCTTTCTGTCTAAAACAGGCAGTTTTAGCTTTAAATCTTGTGATCACTACTTAACGTGAAAAGATCTAACACTGCTATTTAGCAAACCTAAAATAAGCCCCTCAAATGTCTGTTTGGTAGATATTGTTCTCAGTGCCTGCTTATTGTGTGACATATAGGTCAAAAGCTGTATATACTTGTGCAACATAGGATGGAATCACTGCAAAGTCCTTTTCTACAGCTTACACTTGCACATCTGCAGCTTTAATCATGGACCTCTACCTTCAAAGCAAAGCAAACAGTCCAACTTCTGTGTCAGACTGACTCAAAATCACAATGAGGATCATCAGTGGTGATGAAAGCTGAGGTTTTTTTGACGTTCATAGGATTGTGCACTGAGAATTTGTTACTCACGATCAGCATCTAAGCATGCAGTTGTACTGGTATCTGATGGAAGAGATTTGCTGCAAATCACCTCAACAATGGTGCGTGTTATTGTACAAAACTGTCCTTTACCACAAAATTTAATTTAAGTTGAAGGATCAGAGTTTTAACACCGTGGAGGAGATCCAGCACGTTGCAGATCAACACAGTTCTTGATCTAAAAACAAGCATCAGTCCTGGAAGCGATCGTGCCATTCACGTGGCCATAATGGAGATAGCAGTGAATTTTATAAAAGGTGAGATTTTGCTTTTTATGACTAACGTGGATCACATAAACCTTCGATCGCACCTTGTTCGAATAACATTAAATGTCTGGTTTGGAAATGCATGATAAGATGTCAGTTCTACAGCAAGCTTTAAAATGACATCATCATCAGATTTCTCCAGCAAAACAACCTTCAGTCCCATGAGATTTTTACAGCACCTAGTATGACAGAGATGATATTCCTGCCAGATTTTCAAGGAAATGGACACAGAAACATTTTCCAACTAATCACTTTAACAAATCACATCATCAAAAGTCCTCTCAACAGTCTTATGCTCTGGCTAAGTTTCATGATGTTGTCTGCTGAGAACCTAATGCTATAACAAATTGAGCCTACTCTTCATCTGAAAACATTTTTTACTCCATTTGCTTTCCATCTACACAAGGACTTATTGGCAGAGGCTTGCATGCAAGTGAGATTTTGATTTGTTTTATTATTATGTTTTGGTCAATTAGTCTGTTGAGATGTTTGCGGTTTAGAAAAATGACATTCTTCTTTAGTGCTCTAACACTTGTGGCGGTACTTTTAACCGATGCAAAAACCATATTGTATGCTAAAATATTTGAATTCAATCACACATATTTTTCCAGTTTTACAAATAAATACCATTTCATTTACACCCAGTGTAGGAAACCTCAAAAATACATTGCTGTGTCAAAATATTACTGCAAGTTCATCCATCAGAATAAACATTTTTAGCATTAGTGATTTGATTTGCACCATTTACCAGAATATCCTTTAGAAAGCAGTCCAAGTAATGTCTGCTCACCAGTAATGCTGATGTACTGAATTTATTTTAGGATTTACTTTTTCCCCTCAAATCTTGATCCTAGATTATTTAACCATTAGAAACAGTGTATGACATTAACCCCATGAGGGACAAGTGACAGAGTCATGCTAAGAAAACAAATAATTAATACATAATTAGGATTTTATAAGCATTGTTTTTTGTACCTTCTTACAGTTGACAGTAATGTGCTCTGTACATTTTTCAGATCCTAAACATATTTTTAGTAACATAATTACATTTATATTATAAAACACAAACGGAAATATGACTGAACTATAACTATATGATAAAATCTAAATCTTTACCAAGTGTGTAGAAGGACTATGCTTGTACATGCCATGCAGTTTAGACAGCTTACAGTGTCTTTTTCAACGTTTCAGTAAAGGTTGCCAGTAAAGAGAAGATGCTCAACATCTGGTGGGACTAAGATGTTTACATTAGAACTTCAAAAATGTTTCATGTTGGGGGATAAGAAAATCAGGAGAGATTTTAGAAGATAAAAAGGCAATGCGTCTTGTAATATCTTCAGTATTTACTCTTAAACGCTGGAGACAGCTGTCCTTCATTTGCTTACAACAAAAACAAACCTCTAACATCACCTGAATCCGCTGGATTATTCTAAATGTTTATATTGACAACATTTTATGAGTTTGATCATTTTTAACATAAATATGCACTGAGACGTTGGCTTAAAATTTTTACCGCTGACACAAGTTAGACTAAAAGCAATCAATTTTTAATATTTCTATAATTAACGTGTACTTATTTTGTATACACATACATATGATGAGTGAAAAATTAAAACTCAAGGCAAATCTAAAAAAGCATCAAAAGATGCCAGTTGCTTAACATTATAGCAGAATCAGCTACGGCTTTGCTTCAGTGTTGAGATTCTAATGTTGCTATGAATGCACAGGAGTCTTGGCTCAGCTCCCATGTCTCTTCTAGACCTACAGTAAAGGAGTTTGAAGGCAGCAGACTTCAGCAGGGGTAGCCTAAGTAATGCAGAGCCAGGCTATTAGTGTTGTGAGTAGGGCATGCTGGCTCAATCAAACCCTGGGTTCCCTACTCTGCCAGCGGACGGACCAGGCCAAGCCAAAGCCAGCCAAACATCTGCTCCTGGTTAGAGGTGTCGGCTCCTGCCATTCACAGCAAAAGTTCAAAACCTCAGGGAAAGATTTCACTTGGCCTCTTCTTGCCTGGGCCACTGCAAGCAGTCCTGTACTCTCCCTAAGGGAATGCAGGTCTGAGGAACGTACCACGAAAATTCAATTCCAGTTTTCCTTTCCGTGCTTCGCTCCTTTGACCGAGGCAAATTTCATTACACACTTATGGACTTATAAAATTCCTTTAATAACAAAGTGCATTGTCCCACAGACCAGGGTTCCTTTAAAGCCAAATCGCACCAGAGCAAAAGGGCTTTGAGGCCAACCATCTATAAGAACTGAGATGCTTTAATGCATGAAACACACTCTACTCCAATTTTTTTCCCATCCTTTTCTTTCTATTTTCCTTCTATCTTTATTTCTTTACAACACATAAACAGTTGTATAATATGGTTAAGACATAAAATAAATAAGTTAAGTGGGTTGCACTGCTTAAGTGATGAAAGGCCATAAAATATCTTACATATTTCCTCTGTCATCTTGTAACAATCAATCAGCTGGCATCTAATAAAATCTCCAAATAAAAACCCAAAGCACCAATTACTGGATACTTAAGCCAATTAACAAAAACAGAAACAAAGAGAGACTCTGGAAAATGAGAAAGAAAACAATTTGGTCACACATCTAACATTATGCCTCTATTACTCTTCTAATGAGCCAAAAAACTTTACGGAGGTGACTGATTTTAAGTTGAAGCCAAACCGCTATCTGTTGTTGGTCTCAGTAAAAGTAGGTTACCATCCTAACATTCAAGCATAAACTGGCTTCCATATGTGTCCGTCCAAGTTCCTAATGTTTTTTTTTCTTTCTGTTTTTTTAGAGATTTACAAACAAACAAAATACAGGCTCTGACAGTGATGTGGGTTCTGACTTAAAGACTTAGACTCAAGGCTCTATCTGATCAAAACACACAGCCCACCGTGCTTCTCTCACTCCAGTTTACAACATTTTTCAAGTGTAAACAAAAACCCACACTGTAATCCATTACTCCCTAAAGCTGCTCAGTGATCAGAATCTTTCACAATAAACAGAAATAAAAACAAGCAACAAAAAAAAGGAAAAAGGGGAAAAAATACAAAGAGACTATTCCCTTGTGAAGTCTGTTTCCTTGTAAGACTTTTTAGCATTTTCCTGCAACTCTGGATTATGTTGTTTGAGCACTGGATTTGTTTGTTTTTTTTGGGATAAAGTCTATGAATCATTGCTGTGGAAGGTAGCTGGGCACCTGCAGTTTTAATCTTTCTAGAGGACACGATACTCGGCTTTTGTCTGGATTTTCATTATAGAGATCTAAAGGAAGGAAACAACTAATGTTGTTTATAGGTAACTATATTGAAACTATCCAGAGCATGATTTGACATACTTGAGCCACTTTCTTTGCAAGTTAGAGATGTACTTGATGCATACTCATGTTATATATCTACAGACTGTATTTAAAGGATGGACATGTCTCAGGGTCTGAAAAGTGAAGCAAATGTGCTTTAAACCTGCAGCATTACTAAAGGACGTGGCGTGCACTCGTACTGTTAAAAAACATAAGTCAAATTCAGTCCAAGAAAAATGACCCTATTAATTACTTAGGGACAGATTTACTGAGGAATTAGTGTATTTCAAATGCAAAAAAAAGACATGCTTTCTTTTACGTTAAATACTGGCAAAATTGCATGCATGTTGCAAGCATTAATAAATCAGTTTTCAATACTGATTTATTATTTGCATGTTCCCACCTCCTTCATTCAATGTTGTTACTGTGTTATCTTTCTATTTTAAAAAAACAAAACAAAACAAAACAAAACAAAAAAAACAAACAAACACCAAACCCAGTTTATGCTGGTACAATTTAGTTTAAAGCCTTCTTCAGTACAGCATGATTTTTTTTTTCTTTTTAATTAGGCCTTTTAGACAAAAATGGGGTCTGATTTGATTAGTGAATGTGCTGTAATAGACAAATCTCCATCTTACTGCCAATCCTGGACTTGTCAGTCCATATTTCAAAATGTTTAAGTTGGTGTTTCAGAATAGTATTTTTACTAGCCACCAGGTGAAGTTATGCATATTATACATACAGTTTATGGTTGGTTGCACATCAGAACTTCAAGATAATAGATGTGTGAAAAGATAACTCCCAGACTGAATAATGCATGTATGTCATGCATGTCCTGACCTTTTTAATGCAGAAATATTGCTTTAAGAACAGCAGGATTTGCATAGTTCAGAGGCAGCTGTTAACAATGAACTGATATGATTCTGTAACAAATCAATGAGTGCCAGTAAAAGTAGCAGGTATATTTGGGGATGTTGCCTCAACACAGTAATTCTTTCTTTTAATTCTCACACTGAGGCACAAATCTATAATGGAGGAATTGCATTATACTGCTGTTTGTCATTTGAGTTGTGTTGGAAAACAACTTACAATTTACTGAGCCAATACTGAAGCCACTTAAAAAAAATCTGGCATCAATCTTCACTTTGTTACATCACTTGAATTATTTATTAAATATATGAGATCATTTTGGGATATGTGTGTCAGTGAGTAGATGGAAGAGGACAATAATATATATTGTTAAATAATGGGTTTCATAATCAAGAATATTATGCATTTTTTCATTTGTTTTGTTTTTTGTTTTACAAATAACAGGGTCTTCAGACACCACCTCAAAAACAATATATTTACACATAAAAATTTAGGAAGTAGCTTCTTTACACATCCCTCTAAGGCACCTAGATGTCCTCTTTTTATGTCCAGGTCAAAGGTCATGGACAGCCAGCAGCAAGGCCCCTGAAGCAGGTAGAACTTGCCCTTTATTTCCTAACCACTTCAACAAGGAGACACATACTTTCTCAATTACGGTGTTTTCCCTCCTTTCTTAGTGATAACAAGTTTTTTTAATAGTTTCCTAAAGGCAACTGTGATTTCTTTTAAGCTATGAAAATAGAAGTACATCAGAAACAATATAATATGGTATTTTTATAAACATGCCAAAAAAAATCATTATAAAAATTGACTGTCCTGATTTCCATCCATCAGTGATAACAAGAAATTGACACAAGCTACACAGCAAATTCAAAAGTGTTAAATGTTTTGGTGTTAGTAGTCTTCTTGCAAAAGTAGAGTTAATTTTACTCTAAGTAGAGTCACATTCTTTTAATGTAACTCTGAGGTGTAAAATGATAGTAGTTAAAATCGAGTGCTAAAAATGAGTGTTTCTATGTCAAATCTGGAGGTGTTACAATGGAAACATTAACTCTTGACCTCTTAACTCTGAACTCCTACAGGGGCTATGACACCAATAGAGTAAATTCACAGACTCCGCCCCCAGCACCATAGGCTCCAATCGAAGCTGAAGTGAAGCCGTTTCAGAACATTTTGCTCTACATATTTGAGTTGTTTGCCATGCTTGGTAAGTCATTTTTTCAAAGATTGTTTCAATTATTATTATTAGCTTTTACTTCTGTGGCTCTTTGGAGTTGAGACAAAGCTGTGTGGAAGGCATTAGCCATGTTGCTCGGTGATAGCATAATATTCTGTTTTAGCTAGCTGAAAGGTATTGTTTGCGGGCAAATACTACAGCCTTGAAAAAAAGCTTGCATGTGAATTTTCAGTCAAACCTTTGGTCAAATACACCTAAAACAATGTCTAGAATGTGAAGCAGTAGCAGACGTCCTGACTGGGTTCTGCGTTAGCATTTAGATCCCTCCAGAGTTTTCTGCACACAGTTTAGGTAAAAATGAAAAAGGTTGAGGTTTTACATTTAGTTCAGTATTACCTGTTGCCTGTGTCCTTGTCTTTTGGGAAAATACTTTACACAAGTAATGGCTCAAAAAGGATTCTTTTGTTTTTTACCGTGCTGCAATTGATTACAGGATTATTTGTGCCATTAATTAGTGTCAACTAATTTTTATTCAATCTCCACATAGGATATGCTTGTGAAGATGGAATATGGGGGAGAGCAGAAGTGCGTTGAAGTTCCACAAAGTGATGAATGAAGGACATGCATATTGTATTGAAGAAATAAGTGATGAGAATGCTGTTATTTGCATTTACCAGCTCACCTATGTCACACCTTTTGATAAACAAAATTATAATGAAAGTGAGAACATGTACACTGTTACATCTTTCAGAAAATGTTTTGAAATTGTGGTGCACAGTTCAGAATAAATGTTTTTCAAAAACCATTGTGTCTTTTTAGTAAATGTTTATTTCCAAAAGAAATTTCTAGAAGTTCAGAACAGTAAAATCCCCGCTTTTTAGAATTAATTAGAAGATAACTCTTACGTAGTTAAACTAAAATACTCTTTGAGAGTTAATATATAAACTCTTAACACCAAGTGTTAAATTATCAACTCCAGACAGATTTGGTGTTTAACACTAAATCAGAGTTAACGTACCAACTCTCCAAAAAGAGTTAAATTAACACTTTCTGGTGTGGACCCATATAGACACTTTAATAGTGTTGAAATCAAATCCGACAGTGTTAATTTGGACATGCTGGATTTGCTGTGTAGTGGGTTGTGAAAGATTTTTGGAAACGCCCTAGTTATTAAAGATGTTTTTGGAAGGGTGCTTTGAAGATGTTATTTGTGCTCTGAGGCTGTTGGGAAATCTAACACTTGTGAAGCTACTGACCCCTGAACATTTACAGGTTTGCTCAACCTTGAAGGCACAGTTTACACCACAGGTGTTGGCTTGTGCAATGGATCTTAAGTGCTGGGCCTGGCTGAGATGGTAAAAGATTGTTCTAGAGAAAAACTGGAGGTCTCACATGAGTTGAAATGTTTTATTCATCTTCAAGTTTTGCTCTCGTTTTGCTCTTTATACTTCTGTTTTGATCAGTCTGTTGGTTCACTTCTCACTCTATTCATTCCCCATTTTTTTCCCCTTCTCTCTGCTCTCTTATTCTTCACTCATGCTCTTGTTTTCTCATTTTGAGAGTTGAGAGCTGTGCTGTGAATCTCCAACTCAGCAGGACACCATGGAGTGATAGATGGCCTCTGACAAGGTCCAACACAATCCAACATATGCTCCAAATGAAAAAAAAGGAACAGAATTAAACAGGATTCACAAGTGGCCAAAGAAAAACATGCCAAACATGTATGCAAGCAACGTTTTTTGGGGGGGATGGGGTTTAGTGCACGATGACACAATAAGTTGAATATCCCCAGTGTTGAAGTATGAACACAAGTATGAACCAAAGAGGGGAAAGAAACAATTTATCCAACAGGAATAATGTGAATGATTATGGTTAAAAACCGTTGGGTGCAAATCACATTAGACTAGAGGAAGAATGTCAGTCTGAAAAGGTGGTAAGTAGTCCCATCCATATTCTGCAACTGTGCATATATATTATATATCTAAAGTTACATTTACCACTGCAACTAAGTATTACAGAAACGTTAAGCAGAATGTAGGAGGAAAAAAAAATAATTAAAATTATTCAGGTAAAACATATGAAAATATTTTATTTTAATTTCTTAATACAAAAATGTAATATAAAAGAACAGTGTTTATGTACTCATGATAAAATTTACTCAACTCCTTAGATACGTACTGATGACGGCTCAGCCCCGACAAAACTGTATTCTCTCGCTACAAGAAATAGCAGACACTTTCCTGGAGCACACACACGCATGTAGCAAGGTTGCCAACATTTGTGCGATGCTAATGAGTGTGTTAAATTCCAGGGTAAGTAGTTGAGAGAAGAAACATTAGCGTAACATTCTTAAACACCAAGTCAAATCACCTCTCTAAACAGCAGTTACAGCTTTTTAGCCCCTTACCAGACCCTATTTCCAGTGCAAACTGTACACACAATGAATACATATGGACAGGCACACACACAAACACACACACACACACACACACACACACACAGGGTAATCTCATAAATAACGGATGACAGCCTAAGAGTCAAATTAAGGAAATAAAATGTGTCTCACTGGTAATGAAGGAGGCATGTTTTCTGCCTCGGGATAACAACTTCATCTGGACCCATAAGGAGCTGACACATACACACACTTACAGTCTGTATAAACACACACACATATATTCAAGAGGTACCAGCATTCCAGCAACAGAGCCATCCCACTGGTACAAGCTTGCTCAAAGCAGTCAAGAACACAGTGCCATGATTTGAAATTTGACACAAAACGTATGTTTTCTAGAGCTCTGAAGAAAAATGTGGAGGTTGGATGTCATGCCAAACAATCACGGGAGAGGAAGGACTGCTTTCAAACAATTCCCATGCATCAGGCTATTAAAATGACATTCGTTTGCAGGTTGCTGGCACTTGTCTCGGGGCATATTGCAAACACATGGAATTACATGTTATGTCCATCCATGATTTAAACACTGGGTATTCTTTCGATCAAGGAAAAACAGACACTTCTGGATCTGTGTAGGCCATGTGGAAAGAGTAAGGAAAAAAAGTAGGCTATATGGCAATCAAAAGTTTGTCACGCTGAGATTACATCACTGGTGATAATTGTAAACTGACATGTAAGAATGAGAAAAAAGCATGTTATAAATTCAGCCAAACACACATAAAAAAAAAAAGGTCACACAAATTCACATGTAGTCATGTTCTGACTGAGCTCCTTTGTCTATAGATAGTTCACTACTTTGAGTTATGCTGTAAATGGCTCTGTGTGTGAAACTGGTTGCAGTGGTGTGCCGCAGGGTTTAAGTCTGGATCCAAATCTTTTCAGTGTGCACATGAACACGAATAATCTAATGATGCAAGTTATTTAGAGAATGGTTGTTATTACAGATACACTTAAAATGAACATGACTTTAAACACATCTGCGCTAAGATGATACACATGGTGACCGAGAGGACAAATGCAATGAAGTAAATCCCTGAAAGCCACAAAATATATATGAAAAAAAAACTACAAAGAAGGTTATGGTTCTGAACAAAAACCCAAAAGAAAAGAGCATGTGTTGTTTCAAAAGATATAAAAGCAGATGGGATACATTTTAAGCCAATAGGTAACTAAAGTGCAGAAAATTTGCTCAAGGTGTGCAAGTAATGAAGACATTAATAATTTTACTACTCACTTTAAATTTATGGTGTTTTTTTTTTTTTTGACACGTGGATCCCTTTTGTAACTATAAATCCTGTTTTTGTTAACTGGTTTTCAGGCAGGCCATTGTCAGACAAATATTGACTTTTGTAGTCCAGAAATCAAGTGTGTGCCCGGATTTCAGCGTGTGGATACCAACAGTACTGTCCCCAGTCTGGTTCTAATGCGCTTTCATAAGTGTGTGTATTGCATCTAATGTAATACTGCAAAAAAAAAAGCTATTATGTAAAACCTGAGACCAGAAAACAATTCTGAATTTCAAACAGAATTTAACGCTAATTTGGAAAAGCTTATTTCGGGGGGTTTTGGGTATTATCATAATAGGCTTTGTCCAGTTTGCAGTTACTGCTTGAATTGGCAGAACAACACAAAACAGTCCAATTTAAATATTTCTTCTTTGCAATAAATGAAAAGTTTAAAAATGCAAAAGAATTTAATTGAAATTTGTGAAATTACTATTGCAAAACCTCTTCAACACAAACTTGAGTGTGAGTGCAGTTTGAAGGCAGAAAAATACATAAAACTCACACTTGACGTATCTGTGAAAAGAAATGCTATGCTTCTGACTCCCTTAAGCTATTGGCAGGACAACACAGCAGGGTTCTAGCATCTCTTCTTTTAATAGTACAATAAAGTAAACAGTTGGGCAATACGTTGCATGAAAAAATATGCACACAACCTTTAATGTTTTTTCAACTACCTCCACTCTGTCCAAGAACCGCAATAGCTGCTCATATCTAATAATATCATTATGGATATATACAAATCAAAGCAGATTATATTCACTCTCCTGCTGACATGGCAACTGGCTGCAATGTAGTGTTACCGTGTGAAACTTGGCAGGGGAAACTCTCATAAATCTGTATTCAGCAGTGAGCTAAAGATGGTCCAGGTACTGAAGCAGCTGCAACACCAAAAACCAAATCCATTACAGTTCACGCAAAGTGTGAACATACTAACTGAGGCAATTTTAAACAAAAAGATAAGGAAGCCGTTGGAGAAACACTTCTGGTCACTCACGAAAGAGTTTAAAGCATACGATTAAGAAGAGGAGTGATAAAGGTCTGGGAGAAGTTGGTGAGCAGAACAAATACAAAGAATAGAGCATGTTTCCCAGTGCTGCGAGAAAATGTGTTTTGATTTTTTAAAAAGAGAAAGTTATAACTAGAGGCTATAGACAGCTGTGCCGGTTTGTTTTGATGAAAACATTTTCAAGCCATTCACAGATGTTCAGTGAATTCCCCGTTCTGTTCCTAATGTTTGTCTTTCCAGATTTTTAACATATTCCTGTATGTTAGTGTCTCAATACGCTTTCTGTCAAGAATTTCATTTCAGTTTTCACAGTTGTACTGCACACAGAATAGGAGTTTTTCGCACAAAAAATCCGATTTGATATCTGAGCTGGGGTGAAATATTTCAATATGTGTTTACACATTTGATGTGCAGTTTTACATCAAGTGTGTACACAAAAGTACAGCTGGTTTCACAAGCAGCAGTGTGTACAGTATTAATGAAAACAGTCAAAAGTAATAATCAAAGTTTGCATGTCCAGCCCTGTTCATATTTTCTAGCAGGCTTAGAAAGGCTATCCTCTAACTCTGTGGAACATTTGAGATATGCATACAGTGAAATTCTCCTCTATTCTCCCATATGTTGCAACTCAGAATCTGAACACTGACTAAGTCACTGAAACATACAGTCGTTGACAAAAAACCCTTCAGTTTTACATGTAGACTTCATGTTTAGGTAGAATTGTACACACGCCAAATAAACTACGTGGCCAAGATTTCATTTAAGCATAATGACCTTTATCAAGTGCACAAGCACATTTGTTGAAAAAGAATACATTACATATACATTAACATATTTCACTTTTCTGTCATTCTTCTCATGTTTCCTGGGGAGCTATGTATCTTTCTGTTAGCGGTTTCTAGCCTTGACTGTGCCAACTTACAGAGAGAGGCTCATGGTATTAGTGTCTGATCTACTCTCAGTAACGTTTGCGTATACCTAACAACTGATTAAATCCCGTAAACATTCATGTCACTTAATACTGCGAGTGTGAGATCAGACTAAGAAACAGAGAAAGAGTAGAGGCTAAATTGTGATGTCAGGCTCCAAACCATCTGCTAGATCATGAAGCCAACATTTGACTCATCTTACATTAAAATAATATTCTTAAGTGTGTCATCTCAGACCAAAATTTGATCAAATGAAGTGGTCATCTTTGTCTCACTACACTCAATTAAAACAAATTCATCTCTATGTACCATCACATAATGACTCCTCTTTGCAATAGTTTGTGCAGGGGACACTACTAATTTAAAGTCCTAATAACTTTACTCCTTCTGCAGTGATCTTCATTCTTAGCTTCTCCAACAAGCAACAGCTGGCTTTAGCAAGGACCACAAAACTGCCAGTTATCTTGGAGTTTGACATCTTGCCTTCATGAGGAAATCAACTGCTAATCAACTGCCATATTTCATCAAGATACTTCCTCCCCCGGTGCTGTAACTATTCATGCATGTAAACATAAAATAACCGACCAAATAATACTATTACCTCAGTGTCTGGGTAGGGCTGTATTGAATATGACAAATATTGATTTTATGCAGTTTTTGCAAAAGGTATAAGAAATCATATCATAATATTCATATTCAGTATTGCCTAAAGACAGACTCTGCTTTTAAATTTTAACAGTAAAGAAAACAGTGTAGCTTTTTGTATCTCTGTCACCACAATTTTATATATATATACACAGGGAGTGCAGAATTATTAGGCAAGTTGTATTTTTGAGGAATAATTTTATTATTGAACAACAACCATGTTCTCAATGAACCCAAAAAACTCATTAATATCAAAGCTGAATGTTTTTGGAAGTAGTTTTTAGTTTGTTTTTAGTTTTAGCTATTTTAGGGGGATATCTGTGTGTGCAGGTGACTATTACTGTGCATAATTATTAGGCAACTTAACCAAAAACAAATATATACCCATTTCAATTATTTATTTTTACCAGTGAAACCAATATAACATCTCCACATTCACAAATATACATTTCTGACATTCAAAAACAAAACAAAAACAAATCAGCGACCAATATAGCCACCTTTCTTTGCAAGGACACTCAAAAGCCTGCCATCCATGGATTCTGTCAGTGTTTTGATCTGTTTACCATCAACATTGCGTGCAGCAGCAACCACAGCGTCCCAGACACTGTTCAGAGAGGTGTACTGTTTTCCCTCCTTGTAAATCTCACATTTGATGATGGACCACAGGTTCTCAATGGGGTTCAGATCAGGTGAACAAGGGGGCCATGTCATTAGTTTTTCTTCTTTTATACCCTTTCTTGCCAGCCACGCTGTGGAGTACTTGGACGCGTGTGATGGAGCATTGTCCTGCATGAAAATCATGTTTTTCTTGAAGGATGCAGACTTCTTCCTGTACCACTGCTTGAAGAAGGTGTCTTCCAGAAACTGGCAGTAGGACTGGGAGTTGAGCTTGACTCCATCCTCAACCCGAAAAGGCCCCACAAGCTCATCTTTGATGATACCAGCCCAAACCAGTACTCCACCTCCACCTTGCTGGCGTCTGAGTCGGACTGGAGCTCTCTGCCCTTTACCAATCCAGCCACGGGCCCATCCATCTGGCCCATCAAGACTCACTCTCATTTCATCAGTCCATAAAACCTTAGAAAAATCAGTCTTGAGATATTTCTTGGCCCAGTCTTGACGTTTCAGCTTGTGTGTCTTGTTCAGTGGTGGTCGTCTTTCAGCCTTTCTTACCTTGGCCATGTCTCTGAGTATTGCACACCTTGTGCTTTTGGGCACTCCAGTGATGTTGCAGCTCTGAAATATGGCCAAACTGGTGGCAAGTGGCATCTTGGCAGCTGCACGCTTGACTTTTGTCAGTTCATGGGCAGTTATTTTGCGCCTTGGTTTTTCCACACGCTTCTTGCGACCCTGTTGACTATTTTGAATGAAACGCTTGATTGGTCGATGATCACGCTTCAGAAGCTTTGCAATTTTGAGACTGCTGCATCCCTCTGCAAGATATCTCACTATTTTTGACTTTTCTGAGCCTGTCAAGTCCTTCTTTTGATCCATTTTGCCAAAGGAAAGGACGTTGCCTAATAATTATGCACACCTGATATAGGGTGTTGATGTCATTAGACCACACCCCTTCTCATTACAGCGATGCACATCACCTAATATGCTTAATTGGTAGTAGGCTTTCGAGCCTATGCAGCTTGGAGTAAGACAACATGCATGAAGAGGATGATGTGGACAAAATACTCATTTGCCTAATAATTCTGCACTCCCTGTATATATATAAAATTGTGTAGGCACAATGCAGTTTTTTCCCATTAGTGCAGCTGTTTTCAGCTAGAACTATAAAAACACTGATTAGATGAGTTCTTTTTGTATTTAATGTCAAAGAAAACATTTCAAGAGCATTGATACTTCTAGAGTAAAGTAGAAAACTGCTTTTCCATTCACTCTCCTGCAAGCAGCTGCAGACCTCATTACTGACAATGTCCTCCTCTTCACTCTTGCTTCTCAGATTTCTCTGTTTTTGGAAGATTTTTTCTTCTGGTTCCTATTCACAAATACTGATCTTCTAGTTTTATATGACAAGAATAACACAGTATAGGAATTCCTAAATTGAATTGTGTTTATCCTTTGAGTATTCAATACATAAACGAGGTTTTCAATGTCCCAAGTTGAACGGACTGGCCGCTTCATTCAGTGTAAAACATGCCTATCCTCATGTGAAATCGGAATAGCTAAACTAACAGTAAATATAAGAGAGGTGTTGTGTTATGAAGAAAATGAAACTGATAGAGTTAGAGAAGAAAAAGTAAAGAAAAAAAAAAGAGAAAAAGGTCCAGGAAGTGATCCTTGATGGAGGAATATTCTCCTGCAGAGAGACATGAAATGACGCTGGCCATGGCCTTGTCTAAGGTCATGGTAATTTCTCAACTTCATGCCCCAGCTGAATGTGTGTGCGCATGTAAACTCAGAGTGGCCCCATTACTGATAGCTCTAACAAGCCTAGGCCAAAGGTCAGACAGTGGTGAGTGGAAAAGGATGGAGAGAGACTGTTAAAGGTCTTTAAAACACCACCTGCCTTTACACACACACACACACACACCACAAGCACACCCACCCACCCACACAAACACATACACCCTCACACACACACAGAGCTTGACTAATTGTTACCAGACCATATTTAAACACATCCTTAGTGCCTCAGAACCCCTGTTTCTCTCCAGCACAGAGATGAAGTTTCTGCACAGATTGGACTTTACACACAAACATGTTCACACTTTCAGGACTTTTTCAGTGTCATCAGCGTGCATTCTGGTGACTTATTTCTCAACTAATGGTTGCTCAGTTCCACATTTTTTGTTTTTGAACCTTAAAAAGAAACCAATAGCCTCACCAATTTCCTTAATAGATTCAAATAATTGCTTTTAGGAAATTGGTGAGGCTATTGCCTGTGTTTGGAAAAATTAGATGTTTTTGTGAAAAGACTTTACAGTATAGTAAAGTGTCTTTCGCTAAATTAAGTGCAGTCTGATAAGAAATGTGGCACCTGTGTAAAACTAGCATTACCGTATGGGTCTCAAAACTGAGGTTTTACCATTTAAAAGGACATGATTCTCCATGAGTCCCAAACACTTAAAATGTCTCAAATCTAGGAAAATAACAATTAGTTCATATTCACAAAAGGTTAAATGTATCAATATTTTAAGATTATACTTCATCAACTTGCTTCAGCAAATTTAAATACAGTTTGAAAACAGTATTTACAGGATAAAATAACATATCTTTTAGTCATAGAGACAAGCTGTTGCCTCTCCTCTATGCTGCAGCTGCTGCTGCTAACATCCTCTTTGTGACAGGAAGCAGCAGGGTTTATGGGAAATGTGGTCTTAATTTTGAGCAACATTAGCACTATACTACATGTAAGACTGGGACTAGGTGTCCTGATCATGTTTTTTAAGATTATGGCTATTTCTTTTTAAAGAAACAGCAACTCAGACAATACCAGAATGATAATGCAAATGATGTCAATGCATCACAACAACATTGTGTGTGTAAGAAGTATTTGTTGAGATTTGAACTGCAGAACTGGATACTCCAACACTATTTTCTGCTGATCTTACAGTTTCGCACAGTAGTCATGTTATATGCTTTTCTGAAATTATATAAGTTGCATGTCTCAACAAGCTCGGCCATAACATCCACATTACTAGTTGCTCGTACTGTGTCTTTAAATTTGTATTCATATGAGCACCATATGAGAACAATGCAAGAAAATATAATTACGTAATTGCTACCAGCATGTTTGATCAACAATAGATCTGGCTGTTAAAAAAAAAAAGACAAAGAAACAAACCCCCCAAAAAACTTCAAACTCTCATGCGCAGTAGATGTCCAAAAATGCTGGAACTCTGTGTAAAATCTTCAGTTCCTGCAGTGATACAATGAAATACTGCAAGGCCATGGGGTTTTTTTGCACAGTCAACAGATCAGTATTAATGATAGGGTGCTACAGTAAATAACTCCTGACCTGAACTTGTGAACTGACCCCACACCCGAGCAGGTACAAATTCTTCTTCTGTGTATTTGCCTACTTTGATAAATGCGATATGTCTGTGTTTTCACTGTTGCACTTGAGACTATTTGAAAATATGCAGCTGATGTATGGTCTTCATATCTGCCTCTATCACTCACACAGCAACACACAGAGGGTCTGTCCCAGGGAAGCAGTACAGTCTGAATACATGAAAAATACTCTGTAGACCAACTCATGCAAGGCTTTTTTGTTCTCTGCATGTTATGACCAAAAATATTAGTGGCACATTCAACGGGGTTCAATTAACGTATATTTGGATTCTTTACATAATTTATCAATGACTTTAAGATTCGCATGGTCAAATATTTTTAATGTCTCCAGACAGAGAACACGTGGTCATGTACATCACTGTATCTAATGATTCCCTTCAACTCAGGTCCCTGCTAATTCCCAAGTCCAACATTACTTTTCCAAAAGAACTTACAGGTTTTGAAACTCTTTTTTTGGGTGGTTCAAAAAATCCCACCAACCCAAAACACAATTCCAACCCACTGACTTTTCAAGATGCTAACGAAGATAAAAAGGGCGTGTATAAGACTTAACCTTCCTAGTAATCAACTACAATTTTATTTTGAATCCAAAGTCCTCTGAAACCAAACAAACAGCATGAATTAATTATTGCTGACAGATGCAGCCAATTTATTACTAACTCCAAGTCTGTGGACTTTTCTGAGCAGTACAATACTTTTAAAACATAAATCCAATATTTTACTTTTACCTCTGTTACTATCCTCTCCTGCAGCTTCTTATTTCCATCCCAATCAATCACAAAGGAAAACAGATAAGAAATGCAGCCCACCCAACATCAAGACGTCAGAGTTCCTTCTGCGGTCAGGTTGAGTTAACTGTAACCAGCGAAAATGTCAGTGCTCTGTTTACTTGCCTGCTGCTGCACCCCTATATCCATCCTTACATTCCTCCTTTACAAATTACATTTGTCATTCTGAAAGCTGATGGTTTACACTGGTGTGCTTTGAACCTCATGTGAGTGCACATGCATGTGTATGAACAAACTGCAGACAATACGCCAGGATATGAATAAGTGCCAAAAAAGGCCTATTTTGTGCGTGTGTGTGTGCGCGCGCGTGTCTGTGTTTTTTTGTGTGTGTGTGTGATCTCCTACCTGTTATTGTAATGTTGCTGTAGATGTTGGACAGCTGCTCTTTTAGCAGAACAAGCTGGGTGGTGGCTGCCTTCTCCCTCTGCAGCTCCAGCATTATATCAGGATGGCTGGCCAGTTTGCAGCCCTTCTGCTTGTCCAGTGCAATGTCACTGCGCACAATATCTGAAAACCAGAATGAATGGAAGAAATTATTATTTTATTAATATTTTTGCCATAGAGAAACCTATGTTGCAATTTTTCACCCCAAACTAATTGTACATATCTTTTTTTATTTTATTTTAAAATTTAAATTCAGTCACACTGAAACCAGAAGGCTGCGGCAGTTTAACACACTGCCAAAGCCAGAACATAAAGTTATATCTGTAATCCAGTCTGTTACTATTCAAAGAAACACACGTGTTTTATTGATATCTAGCAAGACTAAGTATATACGACCACCTCCTTACATCGCCATTTACATCCTCAGTTGTGACTTTTTTTTGATAACACACATTTATCTAAAATGAATACAGTCTAGTGCTCTGCCTTTATCATGTGTCTAACATGAAGTGTGCGATCAAACTATTTAAATAAAATTAATCCAAGTTAATTTTAAAGTGTACACATTAGGGATGCGTTAAACTGTAGTCCACCGGGTTATACTAAAACGTGTTTCTAATATTTTGTCAACACACTTTAGTGAAGCTATATAAAAATATCTAGCCAAATATCTGCCATTTTTATTTATTTATGTTTTTTATGAAAAACTGAATATTTGGCTCTGCGGACCACGGCGAAAAGCCGCCATTGTGACATGAAATGTTAGGTAAACACAGGTGTTTCTAACAACTTTAATGAAGGTTTTATGCTTTTAAGGTGTGAATCATAATTAAGGTGATAACACCTGTGTTCGTGTCATAACGTCCTGCTGTGAAAAAGGCATAGCCATACTATTGGAGCGATATATTAAAAACAGTTTTAGCGGCTAGTAAAATGATTTGTTTTCTAACTTTTCTTTTAAACGTCTGTTTCTCTCGTCTTCGCTTTCGTTTTAGCTAGGAGTCCTTAAACCGGTAGCGTAGCACAGCGTTTTACGAAGAAATGGGCAACCCTAGCTTCAGAGGATTTAACATTCCCTCAAAGAAATGGGGACTGACATGAGAGCAAACATTTAATCATCTTCTAAAATTCGGGCTAAAATAAATACTGGGGCCAGAGAGAGGGGAGAAAATGTCATGTCTAATCACCGTCCTCGTAGTTTTTCAGATAGTAGTCTGGTCCCGGCCCTCTGAACTTGGCGAGGTTCTTCTGGTTGTTGAACTGCAGGAAGTCTGTTCGCTTTCCACCAAAGCGCAGAAACGCTGGCGACAGGCCTCGCGCCAGGGTCACGAGCCGCTTGGAGCTGCGGATACGGGACAAAAAGAAAACACTTCAGCAACTGGGTGGTTTTTGCAGACTAGACTCACATGTTAAAACTGCTAACCTGTGTAAATTTATAACGAGGGATATATTTGTTAAAGTCAGTAAAAAGTCGTCGTTCTCTGTGATCCTGTCTCCCGTTCTTCAGTTCCGTTTACTTCAGACCATCCAGCTATTTAAACAGATTAGCTACAGAAGAAATTGGATTTTCCCGTAACTGCTAATTTGCTGCAGGTCTATCATAAAACTTTTTTCCCCTCATCTGCAGACCCACGACGCATTTGGCAGCCACTACAGCAGGTAGTACAAGGCCACAGGCTGATGAACAAAGGATTAAAACGACACACACACATGCTTTGTGTAGTTGACGAACAATTCTATCCTCAATATTTTAAATTTTAAAATATTTTTCCCAACTAACTTGCTGTTTCTTTACCTATTTTCTTTCATACACTCAAACTGCCTTTTACTTATTCACGTGCTTTATTCACGTGAAATAGAGGCCGATCAAAAGGAGCGTGTAGTCCATACAAAGCTATTCAAGCAAAGTTCATATTTAGTGAGTATGAAGTTTTCATTTTTTTTTAACTAATTCAAAGTATAGAGAGAGACTTCTACTTTGCTCGATTGTCAGTCTAAACCACATAATCCAGTTTAATTATGTAAAATGCGGAAACGGCCCACGAGTCTTATTCAATTTTTAATTTTGGTTGATCACACACATGAATCCTCGTCATTTCAATGTAAGGGTAACAAACAACAATACGAACTACAATAATAATAAATATAAAAATCAAAGTTGGAACAGTGGTTAGGTGACACGTAGAAGTGTAACGGCTATGTGAATAAAATATCAAATGTTGTCATATATTTACTGTAAAATAGTAACCGAGAATGGGCCACGCGCGGATTAAGATGTGCTCGTTCTTTGTCACTGAGTGGTTTCCAGTTTATATAAGAAGCTGCACAAAGTACCGAATAACATTATCTGGCATTACTCAATCCATGTCATAGCAGGCCAGAGACTTCTTAGGGTATTGTCAGTGTGTTTAGTTTAAACACACTTTAAAGTTATTATTGAAAGTCTGGGTTTTAATAATGCTGCGCTTCATTAGCCAAAATATTGTGACAGTGGCGTGGGTCGTGGTCTCAGTCTGTGCTTCCCTCCAACTGTTCAGAGAAATACTCAGGGTGAAAAGTCAGCAGTAAATAAATAAATAGTTACCCTTCATTATTTAAAAAAAATGCAACATAGCTGCCATTGGAACCAGTCGATCTGTTCTTTTAGTTATTTTCAGAAGGTGAAAAGTAGATTGGCTAACTTGTGAAAGTGACATTTTGCATTTTAGATTTAGATAGACGTTAGATCATTTTTATCAAATCTTGATGCAACAGTGCACACTGTAGACTATAACAGCTGCAACCCTAAATGGACAGTTTTTGAAGGAATCGTCCACTCTCAGTGTAGTCTTTTTTAAAGTTAAACTTTGCGAACCTCGGTCAGAATCAGTATGGAGAACTGGACTGCTTGGTTCCCGGAGTGAGAAAGAAACGTGCTGGATCGATCCATGACAACTCAGACAACGTGGCTGCGTGCGTAATGAATAAAAGAACCTCCAAATATTTTAGAGGAGAGCACCCATATAGATCGATGTAGACGACAAGCAGGAAAGGGTTCTTTTGTACCTCAGAAAGTCCAGCCATCCGTCTCTGATGATCGAGGGGTCCAGTTGGAGAGAGAGGAAGTTTTCGTTGAGGACTCTGATTGAACTGCGGGTGTTGACATCCAGGAGAACCAGCGTCCTCTCCAAGAAGCCTTGGCGCTTCCCAGCGACTGCAGGTCTCTGATACGTAGAGGAGGACGAGAGCACCGACTGCACCATCAAAATAAGCAACGATGTCAGCCACAGGGAGGGCCATGGGAATACGCGCGGAGAGGATTTGGGCATCTTCTTGGTTTGGAGAGCAGGGGGATCAGTGTGCGCAAAGAAGCTTAAAGGTGGGAAGAAATCAAGCACTAAACAAACTCTGCTTCCGAGGAGTTCGATGGCGGTTCTATACCTCGGTCTCATCGATCTGGATCTGTCTTCCTGTCTAGCTGTCTCACCCCCCCGCCCCTGCCCCCCCGCCCCTCCGAGTATTTCTGGGAGCTGCACGCAAGAGCGCACGCCCCGAGCCAGCCTTTCCCGTTGTGAGAGCAAGAACTGGTAGGAGGAGAGAAGACAGCACCGCCCCTCTAAGGTTCTCCGAGGTATGAGGACAGACTGCTCGAAAGTTTTCCCAGTTCACAAGTATAAGAATTTAGTCTTACGAACTATGATTGCAGTTTTTTTTTTCCTAAACACCGAATACAGAGGTTATTGTTTTCTGAAGAAACTGACATAAATCTTTGTTTCTTAAAACGCTGCTATAATGGTAAAATCAAAATCAGATTTTGTAGAAAACTCGAGTTCAGTCCAGTAATTAAGCTATACTCAAATACCAACAAGTAAGAAAAGTACACATTTAGAACCGATTAAGTCCTTCGGGCGAGGATAAAAGGCTTTTTTCCTTAAAAATGATAAGCCATGGCGGCTGGTCCTTTCGGAAAGATAATAATCAATCATTTAAAAAAAAGCTGAAGAAAAGCAAAACTTGGATTAAATGTATGCAATACTGTCATATGAAAAAAATAATTTTAGAATAACCATATTGATAGCGCAATGGGAGACTGTATAAAGATCTTCCAGAAGTTGTGCTTAGACTCACCTAAACTCAGGCTGACCGTACGCAGGCCTCTAATCGCCTGGCCAAACTCAAAATCTCAGTTGTCCATCATAGTAAGAAATTATTACAGCAGAGACTGACTGATGGTCGTTTTCGCCCGTTTTACGTCGTATTTCTTAAACTAAACGTTCCAGCAAAAAGTCGAAAATATTAAAAGTAAAAGAATCTCGAGGCTGTTGTTCAAAAGAACAAAAATTCAGCTTCAAAACAAGAACAGATCTTGCCAGCAGCATAACTCATGATCATTGCAAAGGCTCTGCTTTCTTGACAAATAGATTATTGATTGCACATTTTAAAGATGGCACTTGGAGATGCCAGTCTGGATATTTTGGCCTCTTTTCAGAAGCATTCAAAACCAATTTGGGATGTAAGTCTCCGCACATGGAACTTACCTATAAATTCTTTATATGGCTTTAGTCCAGATGTTCTTGGGACACTTGTGAGCAAGCACACACCAACCAAAGTGCAGGCTACTGCGCTTCCCCCCATCCGCTTATTTCTTTTTTCCAGGGCGCAATGCGCCAAGCTCTCCTCAGGCGATGGTCGTTTAAGGTCACTGCTGTCTCACAGATGAGCAACGAAGTGCTTAAGAGAAAAAAATGCACAAAGTTAAGCTCAATTTAATCGTTTCTTTCCGGTATACAACACCTACTCACGAATCCACGAAGCCACAACACAGAATCATCCAAGCAGTCAGGCTTTAGGTTTAGGGACACAAAAGTTCCCCACAAAGCAGATTAAAAGATCATCCTTTGATTTTATTTGGTACAAAGTGGGCTGATATTTCTTTGTTTAAATGCACAGCTTAGTGTCGCTCACGAGTGTCAGAAACTCTGATGTAACGTTCTCCGTGGGGTGGTAGCCTGTTTTCTCCGGCCTGTTAGAAGAAGCAGACCCACGGTCAACAAGAGCAGCAGAAAAGCACGAAGTCTGATTTTCCGCATTTCTTCATATTGTCAGTTGGCGCAGATAACAACATAATTAACATGTGCTTTCAATTCAATCACAGTTTTAGTTTTCAGTGGAAAAATATTTAACATTTTCATATAATTAGATCTCAAATGCGTTTTGGGACATCTATGTCACCCTTGAGGATATTTTATTCTAAAAGAAGGAAACCGGAAACTTTAGCCTATCGAAACAGCACTATCATATAATATTCCAAGAGGAAATGGCATGGATAATGAGGATGAGTACGCAGGGAATTTTTGTCTATTATATTTTCTCTTTGCTGTTGTTTTAGTGAATGTTAAACTCCTTTACGGCCTACCGATCGACTGTACTGCTGAAATTTGAAAACGGTTTGGTTTGTTGTTTTTGGATTTGAAACTCTAATTTAAACCAAACAAAACAGCACAATGACTTTTTACACTCTCAGCTCCTCCACGGGCCGGTATAAAAAGAAGTGAAAAATGCACAAGTTATATATAAAGTTATGTTGTTAACTCTAAGCTGTCAGTGGAAGAAGAAAAACTTTCTAGGAAAATATTAAATCAGTTAAACATATTCGGTGAGGAAAATTAGTCTGCTACTATTACAATAGACTAGTTCTTCGATCAAATCTAAGCTACTCTAATTTCGGATTTAATAATTTAATAATTTGAAGGGAGAGTTTAATCATGATGTGCGGTAATGTTCTCGTTGCTTCTTTTGAATGTAAACTTTACAATAGTTTGTTCAGGAAATGATTCGCAGCTTTAATTAAACTGAGTATTTTTCTGTCTGTTTTGTGTTTAATGTTAAAGACACTGCTGCTGTATAAAAATCAAGATCTGTTGCTTCAATCGTGGGAAATTATTGCTTTGTGAGGGGGAAAAAAATTACTGACCGCAGCAGAAAAGCAGCATGAGTTATATCATTCATCCAGCAGGGTGTTTGAATAAAAGAATAGAGCATAGAGACGTTTAAAAACTTCCTAAGCAGAATTAGGTTTAGACAAATACACTGAATCGTCAGAGCATTTTCGGCGACTTTTGTTGGGCGGACTGAATGGTTGGCTTTCTTTAAGATTTATTTTACCGCCTCCAATGCGTTTATTTTGATCGATCGTGAAAAATATCTCATGTAAAACATATATGGTCGACATATTCATACATCAGCAGAATCTTTAACGATGCGAATTTTTTTATACGCATATATTTTTGGGTTTTGTTTGGCAAACTATTTAATGTGTAATTTTATCAGGAAAATTGTCTGTCATTCTAGGATGACAGTTGGAGTGACAGTTTTATAACTTGTTTTGCTGTTTTTTGTCGTCTGAGTAAAGTGTAGCAATGACTGTTTGCCCTTTGCGCCTTCAGTTTTCTGCATCGTAAATCCCACAAACCGGTCACCGAACTGAGATGCGTTAGATCTGAACCAGCTGATCACTGAACGGTATATAATAATAATAATAATAATAACAACAACAATAATAAAAATAATAATGGTGATAATAATAATTATAATGATAGTAATAATAATAATGATCTGTGGGACTTGATTGTAATTATTTATTTGCAACTTAGTTTGTTTTTACAAAAAATACCAAACGAACAAACAAGAACAATCCTCTTCATGTCAACATTTAAACGTCATGAAAGTCAGTAAAACGTTGTTCCTTGTCATATAATCTTTAAACAGAGGCTAATACTTCCAAAGCGTATAGAAGTTAAAAGTGATATCTATAACATATATATATATATTTACATATATATGAAATGTGTGAGTGTTCTTTTAAAGTAGATTTAGATACAGCGACACTTTTTAATTTGTTAAGGGATGCGGTTACTGAAACACAAACTATTATAACAGAGATTTTAGAAACGCATTACATTTATGTGTTTATCCTGAAAGGCAACAAGTACAGTTTTTCAAACTGTACTGCACCGAAAACAGGTGGCGATGCTGCCATCTAGTGGGGAGTTTAAAATTGTAAATGAAAAAATAACTAAAATTAATAATGAAATAAGAGTCTGAGCTCTGCACTAACGCACAAACTGGCACACAACACAACGCAGCATTTCTTTCTATTCATTTGCTTACTTGATACACATCCCAATTTTTCTCATTTAGTTTCTTTTTTGTATTCAGCTTGTATCTCTCTACTATTTAGCAAGTAAATATCTTCCTCTGGCGTAGCTGTAGGGGCTCTATCGCATGAATCATAAATGATTGGGCATTTCCTGCTTTCTATTTATAGAAAGCAGCAGAAAGCAAATACGCGAGGCTTACGTCAGGATTTGTCATTTATATTTAAGGTGCCAGCTCACAAACACACACACTTGAATTCCTCTCTCTCTCTCTCCATGTTACCCAGCTGCTCCATCCATCCCATCCGCAAACCACGTGACCCAGTTCTCCCGTGTCCTTCAGCGGCTCATTCAGCATGATGGCTGCGGATGCTGCGGATGCTCTCTGCAGCATCCTGCATCCGCGCCGGCTCTCCCTCCTCTTTCTTACCGTCACCATCTCCTCCCTGCCGGCCAAGACAACGGCGCTGCTCGGCGTCCGGCCTGAAGACACCCAGAGCGGAGAACTGTCCGTGCAGGACGGGATACTGAGGGCTATCGAGGGGACCCGCTTCATGCTGAGGGTTTACTACTCCGCTTCTCCAGGTACCGAAAATCCCAACAGCCTGAACATCAGCGGCAGACCGGACGCAGCACCTGCCGCTCCGTGGATCGCGTTTATAGAGGAACCAGGTGGGGACAGTGGAGATGCAGAAAGTCCGCTTCTGTCCAGGGGGAATCCATGCGAAGAGGAGAATGCCCGGAGCTCAGACATCGAGCTGCTGGGTTCCTTCAGATCCACCTCAAGTCATAACTCAGTCTTAGTGGAGCTGCTCGCCAAAGACCTGCGCAGAGACGAGGTGATCAAATACTACTCCATGTGCGCGTTCGATGGAGTGAAATGGGAGCACTTGAGCACCAAAGACTTCTGGTTGGCGGTGGTGGAGAGACCTCCAGAGGCAGATGCTTGGCTGCAGGCAGGAGTCTCTGTGCTCTTGTTGGGGCTGTCTGCTCTGTGCAGCGGGCTGAATATTAGCATGCTGTCTCTGGACCCGGTCGAGTTGCGGGTCCTGCAGAACAGCGGCACAGAGAAAGAACAGAAATACGCGCGAAAAATAGAGTCAGTGCGTAAACATGGCAACTACATCCTTTGCACTGTGGTGCTGGGTAACGTGCTTACAAACACGTGTTTTGTGGTGTGGATGTGCCAGATCTTAGGAATGACCGCTCTCTCCACTGCCTCATGCACTTTGGGGATATTTTTTATTGGCGAGATTTTACCTCACTCGGTGGCATCCAGGCACAGTCTCGCCATCGCATCCAAGACCCTGTGCGCGACCCGCCTGTTGATGCTGATATTTTTCCCCATCGCCTACCCGGTCTCCAAGATTCTGGACATTATGCTGCACCAAGAGATCAGCAACTTTTACACGAGGGAGAAACTGGTGGCCATGCTGCGTGTCACAGACCCCTACCACGACCTGGTCAAAGAGGAGCTCAACATTATCCAGGGAGCCCTGGAGCTTAGGACCAAGACCGTAGAGGATGTGCTGACACCGCTGTCAGACTGTTACATGCTGTCCTCAGATGCTGCGCTGGACTTCTGCACCATGTCGGATGTGATGCAGAGCGGTTTCACACGCATCCCTGTTTATGAGAACGAAAGGTCCAACATTGTAGACATCCTTTTTGTCAAAGATTTAGCCTTTGTGGATCCTGACGATTGCACTCCTTTGAAAACAATTACTCAGTTTTACAAGCATCCCATGCACTGCGTCTTCAGTGACACCAAGCTGGACGTGATGCTGGAGGAATTTAAGAGAGGTAACTCACTTCACTTTAAACCATATCAGAGGTTTGGTCTTTGCAGTCTTCATATCTCCCTGTGTGTCCTGTCTAGGACCTCTACACAACTTATGAGTAAGAAGTCAGCTGAGCATGTGAGGCACCATATGTTTTAAAGCAACCTCCCACCAGTTAGGAGTTAAATGTTCTTTGAAATGACTGTGCACTTAAGAACTACATTTTCAGTCCAGAAGTCAATGTATACATCAGCCCATTGGCTCAAAGTGGGCCTGCCAGTAAAGCCCTTTGATCCCCAGAGCAGTGAGAGACATATGTGAAATCTGATACTGTGTCACACAGTGTGTTTGGTTCAGCTAGAGTTTAGAGGCTACCATAATTGGGTTATCTTAAGAATTTATGTGATGAGAGAGATTTAAGTCGCCTTCCCATGACAACACTGTGAACTTCATCTGGCCCCAGGCTCGGTACCCATTTCTATGCAAGTATCAGTTATCGGCTCCTCACTTAAAATGCTTGAAATGCTAAACTGTATCAAAAAAGGAATTTTGCACGATTTGCCTACACCAGAATTCATCTTTCTCTCTTCTCTGATAGCCATCTTTGCTGATAAGTGAATTGACAGCATTGCCGCACATGCAGTGATAACATCAGTTTACTATAGAGGAAAAGTGCATTGCCTCTCTTTAGGGACTATGTTCAGTCTTGATAACATTAAATATGATTCAGATTTAGCGCTCAGTAGCGAAAACCTCTGACTCCTCGACTGAAAGTGTCACATTGTAAAATAAAGACACACTGCCACAGCTGTTATGCAAGGAAATCTGTTTTATAGACAAAGAAAGGGCAATACATGTCTGCTGAATGCAGCTGGCCTTGGCAGGGTAATGAATTATGTTGCCACTTACAGTTCAGGAGGTCCACTACACTTCACCGTGCCTGGGATTATGAAATATAGCTTTGGTCTGGCACAAGTGATCCATGAGCTCACACTTGACCCACATGTGTGTCAGCATCGCTTGTGTGTCTCTCTTGGGTGTGAAGCCTGGTTTCACCTTTAAATTATTTGTGCACACTTAATTGTCAGCCCACTGTGACTTTGAAGTTCCTTCCACTCTGTAGGTCATCGCCAACCAACCCTGCAGAGCAACCATGAAAAATTCAGCTCCAACCTTTCCCTTCCTCTCTCACCTCCCTCCGACTTTGCTTTCATGGCTAAAAGCCTCCTGCTGGTCAGGAAGCCTGGCTGGAAGCTGTGATGATGTCTCACTGAGATGATTGGTGGGCAGAGGTGAGGTCTGTGTTAGAGTAAAGAATGGAAATGTCACCAGGAAGAAACTATCGTCTGCAAACATACTGTTGAATGGAGAACTTAGCCATGCAGACAGTTAGCATTTTTCAGTTTTTCAGGCCTCATAAACATTCAAGTTGAAATAGAAAGATTCTCCAGTCTCAGCTACAATTATCTTTTTTTTTATTTTTTAAAGTTGTTTGGTAAAAAGGTGACAGAGCAAGTGAAAAGATAATGCAATCAAACAAGTAAAAATCTATCAGACAAATATAAAAGTCTTTTCAAAATCGATAGCAAAGAAGCTGCTTTTCTTGTGGATGTTCATGCTGAAGAAAACCCCCCTTTATGATTGCACAGCAACTCAAAAATGCTTTCCACAGTGTTCTTTAGAGGCATGTTTTTCTTTGTCAGCCATCAACAAAGAGAATACTTAATGACCACAACCTCAGACAATTCAACACGAGATACAAAATTCTGCAAACATCTAAAATAAAAAAGATGGAATGCACTTTACAAAAACATACAAAAGGAAGGCCGGGGGAGTCGTGGAAAGCAAATCCTAAGGATTGTTGAAATAAACATCAGGCTCTATCCAAATGAAAGAGGAAATACCAGAGAATAAAAAGAAACAGTTCATGAGTCAAAGCATACCACCTCATATGTCAAGCATAGTGGTATTCCTCTTATGGCTTGGGTGTGTATGGCTGCCAAATGAACAGGCACGCTGGCTTTTATTTATAACTGTCTATTTATTCATTCTGCTGGTGAAGGGCCAGGATAAGTAGCCTGCTCACTCTGAATCATACGCATCAAAACTCTCAGGGTGAATTTTTATCATGCAACAGGACGGTTATTCTAAACACATGACAACAAAGAAATTTTCAGGGTGAAGAGGTGGGATATCCTTAGCTACCAATAAGCAGAATCAACTGATTCCTGAAGACCAGAATAAAGATAGTAAGACTTCACAACGAGTATGGCTTGTTTGAAGATGGCTGCAGTAAAAGCCTGGAAAGCTTTACCATGGCACCTTCTTGTGTTTGCGGGTCAGTGCCTTCAGGCTGCAAAAGATTTTAAATATGATAATTATTATGTTATCGTTCATATTATTTGTGAACATCCAACCCTTGGAAAGTACACTATAAGATGATTACATTCTCAAACAGTTGGTCGTATATTGATGTAAGCCTGCTCAATGTAAAGCATTTGGCAATCAAATTGACTGAGCTGATGTACGAAACCTGAACAGAGCAGACTTCCATTTATACATTTAGGCTTTTGCAGCCAGAGTGTTTTATGCTGCTGTAAATATTTGATTTTTATTAGGAAAAGACAAGGTTATTATTCTTATATTATTCTTAAGTAATAGTAGCAACACCCCTATAAAAACACTGCATTATAAATTTTACTAGAATGCATTAAAGACAATAGGTTTTTCCTTTTAATATTGCTTTTGGTTGAACTCTAAACAACATTATATAGAATTATAACACATTTATCGTGTGTGTGTGTGTGTGTGTGTGTGTATATATACACACACACACAAAGTAAAGACTTGTATCTAAAAACAGAACCGAATAGATTCAATTACACATATTTTGGAAAATAAGCCACTTTAATACAGCATCAACCCTGCAACGACTCGATAGAGTGAATGTCACAAGAAGTCAACGCCGCAACTACACTACAAAAAATAGGCTCAGACTCAATTAACAAACCACAGAAGGTAGACACAGTTTAAACCAACTGTTTTCATAAGCTGTTTGTGCACCAGTGTAGAGGAAAATTACTGCTCCGGAGACATAAAATGAAATATTTTATTCCAGATCTCATTTCGGCTTTAATGCTGTGGTTAAATAAGCAGATAGAAATAGGTACAAACATATGCGCAATCTAAAACACAGTTTTCTAACATAGACTGACGGAGCCACAGAAAGTGGTAGAGCAGAAACGTTTTGCAAAAGGGACAACCATGGAGGACCCAGTTTTGCTCCGGGCATGTGTGTCTGCGTGTGTGAGTAAGTGTGCGTCATTCTGCAAGAGTATTATGTAACATATGAATGATGTAATGCGGTGCCCAGGCACATCAGCTGCTGAGAGCAAATCCGTCGCTGACTCACCTGAGCTCTGCAGAGACATAGACCTGAGTGAGTGCAACCTCACCACCTCAGTCAATCCCTCACAACCCAGAGGTTCATGTTTGGATATGACTGCCAGTCAGTCAATCAGATTTTTTTTCTCTTGTTGCTGTGGATTAAAGCATTTGATCCATTTTATCCCTTGGCGGTGATCCCCTAAATCGGCCCATCTTATTTGAGCCACAGATTTTATTCAAAGTGAGGCTGGAGACTTTTTTTATGTGTCTGTTGGAACCTGTGGTCTAGTGACATCATTTTGGTTAGGTAACTTATTTGGTCACCAGACGAACTCGTGTTGATGAAAGCAGAACAGACTGATGAGTTCAGCATATTTCAACATATCTGATTTTTAAGTGAGTGGAACAGAAAATAATGATAATAAAAAAAATATCAATATAGAGCAACTTGTTTGTGTTGATAATTATTATGTTTTTTTACTTTTCTGTCCTTGTATGTTCAAGTTTGGTTGCCGCGTTGACTTCTTGTCACATTTGCTCTATCGAGTTGTTGCAAGGGTGATGCTGGCGAGCTACGTCATTGTGTCCGACAGGCTTGTCGCGTTCAGCTAAACACAGTCGCAGTGAGCCCTCGGTTTGCTCATGGATGTGTACAGATGTGCTGTGGGTGTGTGTACGTGTGGGCATGAGTGTTTACCGAGGCGGCAGCAGCATGGGCAGTTTATTCAGCAGATGCAGGCATCCCCAAACTGATTGTGTAATCTCTGTGTTTACGTAAGGAAGCCAAGTCTTCCAACTGTCAAAGTGTCTGGAGACTAATCCCCCAATGTCCACTTTCTTTTTGTCTGAGAACACAAACAAGGGCAAGTCTGGCATTGAAGTCCTTTTCAATTTAACCTCTGGGATAGATCCCTCAGGTTTTTAGTTGGTGAATTAATGCTGATTTTCATCTTGGCTGCACAGAGCCAGTTGGAGGCTGTTGACTGGAGTTATTTTTATCTGCTCACTTTGCCTCTCAGCACATTGCACGAGCAGTTTTTAGCCCGAGCTCCCATTTTGAAAACATTCTAACCTGTCCTCTTCTCTTTTCTGATGACTGCAGGAAAGTCCCACCTCGCAGTGGTGCAGCGGGTGAACAGCGAAGGTGAGGGAGACCCCTTCTATGAAGTGATGGGCATCGTCACCCTTGAGGACGTTATAGAGGAGATCATCAAGTCTGAGATTGTGGATGAGACAGATCTGTACAGTATGTATAAACATAGTGTTTATGAAGCTCTGCATCAGGGCTATCTTATTGCTTCCAGCTCCCCCACTGAGAAGATTTTCACTTAATTTATTGCAGCAGCTGTCACATTTTGTTCAGCTTTGTGCTCTCCAGCAGTCACTGGAAAATGCCCAGATAATCAGCATAAATTCCCATACCAGTTATTAGGACTGCAAATAATAATGCTGTAGTATGAATTGTGAATGGAATGGGTTTTTTTGTGGTCCATCTACTTTGCTATTTTCTCATCCCGCTATTGGTTCCACCTTCTCTCCCCTGTTGTTCCCAGCTCCTTCCTAATTCTTAATTAAATAATGTGACTAAATGACCCAGTCTCTTCAGATAATCGCCATAATCCCCTTATTTTTTAATTGGCTGGAAACGCTCTCCACGGATTCAAATGAATTCAAATGCAAAGCTCCCTTCATTTCATATCTAGTCCAGTCTGCACCTGCTTTCGCTCACTGAATTTTAGTTTCCTTTGTTATTCTCCTGTACGTTGTCAAAGCAGCCCCTGCTCTCAGAAGACATCAAGATATAATATAAGTGTGCTGCAGTTGAAATTATATACAGTGTCTAAAGCAGTTTCTGTGAGTGGTGCACCTGTGTGTCTGCATATAATGTTTGCGTGTTTATATATAGCACGAGGGACCTAATCTCTTCGAGCTTTGTCATACAGTTTTTCATGAACCCAGCTGTTCTAGAAATAATATTGTAGCAATAATGCATTTAATGAAAAATATATAAATATATATATATAATACTCTGCAGAGGATAAGCCAATTTATCAGTCAGAGGTTACAGCACTGGATAATCTCCAGCTCTGTACAGCTTTAGATGAATATACTAAGCATGCAGGATATAGAAGTGCACCAATTAATTAGTGCCACATCAGAGTAGTTTCTAATTAATTATAGTGCAAACAAAAACATTGACCTCGCTCTGCATATATGGCACATTAAGTAATTAAACCTAATTAATGAGGCAAGAACTCTTTAGCTTCTCTAACCTATCATCAGAGAAAGTGCTACATTTTTTTACGCACTTTCTCGGATTTGTGTCTGTTCATAGCTGATAATCGCACAAAAAGGCGCGTGTCCAACCATGAAAGGAAACAGCAGGACTTCTCTATCTTCAAAGTGGCAGAAAATGAGCTGAAGGTGAAGATCTCGGCCCAACTGTTGCTTGCAACACACCGCTTTTTGGCTACAGGTAGCATTTGTGTGTTTGTCTCCATGAGCTGAATGCTACGCATTTGCAAATAACATGAGCACAAAGGCCGGGGGACGTGGTGTTTCTCCCTTGACTTGTGTTGTTTCACAACAGAGGTGGAGCCCTTCAGGCCGTGTCACCTGTCAGAAAAGATCTTGCTGCGGCTGATCAAACATCCCAGCGTTGTGCAGGACCTAAAGTTCGACCCCAAGAACAAGCACGCTCCTCAACACTACCTCTTCCAGAGAAACAAACCTGTTGACTACTTCATCCTGATCCTGCAGGTACTTCTAAACTGAATGTGCATTTTTACCTGCGTGGGCCGCTCCATTAGATGAGTAATCAATTGACTGCTCACATTATTAGCGCAGTGCTCAAACCTAATCCATGTAAATGGCTGTGTTAATCTTGCAGGGACGGGTGGAGGTGGAGATAGGAAAAGAGGCTCTTCGGTTTGAAAACGGAGCATTTTCCCACTATGGCATGCCAGCGCTCATCCCACCACTGCCTATTGGTAATTCACTGGAAATATGAAGCAATATGGATGAGTAATTTTGAAGGTTCTCGCATGATGAATACATGCAGTGCATTGGGGGAGGTGAAGTGTATTTCCTGCCTTAATGCCAGCCTGTGTCTGTATAGTGTCAGCCTGCTAAGCAGCAGCAGCCGTGGGAAGTAAGTAATTAAAAGAAGAGATTTCAGAGAATTTCCCAATGGAAGGACATGACCTGCACAGGATTATATGAAATCCAGCTAAGACTGCAGAGCAAGTAGAAAGCTTGTCTTTTGCTTTCTCTCCCTGGTTTCTTGTGGCGGTAGTGTGTACATTTTTTACGTGTGATGTTCAGGGTGAGTTTAAGCTATTTGCGAGACCTCGTTAAAAATCTGAAAATCCCTACTTAGGACATTTCAGAATTTTCTCTCAAACAGCTGCACAATCATCACATCTCAAAAGAGCAGCTTTTTACAGTTTTTTTTTTTTCTCTCTTTCCGACTCATCGCTCTGCATTGAACTGACAAAAATAGCTTTTCTCGCCAAGTCACTAGACAGTGCTGAACACAAAAACAGGCAGAAAACAGTGTAGATGAATTAAAAGGACCTGCAGGACCTTCCGTAAAGCATGCTCAGTTACTATTCAAATACAATTTTACTGCTCTCTTGTAAAGCAAGGGAGATATCTTCTTTTTAATTGCGAGGGAGTCACTTAAAATGCATTTGGGGTTCAAATATGACTTCATTTTCCAAGCGTGAGGTAAAAGATGAGGGTGGCCAGTGCAGCATACGGCACCATGGAGGGTCCTGTTGGACCACTTCACCCACTGTGTGAGCAAAAGTTGCAGCACAAGGGCCCAGTTTTTGACTTTTACCTGTATTTTTAAGTTGTTACACACGAATCACATCATGAGAACGATTGTTGACGCTTTTAATTTTTATCTGTGCCAGAAGTCTTTTCTAGCCTATTATATAGCCAAGGAGCTGAGCCAGTGTGTGTCTTTAATGTAGTGACAGCAGATTGATTAAATGTGGAAGACTGACATGCACTGTTGAGATTGTGCCTAATTTCTCTTGACAGATTGCTGGTTATTCATCATTTGTTTTGCATATGAATGGCTCATTAAACGAGAACCTTTTTAACACTGAAGGAAAGAGATAAAAAAAACCAAACACATTATGCAATGGTTTTATTGTATAATGTTAGCTACAATTAAAGTACCTCAAGAATAACTAAAACTTGAAGAAGAGTTATGAGATTTGCTTAAGTGAGCTTAGAAATATGACTCAACACTTTTTCCTAACTGACAATTGAACATTTTGTTGAGGTATATAGAAGAAAAAACATTATAACTTGGACTTGTTTGTGTGAACTCTTTATGCTTATTCTGGTTAAGGATTTTGACCTTTACAAATGATGTATGTAGAAAAAAACAGACCTCAAAATATGTTTCCTTCTTCTGCTCTGTTCAGGTCAGAGGTATAGTTCCCGGGCCAGCAGCCTGAACCAGTCGGATTCATTACTGAGCGGAGGCAGTGTGGGTCAGCTCACTGCAGGTGGAGGGGTCTATTTACCCGACTACTCAGTCCGGCAGCTCACAGACCTGCAGATCATCAAGGTCACAAACATAAACGGCTGCACACACATAACCCAGAAAAATATGAAGAAAACCACTGTTATTATAGTCTAAATTAAATCTCTAATTTCCTGCGCACTGAAGGAAAATATTGGGACCACAAAGGAAGAAAATTTTTAAACTCCCTCCATTTAATCTTAAAATTTCCCAAAAATGCTTCCGCTGCTGCTGGATTTGCCTTTGATATGTCCTGATCCCCGTTTCTGACTGAACACAGACATCCTGTCTCTAACTCTCCCACCACACAGCCTCTTTCCGCTAATCACTGCGGATAATTGAGCTCCTTTTTAGCATGAATATCTTAACCTTAAATGATACATGTGCCCTCTCACTTCACCTCGCCTCCCTTTTCTTAAACACAGTGCACGCTTCCTCTCGGCCACATGCGCAACTCTTAAAGGTGGCCCCACACACAGATCTAACGCTGATGATAATGGCAGATTTCTTGGCGGCCCACAGATCACCAGAAACCACTACCACAACGCCCTAACGGCCACCAGGATGGACAGCAGCCCACAGACACCAGAAGCGGTGGACCCTGATGGCAAAGGGAGGCCTCCGGTCCCAGAGGCCCGCTCACACAGCATCGCCCTCCCCCTCATGCACACACACACTCGACTGGGACTGGCACGCCTTGCACATCTCCATCCCCATGGTGGCCTTCGCAGCACCTCGCAGCTCAATGAAAGAAACCGTATTGTTCGTAAGTAATATAGATGCCTTTATTTAACAAGAAGTCAACTAAAAACTGTAATTTGTTCATGAGATTTTTCTCAGGCAGCACCAGGTTTTTACACCACCTAAACTTGAAGTATGAGGAATTTCCTTGTGTTGGTCAAATTTTCTTTCAAAGAGGAAAACAAGCTTTAAATGCACAAATTGAAGTTTGTGCATCTGAAAGCAGGGATAGAGAATTTTAAAGAAACACCATTGATTCATTTAACTATTTTAAACAAACATAATGATGGCCCGTGATGTGGAAACACAGCTTGATGTTCCCCATGTTGTTATTTGAAGATGAGCTATTCTGTAAATAATTATGGCAAAACTAAGAAATTAAATGAAATCAGCTGCTCATAATAATAAAAATTCCATCCTCTAATCTTACCCTACTTGTTCATAAGTATGCGTGTGTGAAATCAGCACATAACTTGGAACAAATAGTTTATTTTATACAGTACAAAGACTCCTGTCCCTGTACACCACTGCAGTGGACTGTAAGTCAACATGTGATTGAACTGCAGACTTTCAACTTCACTTCAAGGGGTTTTACAAAACGTGTGCACAAACTGTTTAAGAATTGCAGTCATTTGTATACACACTTTCCCAATTTCAGAGGTTCAAAACTAATGGGACATGCTGAAATAAATTTAAAGATGTTTTTAATACTTGAAAAATGAAAAAACTTGGCTGCCTGGAACACGCCAAACGTTACCAAATGTTGTGTTTGCTCCCTTGAGATTCTCTGCCAGGCCTTTTCTGCAGCCGGTTTTTGCTTGTTTGTGGGTCATTCTGCATTCATCACACACTGATGAGTTGAGATCAGGTGACTGACTTGGCTGTCGAAGTCTATCTAATTTCTTCACCTGGAGAAAGTCTTTGTTGCTTTTGCACATAATGAGCAGATAAACAGTGGGGCATGCTCTGGATCACAAGCCCTTTCTCTCCTTCTCCACATTTTTCTCTTCCCACCATAATCATACAAGTTCATCTTGTTTTCATCTGGTCGAGTGATTTTTTTTTTTCCAGCACAGTGCAGGCTCTTTTAGAGGTTTTTTGGAAAAATCGAATCTGATCTTTCTATTCTGGAATGTAAACGATGCTTTGCACCTTGTTGTAAACCCTTTGAATTTCCATTCATGAAGAAGTCTCTTGATTGTAGGCTTTGACAGTGATACAAAACCTCCTCGAGAGAGTTTTTGACTTGGTTAGATGATGTAAAGTTGTTCTTCAGCTAGGCCTTTTGGTGTTGCTGAGGTTGCCAGTGCATTCACTCTTTTTAAGAATGTATCAGATTGTTGCTTTTACCGTCTCTGTGAGGTTTTTACTGTCTCTAATGATGCCAAATGATGGTGTTTTTTTACTTGCATTAACATTTCATTGGGCCTCATATTTGAAATCAGAGAAAAATTATAATGAAAAGCTATAACACAGAAATTCAACACTTTGAATCGGCTTCATTTGTCATGAAATAGCAAAGAAGCAGGTCTCATAAATGCTTTGAAACTGCTGGTCAGTCAGTTTTCCAGTTAATTTTGAACCTTTAAAAATGGGAGACGTGTATAAAAATACCTGCAATATTTAAACAGTTCATGCTAAAATCTTTTGTAAAACCACTTGAAATAGAGCTGAAAGTCTGCACTTCAGTCACAAATTGATAGTTTGATTTACAATTCACTGTGGCGGCATACAGATGCAAAACAACATAAACTTATGTCTTTGTGCAACATATTTATGGAGGGCACTGACAGACGTAAAGAATGACTCACAAACGGCAAATATTCAAAATGATTCACTCACAGGAGTCATTCAAATGTGACATCAGCCAATCTGTACTTGTTTCAAAGCTTAAAGGGGTCCCACATACCATCTGTCTTATGCAGTGTGTAGCCCGTCACCCACTTTTGTGTGCTTGTTAGTTCCATTAAGAAAAGTTGTGGACAGATGGTTCCACTCTGGTTGTCAAAAAAAAAAAAAAGTGTTTACAGCTTTAAATTAATGTAAGAATTAAACCCCCTCTGCTAGTTGTAGGTCCTCTTTTTAACTTTTAATCCTACACAGGGTACTATTTTTAATATTCAGCCTCCTCTTGGAGGCCCCCAAAACACTTAAATAATACTAAGCTCTCTAGCTCCCTCTTCAGGTAGAGTTACAAATATGCTGCTTCTTGTTTTTGGTGGTTTACTTGTTTAATTTCTTTTTACAGGCAGTAAATCCGATGGGCAGAGAAGTCCAAATGATACCGTGTTCCTTCGCATGGATGAGATTCCCTATATCCATGAGGACCGGCCAGAAAGTCATGGAGAGGATGGTGAGTGCTGCTCGATACAGCCAACAATCAAACATTTAATTTTTTCATCTTCAAATGGAAAAAAAAAGTTTCCAGAAAACGTTTTTGTTTTCATAAGTAAAGAGATACATTCACTGGTCACTTTATTAGATACACCTGTTTCTGTTTAACACAAATATTTTTTCATGTAGCAGTAATTAGGCATGTAGACAATGTCTGGACAACCTGAGCATCACAATTGGGAAGAGAGGTGACTTGTGTGGCATGGTTGTTGGTGCCAGAAACTGCTGATCCCCTGGAATTTTCCTACACAACCATGAATGATGATGAATGATCAGAAAAAGAGAAAACATTCTGTGAGCGATGATTCTCTGGGAGAAAATGCCTTGTTGATGTCAGAGTTCAGAGGAGAATGGCCGGGCCCCTTAGTACCAACGTTTATAGGATAACGTGACATGTTACAAATCTCAAATGATGTCAGACTGTTCTACTGAACATGACAGTGAGTTCACTGTACCCAAATGGCCAGCATAGAGCTGAATCCAATGGAGGTCCATTTGGATGTGATGGAATGGGAGATTCATATTGTGGATGTGGAGTCAACAAATCTGCAGCAACTGGGTGGTGTAATCATGATCATTCCATAAAGAATTAAGGCAGTTCTGAAGGCAAAAGGGGGTCCAACATGGTACTAAGTGTACCTAGTAAAGTGGCCAGAGAGTGAATGTAGCTCTGTCACAAGTTAAGGATTCTCAGTTTAAAGCTACTCTACAAAAACCTTTGCAGAACTTGTCACCTAGTGTGGGCCATGTATCTACGTAGCACCCCCCTCCCTTTCACTCTCTAACTTTCTCCCTCAGATGTGCCTACAGAGTCTCAGCCATCCACCTCTCCCTTCATAAGCTCTTTGTCTCTGTCCAGCTCTGAGGAGAACATTGGCAAGAAGCTATTGCGTAAATTGAGTGAGTAAGCCATTTGTCATGAACACTAATGCGACAGCACTCCCACACATGCTGTCAGATGTGCCCCAACTTTTCTGTCAGACATAGCGACGGTGCCGAGTGTATCTTAGCAACAGGTGATGTGCTACGTCTTTCTCAACAGCCTGCTGCTTCCTGCAAAGCTCATTCTCCAGATGCAACTAAGCCATTCTGGATCACATACAATATAACACAGTTACTTGTATCTATTTATTTGAGGCTGTAGCTCTGCTGAACTGTACATCTGATGTTATATACAGTTTGTGACAAGTTTAATTTAAAACTAGTACAAGTATCATGCTTTTGGTCTTTATAAAGATGAGAGCTGCTGCATTTTCACAACATGTTCTCATCTGTTTCTAGGTAACAAGAGGAGGAAAAAGTCTCGGGATGGAGAAAACAGTTTGGAGGAAGGTTCAGAGCAACAGCCAGTGACGAGCTAGCACAGTGGCATGTAGGAAGAGGGATGACGCACACATCCTCTTCTTCTTTATCATTCACAAGATTAACTACATTAACTACAAACTCTTCGTATACCCCCTTCAACTCTCAGGATACTGAGCCATCTTATCTGCTGTAGCCATCAAAAATACTCAGGTCCCACCCTGGCCCACTTGATGTATAAAGCGTGATTGGACGGATCTAAACAGTAGTATTTGAGTTATCCAGCTTTGCACCAGTGCATCTTTTGTAGTTACTGGTGCATCCTTCTTTTATATGTTAGCTCTATCCACAAGGTTAACATTTATTCATAACATTTAAACTGTAACTTGTTTTTGAATTTTGTCACTATAAACCCAACGAGGGCCTTAGATAGTATCTGAGCCAGCTGATACACTGATATTTATTATTGAGTTGTCATGTTAACAAGGCAGTTTCCACATACTGTACTGAAACCACTGTTTGCACAGGGAACTGTCCTAATGTTGCCATAAGGCTGCCACTTACTGCCACACAACCCAACACACACTAACCAGTGGCGGAAATAGAAAGCCAAACAATAAGAGCACAACTTTTTTTAAGAGAAACATTGTAACTATATACCTATATTTAAAAAAAAAAAGAAGCCACCAATTAATCCTCAGCTTGAAAGACTACTTGACTCAGCAACGTTAGAGGGTTATAGTCATATACCCGAGTTTTTATATGGAAGTGTGAGGAAAGTAATTTAAAGATAGCAATATAAGTCCTCCTAAATACTGTAAATCGCTTGGACTTATCACTGCACTCCACGTTCATTCATAAAATTCATAAATGTAGCTGTACAGACACACCTTACATGTTTCTATCAAGCAACCACCATTCCACCTTTTTTCCTCGGTGTCTTCATATTTTAGATAAACAGTCATTAATCTGTTGTTTGATTGCATTCAGTAGAACACATTGTCTTTTGTGCATTTCATAGGGAGCATAGAAAGTTGTCTATGTACAGTTCATTTCGCACAGGGTCACTCACTAAAGCTGCACACACCAATTAAAAATAAGCTAGGGGTTTATGGGATTTGGATCTTTGGGTTTGGGGATCCAGATGAACATTAGGGGCATTACTGAAGAAGAAGTTGCTACTTGCATGTTTCTCTGTGCTGCTTTTACTATAGAATTACCCCCTGCTTTTCCATATGCATGACTACGATGCATGACTAGGCTGCAGTACGTTCTCAGCACTGAGACGCTGTTTGACTTTCCTGAATCCTAAGTAGATTTTAAGATGGCTTACACATAGGCAGCAGACATCGGGTTTTAATTGCTAAAGTTGAAAAGAATCAGCAAATGCTGCCAGCTAATGGAGAAGCACAAAACAAGGCTGCAGACTTCATCGAAGGTTTAACAGCTGCTAATGATGTACACAGGGATTGGGGAATTCAGAGGAAGCACAAGAAGGAACATTTTAATAAGAAACAGGAAATAATCTCCTACTGCAATAATGAACAAATTGATTCTATTTAAATTGTGAGTTAGTCCCCTAGTGGACTACGCTGATCTCTTTTCTTGAAATCTTGAACCTGAACAGAGGGAGATTTGCCTGACGAAAGCAATATGACATACACTGACGTCAAGCCACCGCCTCTTTTCAAATGCACACAAAGGTGGTGTTCTGGTACGCTCAGTGATTTAATTCAATCTGCCTGGTAAGGCTAAGTACAAAGGTTATTGCACTGCTAAGCTTTTTACAGTGACCCCGCTGTACCAAACACGCGGGGGGAGTGTGTTTTGATCCGTTGACTCTAAGTGTAAATCTGGAACTTTAAGGGTGAGGCTTTTACAGAATTTGCAGTTGGTTTTCACCTCTTTATATTTGTAAGGATTGATGTAGTGTTTGTTTGGGGTAAACTAACAAAGATCCATTTTGTAATGCAAAATTCAGAAGAATATATTAGCAACCCAAAGATATCAAGAAATGGATCAATCATTCTACACAAGGGTAAATTAATTTATTAATAAATCTACTGGAGTATTGCTCTTGTCTGCTTCATTTGTCTTCATCTGCAGGGCCTGCTAAAGGTCGGTGCTTATATGCAAACACTATCACTCAGTTTCACACACATCTGTTTGACAGTTTTTTATTGAAGTAGTTCATTCATTTGATCAGAATGTCTGAGGACATTTTCATTGCTAAACAATACGTCTGTTTCGTAAATGCCCTGCGTAGTAGTGCGACAGCAACCTGGTTGATCATTAGTTTGTTTGTGCTGTGACAAACGAATGTTGCGTAACAGTGCCCGGCTGCTATGAACAGTCAACATCCACTGGCAGGTACCTGACAGAACCAGAAACATCAAAACCCTTCAGCATGCAGTGACGACCCCAGGTTCACGACACCTGTTCAGAACGCTCAGTGTCATTTGTGCTCACTGAATGTCAACTGGAAGCAAAAAAAAAAAGACTCTACAAATACAGATTAAATGTGAGGTCATTAGCATAGAGCCTTGTCATGAATATGATTACATAGTTCAGGCTTAAATCCTCCTTAGAACATTTGTTCACATTTAATCTAGAAATGACAAACACTGCCTCTTCATTCTTCATTCATCGTCGGGGTGGTAAACACAAATATACAGATTAGTCATGTTAATATTCTCTTTTTCTCATTCCCCTTAACAACTCTTACTGCTGTCCACACAAATACTTATATTTCACACTTTGAATGGATGAGTCATGAACAGTATAACATTTTTAGACTGTAGAGTCAGCGCTGCTGAGGTAACCGTAATACAGCCACAGACTTGCTTCTAATGATGCATAAAACTTGAAATACCAAACACATATTTTGAGCTACAAACAATACATTGGGGACTAAGATAAGGGTGAAAAATTATGAACACAATTACATAAGTACTCCAGAGTTTGGAAAATTGTGGCTCTTAAAAAAGATCCAAACTATCTTTGTGCAGTCTATAGAGAACTTGGTCCCAGCATGCATTTAGCCTAGCATAGCACAAATACTGAAAAAGAATGAGAAACCAGGGGCCTGTGGGCTCTCTGTGCACAAGAGAATTTGTATTTGCTCCAGAAAAATCTGGAAACCTGGATGCAAACACATTCCCTGTGATCAGGATGGATCAGGAATGCAGCAGGAAGTGGTGAGAATTGGAGATATGGTGCCGTTCTTCTACTGGACCTTGGTGACGGCCTCGTGGATGGACTCGGCCACGTAGTCGATGTTCTTGGTGGTTAAACCGCACATGTTGATGCGACCGCTCGCCATTAAGTAGATATGTTTCTCCTTCACCAAATATTCCACTTGTTTGGCTGCAGGAAAATCACCAGATACTGGTTTAAGTTTTACTGACTGTGTTTGAATCTTTTAAAGATCTTTTTAAAATTGAACCCCCAAAAACTAAAACAACTTGGATGCCATGAAATTGTTTGTTAAACTGACCAGTGGAATGTGCATTTTTACAGAGCTGTGATTGTGTGCAGAAGGAAGTGATTGCTGTACTCACGGTTGAGGCCTGTGAAGCTAAACATGCCGATCTGGTTTGTGATGTGGTCCCAGGTCCCTGGTGTCCCCAAAGCTTGGAGCTTAGCTTTCAGCTGAGACCTCATCAGCAAGACCCTGTTAGCCATGGTCTTCACATTCTCTTGCCTAAAGTCAGAGAATGAAAACACTCTGCATGTCTGATATCGACTGCTTTTTAATATTGCCTCATGCACAGGTATGAGTCATCTTTTAATGATGCTATTTTACACTTACCATTCACTAAAAAGCTCAGGTGAGGTAAGAGTGATGGTGACAATGCGAGCTCCCTGAGACGGTGGGTTGGACCAGGTGATCCTGACAATCTTCTCCATCTGGGAGAGAACTCGTTTCAGGTTATCTGCATTGCGAGCCACAACGGTCAGGTTGCCCACACGCTCGTCTGATGGGACAAAAACATGTCACAGTTAAACAATACAGCAGCTAATACCTATTACCTGATGTGTAGGTGCAGTATCTGATAAACAGCTCCTCCTCTGGTGAATCTGAGACTGGCTTAATTTGAATTTTGTGGCTATTCCTTTCAATTTAACAGAGTTTTTGATGTATTCTGTGCACATTATACTCAGCATAATCTGAAAATAAGACCGATGTATATTAAGATTACTCTTCCTGCAAAGTTTAATCCCTGCAGTTGATTTAGCTTGGTATTTTCTGTAGATTCATACCAAGCACACTTTACACACAGGATCACTCACTGTAGAGTCCGAAGTTCTTGGAGAACGACTGGGCACAGAACATTTCAAAGCCCGAGGAAACAAAGTAGCGCACCGCCCAGGCATCTTTCTCCAGACTACCTGAGGCGAATCCCTGATAAGCCGAGTCAAAGAACGCAAACAGCTTCCTCCTCTGGGAGAGAACCCGATAAAATATCAAAGGGTTATCATACTGAGATAAACACTGTGCATGCAAAATAATATCCTGTTTAAAATGACACCTTTTGCCAGTAGTGACAGTTCAGACCACAGTACAGACAATTTGTATATGTTTGCATGCACTTTATACGCATGTTACCATCATAACTTCAGCGATTTGTTTCCACTGCTCCTGTGTGGGGTCTGTGCCTGTCGGATTATGGGCACAAGCATGCAGGACAAAGACTGAGTGCTCTGGACAACTCTGTGGGAAACGGAGATATGAAGACGCAATGTGAAACCCAGAAGACCAAAATGTAGTAAGTGAACAGTATGCTGCCACGCAGTACTTACTTCCAAGTCACCAAGGAAGCCAGCCAAATCAAGGCCTCTTTTCTCCGCGTTCCAGTACCTGTACGGACGAACATCCTCGAAGCTGGCGCTGCTGAACACAGCATTGTGATTTTCTGAGAAAAACAGTAAGAAAAACTCTGAGGGCAGCGTTCGATTTTTATCATTGCTTTCTTTAGATAAAAGAGTGAATAATGCTTTTTTAAATACTCCTCACATCCGACCTGACAATACAGCCAAGCTCACTGATAACATGCAGCTGTAACAAGACATTTATCAATAGAACACTTTATCAACAACTACAGTTTAAAGTCTGGGGAAAGTTCACAAAACAATCTGTAAATTAAAGTCCTCTACAGGTGTGTGCTACTTCACTGCTTGTTTGTGTGTGTGCTTGAATGTACCCCAGGTAGGTGCAGACACATAGATGGGTGTTTTGGTGTTGTTGCTCCCATTGTAGAACCGCCTTAGAAACTCTGCGCCTATCTTCAGAGCACCTGTACCACCCAGACACTGGACAGCCCCGACCTGGCAGTGACATTCGAACAGTCAGTTTAAATGTAACAACATTAGAAATTCAAAGAGTGTCGTTTGGCTTTTGACTCCACAAACCCTGTTTTCCTGGATGGCAGGGCTGTTGTCTCCCAGTACTATTTTGGAGGCTGAGGATCTGAACTCAGGCAGGCCCAGGATGGGCAGGTACTCGTGGTTTAGCCTGTCATCATGCACGATGATCTTCTCCACTTTTTTCACCACCGGCAAAACCCAGGGCTGACCTTCATCTGTCCGATAGGCTGCAAGGAACAATGCGATTTAATGTTACAGAAAAAAGTGAAAGAATGGCTTAATATAGTAGGAAGCGGCCCTTCCCTCCTGCATTGATATTTTGTTTTTTAGTGAGTTTTAAGCAAAAAGAAACCTCTAAGTAAGATTAAATATAACATTCCTTAAATTGCTCAGTAAACAGATACAGCAGACAAAAGTGGTTAGCTTGCGAGCTTAACACCTGTACCTTGGCAATCCTGATGTTTGTGACTTTATGGGACTCTTGAGTCAGAACAGAAGTGCAAAGATCACAGGGTTTTGTGACAGGCGCACTTTCAATATCTGTTGGGTGATTTAGCCAGCTGATGTCGATGATCTACCTTTTTCTCTCTGTTATGTCCACTAGCTGGAAAGGCACTGATTATCTGTAATAATACATCTAAATTAAGATCTAGGGCCGGAACTAATGACGACAACATCCCGCTAAAGTCATGTGTGACTGAAAAGTCACAGAAAAGCAGAAAACTCTTACAGTCAAGGATCTTTTTCAGATCTCTGTGTTTTTTAGGTAGAGAGAAATATGTGGCCTACATTTCCCAGCTGCCATGTAGCAGCTGACCATCTGGAGAAAGAAAGGGATTACGAGGCCTCGGCCTCCTCTGCTAATCACAGGACTCGGGTATCCTTGTCCTGCCAAAACAGAGCTAAGCGATCAATGCTTCTCACACTGTTCCTGTGCAATTCAAGCAGCGAAAAAAATGACTCCTTGCAGAGAGGTTAGCACAGAAAACAGCTGCTCTCAAGGACGAAATGCGGCAGTGGTTTGTTTCGGAGAGAAGCACGACTGAGCTGTAATAAATTTAAACTCCTGCTTGTTCTTGTGTAATGACAGAACAGTAATCCAATCAGCTGCCTGGTCTGCTGAGTGAGAGGTGCAGGATAGCAGAGGACAGAGATGATTCAGCTCTCAGTGTCACACTAATTGCAGAACAAAGATATATTATCAACAGAGCTGCAATCGGTAGTTGGTGGGTGTGTGATGACTGAGCAGCCTGTAGCGCGGCCAGATTAACGGATACTCACAGTCTCTATGTTAATCCGAAAATGAATTTAAGCAATAGCAATAATTACAGCACAGGTGAGCCATCACCATTCTGGACTGCCTGGTGTACTAAACTGATTAAAGCTACATCTAGATAGCCTCTGTTTAGATTTTACAGCTCAGATATCAGTCAGCAGGCTGTTTTAACTATTGCGGTGCTTAGTTTGAGGCTAACAGTCAACTTTGTGCCACTTTCTGATTATAATGACAACAACTTGTTAGAAATTCACATGAGGGCACCATCATACAAACATAGATGAACTCGGTGTAAGACAGGCTGGAGAACTTTTCCCCTCTGGGATACAATGAATGACTGACAGCAATGCACAACTTACCTCCTACTCCGAGGTTCACCTTATTTGGAAACTGGTCGTTATTGAAATCCTGCGTCAACTTGAAGACAGCCACAGGGGCAGCCTGGGGGACTTCAGAAAACAGCGACATTTTTTAAAATATATATATGTATATATATATATATTTATTTGTTTGTTTACTTTTCTTTTTTTTTGCACTGTGGGAGGCTGCGGCAGCAAGAAGACACGAGCTGTCACTTGATCAGCTGGCTGAGCGGGATGATGGAAGACTTTCACCTTCAACTTGGATTTGGTCACTGCAAAGTGGGTGTGAGTGGATTTACCAATAGAAATCGCTCTCGGCGTTGATCCCTGTCAGTTCAAAGGTCAATAAAACAAACGCACAGGCGCTGTTGCCCAATGAACGCCGCGCGCAGGGGATTGAGGAAGCGTCACTGCGAGTGGGCGGTGCATGGGATTAGCGCATTTAATTTCTACGCCACAAGGTGGTGCTATAAACCTGCTTTAAAGCTCATATCTAGAGCATCTAACCAGAGCTTTAGTTGGCATGACTTGGTACAGAAAGAATTCTTCCATTAATAAATAATAGAACACAAATTCAGGTCAGAGCTCACAGACTGATTGCTGTATCATCGTCATCATAAATGTAAATACGAACGCCGGCTGATCAGACAGCTATCACGCTTAGGTCACCACGCTCTGCAGACGAATATGTGCAAGTGTCCTAATCTGTTCTGTCCTGAGGGCCTAGGCTGAGCTGTGGTGTAAACACACTGGCTCCTCTGTGCTCTCCCCACAGCTGTCTGCAGGAGCTGAAGTGGTTGATAAATGAAGGCCACTCCAGCCTGCTCTCCCGGACCAGGAGGGCGACTTTGTGGGAAGACAAGACTTAGTTATGTTTTCTGTCTGGTATAATAAGAGTGCAGTTGCACGGCTGGACTTTAGTTTTTATAGTTCAAAAGTTTCGCATTATGACAAATGATGGGTTATAAAAGTTTATGTGGGGTGAAATTAAATACACATATTTGTCTAGTGCTGAAGTGCTGGCTTTGAGTGTTTTCATGCTACTTACTTTTTTTTTTTTTAATAAATTATTTTCTTTTTTCTATTTTGTTTTAACTGTAAGCCATTTTTAACATATCAAATTAAAAGAGCTTGTGAAGATTAGATTTAAAACACGAACAATACAATCAGATGTTCCCATGCACTGATGGACTGTTATAGTTTAAAATGCTCATTAGAGTACAAAATACAATTTAGCTCCACTTTCTGCATGGACAACATAAAAATCACACTTACATGTCCTGGATAATAATTTGTAATGTGCAATAATTTGCACAAAACATATTTTAAGGAAATATATTTTTAACATTCATTTCTAGATTAGGAATATTTCTCTTCTCACATTAACAAGTGTGCATTTTAGCCTTTTTTGCAAAGGCATCCATACTATATTTGTAACAAGAAGTAACAAGAAGTATTTTGTGACAAACCAGTTATGTTGGTAATCTTATTGTAAGGAGAAGTTATATGTCATTAATTGCTGTTAATGTCTCTGACAGATAAAGTAGAGAACACCACATGGACCAAGCCGATGTAGTTAAGACTGTGCTTATTATATTTCTATACTACCATTGGCTCAAATGACACCACCAAATCTGAAGCAGCTCACTTATAGCGATAAATGCACTGACAACTGTCATCCTGCACTAGTTCTTCGTTTTTCTTTGTTTTGCTCCTGCAGCTTTGCTCTTTTTATTCAGTCCCAGGCCCATCTGCCTTGATTTTAGCTGCAGCAGGATATCTTCACTAAGAGGTTCTTACAGATCTCTTGCAAAATATTTGCCCAGCACTAAACAGAAGACAGACAGGGTTGGCAATGGGTATAATGAAACGTAATTGCTATAGATGATTTTCCCCCTCCCAGTACTTAGTGGAGACCACGAAAACAGAACGGGATTAAATACAAGCAGCAGAAATTTATTGTTATCATTAAATCATGTGATAAATATGTACACAGGTGTAAATAGTCTTAAATATATATTGCTATAAGCTGATAATATACTGATATTATTTTTAAATATTGCTTCTGTTCCTACAGTTAACCAGGAAAAAATGCTTTAAAAAACGTTTGTGGAATCCATTTATTCAAGGCATTCATGCTTTATGACTCAGAGAAGCACTACTATAGACAACCTTTTAGGTGGAGCAGTGGTTAGCTCTGTCTCCTCACATCGAGAAGGACTCTAGATTTGAACTTGCAGAGGCCTTGCTGTGTTTTAGTTTGCATGCTGTCCTTGTGCTTTTGTGGGTACAAGAAGCACTGTGGGTGCTCAAGACAATTCCCAAGTATTTATCTGGATTCTTGCATCCAGAGAAACTGAATCAACGTTCTGCAACACTGTAAGCATTCCTCCTTATACAAATGCATGGCTGTTATATTAATTAAGTGTGAATATGAAGTAATGCTTTTGGATATACATTTGTCAAATGTATTTTCACAGTCTTCACCTCCCACCCTACCCCTCCTAATAAAATAAAATAAATAAAATAAGATAATGATAATAACTAGCAACAAAGTCTAACTTCTGATCTTTCAGCCATGGACAAATCATTATTTAAGCCTTTTTATATCTTTGGTTAAGCCTTATGAACCCCTTACAAAAACATACCTAGCTAAAGTGCTACAGTTAATCCCACACCTTGCTATCACACAACACCCAGTTACTATTTTCCCCAGTGTTTTGTCCCACATGTTGCTAACTTTCCTCACCACTTGGTCCCACCCCCACTCATCTCCTCACTTCACGCTGACAGTAGATGTTTTCATTCTTTCCAACCAGGTGAGGGTGTCTCGTATGTTAGCTATCACTGTCAGCTCTGCAATTATGGGATTTGAGCTCCCTTAGAGCAAGGCTTGGGGGCCTGGGGCGGGGCTCAGTGTGTGCATACAGAGGAGGCCCAGGGCCACGATCTGGGCTGTGATGTGAAGCGTGAGTCAGAGCAGGGAGTGACAGAAGTAGCCTCTGGCAAGACAGTTTCTCCAAAGAGAGTGTGTCACAGCTAGATCGATAAATTACTCAGCCCAACATTCACCTGCACTTTCTCTGCATTTCCCTGAGAAGGAAAAACAGAACATTTGTTTTGGCATCCAGCAGAGTAACACAAATATGACAAAAAAGTCAAAGTGTGAATGGGGTTTTGTTTAATCTGATTTTTTTTTCTCTCTTTAAAATTTTGCATGCAGGTTATCAGCGCTGCTTATAGGAAGCTGACACTAAAACACACAAAGGCACGCATTCAGGCACAAGACAGTCACATTCCAGCTGCGGTATCACTGAAACACAAACAAGAGCGTGTGCGCACACACCGCTGTGCATTCCTAGGGCAAAGTTTCAGCGCCGTTCACATGTTGCTCTGGCCCCGGTGTCTCTGGGTCAGAGAGCTGTGGTGAGTGACCACCTTTTTAGCTTCCCGCCTTGTTTGTTTTCTAAAGACAGTGTCATCAATTCTCTAACAAGGAACTAGACACAGCAACAACAAAGAGCACAGGACCTCCCTGTTGCTCCCTGAGCAGATCAGTGACTGACGGACCGTGCATGCAGTAATAGATATCAGTAATCTCTGTGTCAGACTACATTCCAACCAGAGTGCATGAGCGTTTGTCTGTGCAAGTTTAGGTTGCAAATGTCTTTTGTGCTCCATTTGATATCATGACATAAAATCTCCTTTTTTTTTGTGCATGCAGATTTCTACCCTGCTGACAAAAGATGACAACTGGACTCAGTGAACTACCGTAGTATGAGCCAAGAATACATCCAAGTGCAAACTTAGTTGAATTGCACTGGAAGATGCAAAATCTCAGACATCTCATGCCTAATATTGCTTTGACGGGGTCTGTATGTTCCACAAGTTCAAATGTATGGAGCCCACAGTTAAAAACATGGATGCAAAAAGTAAACTCACTGACATAAGGGCTACACACCATTGGAAGAAGCCTGACAATTTAAGACTGCATGTGCCACTCACGCAAAATAAAACAACACCTAAGCACTATAGTGAGCATATTTCAGATGGATAAGAAGATATATAGTCCTCTTGCACCTGACAATGCAGAAAAGGGCAAACTGCCAGTAGTTAGCTTAACACAACTGCTAGAAACAGATAATAAGATACAGGAAGTCCTATATTTATTTTACATAACATTCTCCTGAAATTTGTCTTAATTAATCAAACATTTCCAAAAATACAGAGGTAAATTAAAACAAACCATTAAAATGCCTTAGCTGTTTTTCTTGAGTATAAGTTGGTATGTATACATTCACATACAGTGAATAAGAAAGTGTACACAGGGCAGTATGCAGTCTTGTAAAACATTCAGAGAAACTGCAGACAAACTAGAAAGCTACAGCTCAGACTCTACAGACGTTAATTAGTATGTTAAATGTTAAAGTTCACGACAGTACAATTATGAAAAGACTGAATGTGTATGGCTTATTTGGAAGAGTTTCCTCTTTCTAAAAAAGGACATGGCAGGATGGCTTAGGTTTACAAAGTTGGAACTTGCACTCATTGAGTCGACATTGAACCCCTCTGAATAGCAAAGTATTGTAGAAACAAATGTGAGGCCATCTGTCTAAAAGCTAAAGCTTCGCTAAAACTGGGTCATACAACAAGACAGTGATTCCCGGCACAGCAGCAAGTCCACAGCAGAATGGATGAAGAAGAAAAAAAATAAATCAAGGCGTTGCAATGGCCCAGTCAAAGTCCTGACTTCAACCTGATTGAAATACTATAGAGGGATGTGCATAAATAAATGCCCACAAACATGAACTGAAGCAATAATGTAAAATATTATAATAATGGGCCAAAATTCCTTCTTAGCGATGTGAGAGACTGATAAACTTAAGCAGAAAATTACAACTTTGAGTTACTGCTTCTAAAGGTAGCTACTGAATCATTGGGTGTACTTTTTAACAGGACTGCATTTGGACTTTGAAGGAATATTAAAAATGGTTGTGTCTCATTGTTTTTCGCTGATGTGGCCTTCAAGCTGGGTGGAACCTCAAACACAAGGTCTACGTTGTGTTGTTCCACTTGATTGATTTTGTCTTTTGACCAACTCAGGCACTTTGGCTTTATACAAATATGCATGCTAAGACACAAAGACAGGAAGTGGAAGACGTTTTTTAAATTTTTTTTTAACCCAAAGTACTTGCTTTTTTGTCTGCATTAGGTAAAGAGACACAAAAATGATAAGTGACAAAGGAAACAAACTTTATCTTTCATGACTTCTAATTATGTTGTATATTTTGAATCCAGATGGGGAGACCAATTCTCCCTTTTGCTAGGAGGTCAAAATTCAGGGTCAGCTACGGATCTGGGACTCTGTATCTTCATATATGAGGATGAATGCCTGCCAGCGCTGGAGCTTGTAGCAAAGTTGTCCGATTGAAGGCCTGGTCAGCTTTGATCCTAATGGTTAATCTGAGCATCAGCATTGCCAAAACCCGCTGCGTGCTGAAGCTGCATTCTTAGATATTTTATACAGTTAGTATTTACAAAAATGGGACTTTATTGATAACTAGTCAGATATTTGCCAAAACAGTCTGTCACTTTGATAGAAATACCACCGCGGTTGCTGGACAGACGCTAATATTTTCTCTCAAGGATGTTTACCTCTGGAAGCCAGGATGCACGCATACTTTTATTTTATGGTAACATTGTCCTTCCCAAGAGAGCTGTTACTGATTCAGCAAGTTAGAGAGAGTTCCTCCAGCAGCAAGCTGAACTTGATTCAACCTTTTGATAATTTTTTTTTAAATTTTTCACCAGCTCTAGCCAAGTGGGACAGCGTATATAAGCAACTAGAGGCACCCACATCCTCTCATTTGAAAGCCTGCCTCCACGCACTGTCTTTATCTGCATTGACTGCGTGGCAGCAGAGAGGATAAGCATATTTAGGTTGCTTGTTTCCTCCCAAACTACATTCCCAACACCGTAGATCATAGATATTACAACCCTTACATCCCCCTCTGTTCACACTCATATATACAAACACACACCTGCTGGGGCAAGGCCGTCTGGGAGGGAATTACAGCAGCCTAATTTATGAGGCCCAAGGGAGGGCAAAGGGCAGGGGATCCAGACTGGCCTGACCTCACTTCCTCTTTTCATGGTCTCTAAGTTAGAACCGTGATACACAGAACAAGGTGTCAGCTCTCAAACAAATCACCCTCTCACTGTCTTTCAAACAAGGCAGCTAATTAGGGTATCTTTTTTCCTAACCTGGTTAACACAATGAGCCCTGAGGGAGTGTTAACTATTATCATAGGCCTGCCTTTGTGGACTATATGGCTCTATCACAGTCCAAAGTAAGTGGGTGAGAACAGGGTTTTTGCTGAAAAATCTGGCCCGACGCGGGCTCGCCTTTGGCCTCCTCATTTCCTCCAATGAGAAGGTGCTGTCATCCGTCACTCGGTTCCAGGCAGCGGCACAATAGCACAGTCTGGGTCCTGGCTACTGACACCACCACATGGGTTGCTGATAAGACTCACCTTCCGGGACCTAGAAGAACTGAGACATTACTGCCACACAACAGTTTGGTCCACTGCCATTCTTTCTGTTCACCATGAAATTAAAGGAAAACGGAAAGCTAATTATGAGCTACATGAGGCGGACACACTCTGTATCTACTCTCACAATCTTTTCAAGTTTTTTTTTTCTGTAATGCACAGCCTCATTATTTACATATTACATGCCCTAATGCAAGATGATGGGGAAAGTGTCACACCCAGTTAAATAATCCTGTTGGACTTGTTGGACATTGGGGAAAACGCACTTGAGCTAATCTGTTTTCCTAAAGTAGCAATCTATTGTTGTTATTGGCTGATTAAGAGCACTTTAAGACAAATTGATAGTCACACTTGAGTTCCTCGTCACACATACAGGCTGTTGGTAGAGCCTGTTAATAATCACCTCCATTGTAAAAGGATTGTAAGTGCTCTTCTACACAACACTGTCAAGTCATAATATCAAACCTTCGTTCTTTCATAAATAAACAGCTGTTTGCATCAACCAGTCAGACACAAAACCCAGAAGCAGCGATGGATGATAAATGTAGTTATTTATTCAAACGTCTGGTCTGTGCTCTGTGCACCCTGTATCTCAGTGGTGTACTGTACACCTGCCCCTCTGATGCCGAAGCCCTGCTTCAGTATACGTTAGACTGCCAGAAATATGGAGATAAGGAGGGAAACAAGAAGAGACACGTTAAGCGCTGCTTGGCAAAACACTAACTTTGAAGAACTCACCAGAAAGTGAATTGTGCGGAGTGACTGAAATTTGACTCCCACGGAGGCAGAAAGCAGATCGGGTTTTTTTTAAAAGTTATTTTTCAAAATCCATTTAATTTTTTTAACGCTTAGGCCTCTGCAGCCTGTGTCCGCTCTGACCTCTGCTGTGGACTCGACCTTACCGAGGCTATCAAGACGATTCAGAAATGAAGATGATGTATTGGGGAGTCGCATTCACCAACGAGTAGCTCCTTGACACTCTCTGAGAGTCTGGGTTTTGTTAAAGGCAGGAAACAGACTCTTCCGCTCCGTAAACACGAGTCTTTACTTGGCCACTTTTGGACTGCCGGTGGCACGCGAAGCCCGTGATGATGGTCAGTTGGGGGCTTTAGAGGACCCCTGCGCACTCTAGGTCGAAAGCGTGGTGACTCTGCTCGGACCCGTGTATACAGTTAATTGTTTTAACCGCGTAATCTCTTTTGGGGTATTAATAATTTTCTCCTAAACACTTTAAATAAAACAAAACAAAGCAACCCCCCCCCCCACACACACACACACACACACACAGCTATTACGCATTTATGTCTATGTTTGGTATTTTTAAATTATTGCACTCATTAAAAAGGAATGGGTAAATATTTGGGAAACAAAATGACCAGATTTACTGCCCTTTGGGTTGCTTTACGAGCTAATTCTATCACATAAATTCCACCTAACTCGCGCAAACTTCCACTGTGTGGAAATTACTTTTCCTTATTAGTAAATCTTGATAAATTATTTAATGTTTAAATTTGCATCCAAGCAGCACTAAGTGACCACTATATTTTTGCAGAGCGCACAGAGAGTTACTGTGGCCTAAAAGCTTTTCTTTTTTTCAGACTCAGTTCAGCTCTTGACTTAAACTACTCCACTTAAACCGGCCTTTTTTGAATAGACATGCATCTCCATGGGAGGGGGTGACGCTATCCATTTCTAAACAGCGCCTTGTTGATGGTGAGCGGATGAGATTATGTGGACATGCTCTTCTTTTCTTTCCACACGGTTTGAGAGCTATGGGTCCTCAAACCCTGGCGCCTGGACCTGGCCAAAGATAGTCGACCAGAAGAGGTGTCTCGTTTCAGCACGTTTATCCCTTAAGCACAAAGGTAAATTAAAATGAAAGCTCATTAATTTACCTATTAATATACAATATAATATAATTATTCATATAATATAATAATTATTATTTTCTTTCCTTGTAGCGCTTGAAGCTGATCATGTATTTATTTATTCAAAAAAGGTTTTTGCTTTCCTTTTACCAGTGTCAAGAGGAACTATTATTGTGGCCAAATTTTCGTGGCCAAATCATCCTAAAACTTCCACAAATAAATAAGCCATAAATAATTCACAGACAGCAATTTAGCACTGAGCATTCTTTATGCCTCTAACGGTTGCCGGATTCATCTCATTTCCCACACTCTCGTTATATGATATTATCAAGGAATTGCCGAGAGGGGAAACAAAGATAGGCCTAACCTTAAAAATCGCCAAATCTGCGATGTTGTGGGACCGTCCAAGAAGTAAGTGAAATTCTTTAAAAATAAAACATAAATAAACGAATAAATAAATATTGGTTCTACCAAGTTAAGTATTTTTGTGGGCTATTTGCATTAAACTACACAACATAATATGCTTTACCTAATTATTACAATTGTGTGACAGCGTTGATGCAGAAACATTTAAAGCATGAATTAAGAAGTTCCTTACCTTTCAAAATATTTCCCAGTTTCACAGCAGTCGATGGCATCAATATTATTTCATAAATTAGGGATAACTTCCTGACATATGTAGGCTACACCTAAATAGAACAGAGAGGGAAAGGGGGAGGAAGAGTGCGAGTGAGTGAGAGAGAGAGAGAGAGAGAGAAAGAGAGAGAGAGAGAGACCCTACCAATCCCTCCCCCGCTTCAGGACGTCACTGAGAGGGAGAGGGCAGCATCTTGGCTGACCCTCTCTCGCTAGATAACTGAATTCAGCCAACCAAATGGGATCGACCTTTCTCTTTCTCTCTCAGCCATCCAGCCACAGACGCATATGCAACTAAGAGGGATGTCACAGCTGAGAGAAAATCAGTTGTCTTCGGTGTGTATGCAAAAACAACAGAGCGCGGCCGTTCCTCGGGTTTACGCACGCCTAATTTTCTTCTTTTGCGCGTCCGGAGGCGAATCGGTCCCGTTCTTGGACTGCTGATCGGTATATTTTGCCTTCTCTTTCTTGGTGGTAATAATGATTCCTAGTCCGGTCATAGGTTCGTCCTCCACGCCTTTTTCCGTGAAGGACATTCTGAAGTTAGAGCTCCAACAACAGTCTCAGCAGCACCAGCTACAGCTGATCTCCTGCTTCGGTCTCTCTGGTGCGCTCTCACAGCCTGGAGCTCTATCGAACAAATCCTTCCGTTCTCACTCGCCGCCCTCCTGCATGCTGGCGGGCAGAGACACCCCAAGCCCCATCAGCTCCTGCCTGTCGGAGAGCGAGGAGAGGATGGCGTACCTCAACTCACTGAATGTGCAAGACCGACTGACGAACTCCGGTATCCAGGTGGAGGTGTTCGGCAACCTGGGGCAAACCCACTCTGCAGACCTCCGGCCGGAGACAGAGCAGGACGAGCATGACAGCAGTGAGTACATAGTCTACTGAAACGAGTTACTCTGAGGATGTTAATTGTATAAAAATGCACATGGACGAAAATGCCAAAGGAGAAAATCAAATCATAAAATACGAATTAAAGTTTCCTGCGAGACAAAAAAAAAAAGGCTCATCAAATCTGACATTGATACATTTGATGAGCAGTTTCTGGAGAAACGTTTTCCGATTTCTGTTTAAATTATTATAAATTGATCACCTAACACGGACAACAACAAAAATAGGCCCCTGGTTAATAATATACATAATATATATTTTCATAATAGGACCAAACAATGGACGGCAAAGAACAACAACAACAACAAAAAGATTATTATTTCATACAATTCATTAGCTGCCAGCTAACTGAGTAAGACTGGCAGAGATTAAAGTGTTTACATTTGCAAGCTGCTAATTTATGTTTGCTGAATATATTAAACTGATTATCCAAATTGTCACGCATTTAAAAAGATAGATTTAATGTATCAACATTCACGTTTAGTTAATGTTCGTATATAACATGACGTCATTATTAGTATGCCTCCCTAATTTTATTTTTCAATACATTTTACTAGCAATTTTCATTTAGGCCACTTCCAATACACTTGTACAATAAATAATAAGAAGAATAATAAGAAGAAGAATAATTACATTTGTAATAGTAAATATATACTTGAAAATAATCAAGATGCTAGCTCTGATGTGTAATTAAACATGGTTTCTCCATGCAGAGAGCTGCGGTGTCATGCCGGGTGAGTGTGAGGATCCAGACTCGGAGAAGCCGGCCACCAAGCAGCAGAGGACCAGACGGAAACCTCGCGTCCTCTTTTCCCAGGCTCAGGTGTTTGAATTGGAGCGGCGCTTCAAGCAGCAGCGTTACCTGTCCGCCCCGGAGAGAGAGCACCTGGCCAGCTCCCTTAAGCTCACCTCTACCCAGGTCAAGATCTGGTTCCAGAACAGGAGGTACAAATGCAAGAGGCAGCGGCAGGACAAGACCCTGGAGATTGCGGGTCATCATCACCACCATCACCACCCACGACCGCCTCCAAGGAGGGTGGCTGTGCCGGTTCTCGTCCGAGACGGGAGGCCTTGTCTCGCTGGATCTCAGAACTATAATCCCCCGTACACAGTCGGAGCTCCCAATCCGTACAGCTACAACGGCTATCCAGCCTACAGCTATAACAACTCGGTGTATAGCAACACTTACTCTTGTACTTATTCTAGTTTCCCTTCTCTCCCGCCCGGCAACGCCTCTGCCAATGCTTTCATGAATATGAATTTGGGGAACATTAGCGGACAGACGCAAAGCCAGGCTCCCCAAGGACCAAGTGTCACACCCTGCCAAGGAGCTCTGCAGGGCATCCGGGCATGGTAGCGCGGTCTTTGCGCACAATCAGAAGCCTGTCTTGATGGATAGACTCGAGCATGTAAACATCTTCAACTAATGCAGTGAAAACCACAATTTCAAATTCCGTAACACATTACAGAGCGCAGGGGTCAGTTTGGTCTAACTCCACAGGCATATGAAGAAAATGGACTGAAATAAAATATATCTATTATAATTTTCCCCCCTCTGAGCCACGTGTTTAGAAAACTTAGTGAAGTTGTGTTATGTTTGACGGATTAGCCAAAACTATCCGTAATGGTTCAAAACTGATGTATTGTGCTTAAAAAATAAAGGAAAATCCCATGTAAATTTTCGGTTACGCAAAGACCTATAGATTTCATTAAGAAAGTGAAGTTTTTCACGAATTTTATTTGGATGCATAAAGTTGCAAGAAATTAACATGGATCACAAATGCAGGACAATTTAGTATTATTTCTATTAAGCTCCCCCCTCTTTTTTAAATTTGTGTGACTTGGGTTTAACCTTAAGGCTTTGTTTTTTCACTCCAAAACTAAGTGAGTGACACTGAAAGCCAATGAACTGATCAAAAAAAAAGAGGCGCTCAAATAAGGCTGTTTCTAGGCTCGAGTTAAAAACCACAAAACGATGCAAGTTATCAGCGATGGTGGAATTAAAGGGCATAATAGCTGTCATGGCACGACTGATTGAAGTGGAGTGTGCTTTGTGTGTGAATCTGTGCGTGTATCTGTTCTTTTTCTTTTTCTTTTTCTTTTTTTTAATGATGTTGACTGAGGTTTATTCCAACATTTCTTATCGTCTGAAATCTTTTCTCAAGCCAAGAAAACGTTTTTTTTCTTGTGTGAGAAAGCTTGCGCTAGACTTCGGCTTGAGACAAGAACCAGAAACAGAGAGAATTTAAAGGCGAGCTAATGTCCGGTCAGGATTCAGAGATGGACATTAACCAGACGGCCAGCATCCCCGGACCCACAGAGCATAAAAACGAGAAGAGCATTGGATGATAAATACTCTTACGACTCCTCTTCTTTTGCTAAATAATAATAATAATAATAATAATAATAATAATAATAATAATAATAATAGATTACCTAAAGCTCTGTCACATTTTTAATTACAATAATTTCGTAATTACATAATAAATACTGATTTGCACTCACTCACAGTGAGGCAAACCCAGACCACATATATACTCTTTCTTCAACTCTCTCTAACACACACACACACACACACACACTTCGTTGTTTAGCGATGGACTTAAGCAAAGCCTTTACCCACCAGGCACGGCCGAATACCCTGACGCTATTAATGGAGATAAATGGCAAAGTAAACAGCGTGTTTGTCTCCCCTGATAGCCTCACTGGCCACTTCCCTCGGCTACTGCACTGCCGGTAGGACATACCTGGTGTCAGCTCTAAGTGCTGCAGAGTCACTAGTGTAAATAGAGCTGGCGACAGGACGGCGATGCCTGAGGACGCGGCTTGGCCACGGGTTCTCTGACAGACACTGCCGCGATCGCTATCTTCTGCTTCCAAAGATAGCAGCTCAGTGGCTCATCGCTGCGCTGTATAGGCGTGGAGTTTCCTAAAACAAAGTGTCTAGAGGCAGACACTCAAGGAGCTCACAATAGAACCGAGGCCCAAATATAGAGAAGGAAAGAAAGCGGGTTTCATTCTGGCTGCACCCTGTCAGCTGTGCTAGGACATGTTTTCATCTCTACAGCACTATTACCAAGTATACTGGAACCAAGAATACTGGAACATTAATATTCGGTTTATCGTAAAACAATAATAAGTCATCAAAATTCCGCGTGACTTGATTGGCTTTTATCTGATATAGTATTAAATATTTAAAAAAAAGAAAAAAAAGAAAAGGTTTTGACTGATAAAGCCAGTTGATCACAAGTCCACAAAAGTTCAAACGTTATACTCTTTCTGTGTGAGCACAACAGTAAACTAAATCTTTCCTCACAAACCAAATCTCATCAAAATATCTCTTTTGGTAGAACATATGCACTTGCAGAATTTCACGCTTAACACTCCTCACTGGACAAAGGCAAGTAGGGTCGAGGTTTTATTTGGACACGTGTAATGACGCCTATGTGTGCGAGACTTTACTCCATAATTATAATCAACATGACACCATTGATTTCAAACCGTTTTTGCAAAATGAATAATAAACTGCATTCCGAAGCTGATTTGCAGGATTCAGATGTTCTATTTTGAAACTGACATGTTGTGGTTTGAACACAGGAAACTGCGCTAAAATTTAAATTTATCCCTCACAGGCACTTAAAAACACCCTGGAGGGTGATCTGGCTTTGAGGTACAAAGGGAGATTTTACTGCAATTACGAGAAACAAAACAAAACAACATGGAGGAAGCAGCTCGCCGCATCTGTCAGTACATCTCCTCACCTGAAAGGTAGATTGTGTAATCCTGGTCTTTATGGGAGTGCTTATGTGCATGTGCGTCTTTTATTTTGACTCACGTGTAACTTCGAAGACCAAGAATCCTGTCCACATGGCGGCGCTAGACACCTGTTCGAGCAACAAGGCAGAACCAGCAGATGTCCATCTTCACACTGGACTGAAGATGTGTTTTATTATAAAATATTTAAACATGCAGGTCTTTAGGATTCAAATTGTGCACAATTTTACCAGTCACATCATTCACAATGATAAAAAAATGGACATTTAGTATAATTAAAACTAAATAATAGATGGAAGATTGTTTTAAAATCAAAATAGTCCTTATTAGTTTAGACTCAAGTGGAAAGTAAACTTGAATTTTCAAAAGAGTTATTTCTGGTTTTTAAATGTAAATTCCTGCATTGTGAAATGCTTTAAAACCAAACTCACAGGTGAAAACCAGAACTGAGCGGCATTTTTACGCACGCTTAGTGAACGTAAACCGTCGGGTTTTCACACGTGTACATGACATCTGACAGTTGGTAAACCTAAAGTAAGCAGCCTAAAAAAGAAGAAGAAGAGAAAGAAGAAGAGAAGAAGAAGCTGTTAAGCAAACAAAGCAGCTCTGTGCGTAAAAATAACTGAAAACATTTTCCAATGGGTCTGATTCATGTTTAATATCAGATAGCATGTTAAGAATAATCAGAAGGTTCTACTTATTTTCTTTGGCTCTTACAGATTAAACTAGATTGATTTTACATTTTTTATTTAAATCACAGTACTCATACCGAGAGCTAAAGAAAATAAAACCATGTAGCCTTGGGAATCAATGTCCTTCGTCCTTCACTGACACTGAGCAAAGAGGCCAGCGTTAAAGCTGGGCGGTGCGAAGGAGGGACCAGCAGGCACAGATAACATCCTATCACAACTTAACTGGAGCTGCAGTTGAAATACTGCTTGACAGTCTTGACAGATCCTGATATAGGCTGCTCATTAGCACATTAGACTGTTCGCCGCAATTAAATTACAACGCGCAAAAGAGCGAATCAGTAGTGAGGGCTTGTTTTTGCTTTCCAGTGGCGGATTTCTTGATGCCTCCCAAGAAATCGCGCGCGAGAGTGAGGAAATACCCGTGCTCTTATCTGAATTATGACATTAAGTTTTTCATCCTTTTCCATCAAAGACATCCTCACCGGACTCGATGCCAACGGCAAGCCGGAAACCGCGGGGGAGTTCTGCGCAACGAAGGCGAACAACACGCGCACCGGCTATGGTGGCAGGGATGGCAACCACGTCTACCCGGAGACACTTCCCACACATCCCCGCGTTATAAGCGCCCAATCGGAGGTTTCTACAGAGGAGGACACAGGAGAAGAGACAGAGCTCATAGAAGGTGTTGGGTTTTTTTTAAGATCTGTAAAGGGAAGCTTAAACTGGTGTGTAGGCGTTGTCATCTAAATTACATTTGCACAAAGCATCATGTTGAAGGAACATAAACATTCATCACAAAACTCGAATGTGTTTCACGCCATAATCACTTTATCGAGTTATTTATTTTGCATAAGAAACCGTTTTCACAATAGAAAAAAAATCCCGTTACCGTGTGTTTAAATTGAAGAACTGTGTATTATTTTCCCCATAAAAATACATCGATGTGTAATTTAACTAACTACAGTGTAATTATTATTGTCTCAAGAATTTGTATCTATTTATTCATGCCCCATGTGACTTTTTTGTGCGTAAAGAGCACATAGCTTGTGGGAAAATAAAACTATAACACTGCGTCGTGGAAATCTGTGGGATTTGTTTAAACTTGTTCAAAGCATTTATTCAGGTACATCCCAACTTTAATATCATGACAGAAATACAATAGAAAACTGTCATATTGGCCAGCATCAGCACCTTGTTGGAATGACCTATCAGCAAAAAACAGGGGCCTTGTGCTTTATCACCCTGACGTACAGAGGCGGCACATTTACTTGTTTATATTTTATTTCAGTCGCTGCAGATGACCTGGAGCAGTGTGAGGAGCAGGGCGAACAGCAGAAACGACTGCAGTGCGAGAGTGCAGAGGAGGAGGGATGTAACCGAGGCGGGGAGACCTCCAGCTGTTCGCCGGACGCGCAGCAGTGCAGGCCCGGTGCAAAGAAGCGCACCAGGTCGGCCTTCTCTCATGCTCAAGTCCACGAGCTGGAGCGCCGTTTTAGCACTCAAAGGTACCTTTCTGGTCCCGAACGGGCCGATCTGGCAGGAGCCTTGAAGCTTACAGAGACCCAGGTGAAAATCTGGTTCCAGAACCGGAGATATAAAACCAAACGTCGCCAGATGGCGACCGAAATGGCCGTATGCAGCTCCCCAAAGAAAGTGGCTGTAAAAGTTCTGGTGCGGGACGATCAAAAGCAATACCACCAGGGGATTGGAGTACATATCCCCATGACTGTGCCACTGTACCGGGGCTATCAGTACTACCCGTACCTGCACTACTACTACCACCAACCCTGGAACATGGACAACATGTTTTGTGGAGGGATGCTTTGAGGCTCCGAAGCAGAACTGTTTTCAACAAGTGTCACTTCAAATGCAAGCGTTCTGCTTTCTAGGAGGTTTCTGCTGACTTGGTGGATTTTACGATGTAATTGGACATTTTATACAGAAAATCCTCCATTTTTAAATCGGAATAGGTAATGTAGTTTAATATTTTGTCAGTTTCATATTGTGTAACTATTTGCAAGTTAGAAAAAAAAAACATTTTAAAGGGAAATACTACTGACTTCTTCAAACCTCTTATGTGACAGGTATATCTTTGGCCAGGATCATGACTTTTAAATATTTCTTTTAACTTTTTAAAAAGTGATTTTATGAATTATATTTCAAAACTTTCAAAAGTTAAAAAATATATATTTATTATTATGATTACGACGGGAAGAGGAGGTCATAAAAAGTGAAGGTTGCTAAGCGGAAGAGATAAAGTTAACTACAATGTTATATTTCAACCTTTTCTTGTGGGATTAATAAAAAAAAAAGAAATACAACAAAACAAATCATTTTCATTGTGTTGACGGTGGAAATCATGAAAGTTTGAACTTTATTTATTTTTTTATTCGGTGGGGAAATAATTCTATAAGAGAAATTATTTCTCTCACGACCCTAAAAGTTCTTTCTGTTCATAAAAAAACCATTATGTTTGCAACAGATTTGTAGATCACCCATTTCTCCATGATGCACCATCTCAAATACTTCATGTTTTTATATCAAGATTTTTATTCGGGGTTTTTATAATCAAATCAAGGTCACAACAGTGATAAATATAAGAACTGTGTTTTTTAATATCTATATAAGGATATGGATGAAAATAAAATATAAATAATGTAGGTTCTGTTGTCATATTTAACCTCTTACCTATACCACGGTGTCAGATGGTGCACAATATCTTAAATGCAATTTAGAAATTTGATGGGGTCATCTCTGCAGTGTCTTAAAATGAAGTGCTGACTGGGTTTCTCACAAGTTCATAGGATGATATATATGTTGTTTTTTTCTTCTTTCCCCATGACTGCCAGCAACAGCTCATTGTGAGCGACCAGACAGAGCAGAAAGGAATCTGGAAGTTATACAAACCCAACAAGAGAAAGTAGCTTATCTTGATGTGTGAGAAGCTTGACCGAGGCCTCTGACACTTTTAGTGGGCATTTATTTTATTTATGGGACACCTTTATTGATCGTGAAACTTAACCTTAACACCTGCAAGAAGACATTCTTCTTTCGCACGGTACTAAAGCAACAGATTAGAAAGCAATAAGGCTTCTTCACACGAACGTACTTCTAACATTCTGTATCTCACACGGATAGAGTTTATGCTTTTAAAGTGTCTGTTTGGAAATGGGTGTTCATCTAGTTGGCTGACTTCCTCCTCTAACATTTCAGCATTGCACAAAGCTTTACATGATATTAGGAAGAAGGATCTTTGCTGTTGTTTTATACAAAAATTGTGGGGGGTTTTCTTAATCCTTCTGCATAGGTGTGCTCTCTACTATGTGCTGCACTAGTCAGAGACGGTTAATAGACCGTGGAGATGTTGCACCATGGAGCCAGGCTGCACAAGACAGTGCACATTAATCATGCTTTACTGAAAAGACTACACCCTCATCATCACTCTCAAGGAACGGCACAGTGATCAGACGCCATAGGAAAAAATGTAATTCCTATACAAGGGGACCAGCATTTTAGTTTGGTTTTTAACTGATTGCATTTACCATCCAGAGGGAGTTAACATCTAGGCCTGTTTTTTATCAAAGGAGCTTGCAGATGGTGGAGAAAGGCAGGATGGTCAGATAAAATAATTTATCTTCCCCCAGAAATAATATTTAAAAAAGATACAGTTTATGTAGCATGTTTACTGATCCCCTTGACACTGCAGGGTTACAAAAGGTTTGCAAGGTCTTAAAAGAACCGCAGTGTCCTGTCTTTATAATTCCAAACAATATTATCATTACAGTTCTACAACATTAAAGAGACATCAAAGAACTGGGATGTAACAGTGCTTCAGCTTCCCTTTTCCCAACGCAGGCAGCTTTGGCAGAGATGATCACCTTTTGCTGCACTCTGGCTCCAGCCCAAACCCCATCTATCTCTTGTATCAAAACAGCACTTCAGACTACAGTAAGTGGTTGGCACTGTGCGCAGCAGGTTTCAGGGTGGGAGGAAAAACACATCTTCTTTTCGATGTCTAACCATAATTCACAGATAAATTATTTTCATTTGCGCACACTTGCTTTTAAAGACTTAAAAAAAACAACACTGTTCAGCAGAAAAGGTCAGGGTGTAACACTGTTGCGCCACGGTACGCCACTTTCTATGTGCTCTGATTATTCACATTGTGCTGGTAAATAGTTGGTCTAGTCAGAGCTTTCTACCGTGACAAGATAAGAGTTTTTCTTTTCCTGCACCTATTCTGTGATGCGTCACACTCGTGTAAATTTTCACCCACAGACAACAAAACAGGCACGGTGAAAGGAGACTGCGACAAAGGATAAGTTTAAGGTTTTAACACCAGTTAAAACTCATTCACAGGTGAGCTTCAGCTAAAAGGTCAATTTACCTTACTTTACATTATGACATTGTCTCCATCAAAGACACTGCTGAGCTGCTGGGAGCTGTACGTACCATTCATACAACAAAGTTCAAGGTGCCCCCCCCCCCTAAAAAAAAAAGGGAAAAAAAAGAGCACAAGCAGTCAGACATCACAGAGGTTAGAAAACCAGCCAGGGGTTTATCCACAATATGTAAACTGCCCTATATGAATTCAAAACTAAAAGTAAACACATGCACCATCTCTATTTGCATTGTAAAAGCAGCATGTAAATGATATACTATATTAAGAAGGTTAGGTCAGTGTTGGGTCAACCTGGTAATGTTATTTGCACCCGATTAACTTTAAAAAAAAAAAACAATGGAAAAGATCACCAATGGAAATATAATGCCAATGTTCATGTCCCCTCAGAATGAACTTCAATTACTGGATTGACCTTGGCCTTTACTAGTTTTATCAGGTCAGTTCAGTGGTTCTGTATTTGGCAAGATTACATCCATGCACTGTAGTAATTATCAAAATATTGTTTGTTTGTTTGTTTTTTCATGGAAATGGACTGCCTGAGCTGCATTTCACCATATTTAATCTGTAACCTAAGATGCTTGTCTTTGAATCGTGCCAAGAGGAAAGCCATGCAGGCACAGGGAGAACATGCAAACATGCAAAAAGGTGTGAGAGTGCTAACCACTGCATCACCATGGTGAACATAATTCCGAGCATGGATTTAGCTCGGTGCCATATCATAACAACAATACCAGCATAAATTTTTATGTGGTATAAAAATGCCATGTCATGATATCATTGGTATTGTACTGCCATGTCCTAGTGCACGCAAGACTGAGATAAGCCCGGGCATGTCTGAGAGCAGGAGCCGTATGTCACCACCATTAATGATTTATTACCCAAAAAGGAAGCTGCTTCAGCAAACTCTAACAAAGCACAGAATTCTAAAAAGCATAGGAAAAAAAAATCTCCTGCTAAAGGTGGACAAAGCAAATATGTTTAATCAAAAAACAGGGCTGAGAATGACCAGGCTATGAAAAAGGACAAAATTACTGGTAATGGTTACACCATGGAAAACCAGAGCTTTAAGCAGCTGGTTAAAAAACTTAACCCAAGATGCAAGATGCAAGGTAGAAAATATTTTTCGGTTTTATGACAATATTGTGCAGCTCCTGAAGAGTTGCAAGGTTCAGTTGATTTATTATTTAGTTATTGTTAAACTAAAGTGTTGTACGGTTGTTTCATACTTTTTACTTCAAATTCCCAGAGAAAACACTTACCTAGGCTAGTTTTGTGCTCACAGTTGACTCATACCGTGTCCCTGGATATAATTCTGTGTTATTATTATTGCACTGCAATGCTGCTTCTGCTGCTGGCACTTATTTCAGCAGATTTGCACTTAACATAGGAAGTGTCATCGGTGACAGTAGCTGTGGTAATGCTAACTGGCATCAGGACTGTGGATGCTTTAACTGGATTTGGAGATCTACAACTGAAGCTGCTCACAGTCTTTGTGATACTTTTGGAGCATTTTAAGGCTTTTACTGCAAACAATGTAGTACATTAAGTTAATTTCTAGTAATATGTTAATTAGTAGTTTTTATGTGAATTAATTTCCAGGTGTCTGAATGTGTGTAGTGACCCATGCAAAAATCTTACCCTGAGCATATTAATAATACTTAAACTACTACTGTAGCTGATTCCCATTTTTATATACAGTCTATTATAGCAACATACATCAGTGTTTTAAACACAAAGCCTTGCTTGAGTGGAGCAACTGCCGTCTCATTTTAGCATTTTTCACACAAAATGCAAGGATTTCCTAAAGGACAATCCCACTGCTCTTATTTTGAGTGTTCACTTATTATTAACCAGCTACCCCGAGCCCTCGCTATCTTATGTTTTTCCTACCAACCTGTGTGCTATCGAGGAGCTCCTCCATGTCATTCATCTGTTTCTTCAGAGAGGATCTGGTGTCTGACGACTCTGCAGTTGGTGTTGGCAGCTGGTGTCGGTAGTCCTTGTTCTGCTCTGGAGAGGCTTTTCAGTTCATTTGTTTATGTAGCACCAATTCACAACAACAGACACCTCAAAGCCCTTAATGCTGCGAGTTAAAGACCATAAATTATTAGAGCAAAAACCCCAACAGTCTGATGATCCCCTATGAGAAAACACAAGGTGACAGTGGGAAGGTAAAACTCCCATTTAATAGAAAAAACAAAGAACAAGACTCCTGTTGATTGTATATATGCATATTCTGATCTAAACAGATCTATACAGAGGTCTATGATGGCAGCCATTGGTAACATCACATTGGTTATCCAGTGCAAGCATCCTAGATCTCATAATTGTAATATAATACTGAAACTGGATGCGATGAGCAAGGGCTAGATCTGGCTAAGAAATTGAGGAACCCAGTGCACTTATATGGTAGAGACTTGTCAGCAGTTCAAGAGGGAAGAGTTGAAGTTCATCTGTGGGATAAGAGAATCACTGGAAAGGCAGCTGGTTACACTGCATGGTTATTTCTTTTAAATTATCTGATGGAGTAAAGTATAGAGATCTCTGCAAGGATTTTAACCCCCATTCCAGATGATTGTGGCCTAAGTAGCAATTAGTGCATGCTTTACTAAGATAACCATAACATAGGCATCGCATACTTAGTATCACTTTAAACACCGTCATTGACAGAATGTGCAATTGACACCCATGAGTTTACCCAACAGGTAGCATCAAATTAAGAATTTTTTGATCACCGTCAGCTATTGAGCTTCATAACTGTCATTATGGCATCTGTAAAACACAACTCATTACATTAATGACTCCTTTTACTGCTCCACCTCTAAAATTATACACTGGGGAGTTAAAAAACTAGCTCTGCACTCCTTTGTCATTATCTGATAGCTCCTTGATTTGTAACCATCGTACCAGCTTCACTATTATCCCCAAAGTTCAACAATTGTTTAGAAGTGCTTGCCACCGTTTTCTGGGTAGGTCAGATGTTCTGTGGATAAGAAATTCAAACTCGTTCCAGGTACTCGTTCCGCCTCTTTGAACATTCACTCGCACCAGCTCCCACAGCTTAACAGAGTATTAATAGCAGATTTAAATAACACTTAATAATGGCAGTGGAAACAGGTAATTACCTGCTGTCTTTTATGTTGCAGAGGAATGCCTTGAGGGTGGGGCTGCCTCTGTAGTGTGCAACACAGGAATGGCAGTCCTCACATAATCCATGCTTGGCTGCGTTTTTAAGATACAGATCTATTGACAGAGCATTCTCACAAGGCTCCTGAGCAGCAATTATACATGCATTTCCGATGCGCCTATTGCAATAGGAATGATTTTCTTAAGGGCCTTGTTGATTTAACAATACCACGGTCACATAACGGCTGCTGGCACCGAGACTTCTCTGTGAAATGAACAGATTTAGAGCTCACGCCACACTGAGACTGGGAGAGGCTGCCCTCTCACGAGTGTGCCAGTTGTTGATTGTACTGTCAGAGACAGCCAAATGTCTTTTTCTGCTTTGGGAAGAAAATGGAGCAGCAGTGAGGTGCTGTTAATGCGCTGCCCCCCCACCCCCCCAAGGAGGCACAGGCCAGGACTCAGGAAAGAGAGGGGTCATGGTTAATCCCCAAGTATAAAGACAGATCTGCTTCCCTTTGACCTGGTCTCTGTCTTTCTCTTCCTCTCTCTTTGTCTCTTACACACACACACACACACACACACACACACACACACACACACACACACACACACACACACACACACACACACACACAGCAAATAATCCCACCCAGAGGACTCCTCAGGCTTGTCCCAGAAACTATTAGCAGATAGCATCAGTGCAAGTAGGAATGTAAACATTTACAGTAAAGCCAAAAGACATCAGCTACCCCAGGGGAAGGCCCATCCATCATAGGGCAACCACATCAGCACTCACAGGCCTCGTGGTTTCAAAAGGAATTAGATATGACACCTTTCTGCACAATTTGAGCAGATTCCACATAATCAGCCCTCATTGTTCCTCTGGCATACTGGTAAGTTTGTTATGTTACGTGATCACGCAGCAATGTAAGAAAGTGAGATGTTTTGATGCATGCTCAATCATCCAGGTAAGACAATCCCAAAAAGTTGATTCTGTTGGAATCGCTACGTCCAGATGAACAGAATCAACTTTTTGGGAAGAAGGTGACATGTTTTGTTTTTCTTACCAACGTTTGGCATTTTATGAAAATGTGCTCTCTTTTTTTGTTTCATTTTATCATGATTATTTTGTGTGTTAGGAAATGTAGTTACCCCACCGCTGTGTTTGTATGAGTGGGGACAGAGGTCATGGCAAGGATTAGAAAGGATACAGAGATGAGCCCACCCAGAACTTATAAAGAGCAGGGCCATATTTAAGGAAGTAGGTCTAGTCTTTATTGTTTGTGTGTGTTTCTACATGTATGTGTGTGTGTTTGTGTGTGCTGTGTCCATTAGGAACAGACACAGATAGCTCAGGGATGAGGGTCTGAGAGTTAAGTAGGAGTGCAAAGGTAAAGCTTGTGAGAAAGCAAGTACCATAAATGGATTTGCCCCTCAGCACCTCTCAATTGTATTTATGTTTCTATGAACAGATTATATATGTATTGTTTAATGTATTTAGATATGAAGTGCTATTACATATGATGAGTAACAAATAATAAAACAGATAAAAATCATTTTGGAATATTAGCCTGAACATGCAGAAACCACAGCTGTCTCTAAATAAGTCTCTGCAGAAACAGCATGTCTGTCAGCTGTTGATAGCGAGTATGTGTTGAGCCCTTCTGTCCATAGATGGACAGGAAGTCTTTCAAGCTGCAACATTTCCTTCCTTTGACTCCTCTCCGCTCTCATGTCTCCCACGCACATGCTCAGACACACAGCAACTCCTCCAGAGCCAGCCAGAAGAATCCAAATGTTTTAATTAGCGGTGATAAGCAGAGACAAGCAAAGCATTGAACAGCTCTGACACACACATACAGTCGTCTCCTATCAGCGAGTTGATAAAGGAGCTACTCGGGCTCCACTTATGGGCTCTCAAGCTTCCCTCCTCCTCCACTTCCTGGTCTACACCTCCAGGATGTTAAAGTTTTGCGGGGCCAGGTGTCATCCCTTAGATATCATATGCCTACTTCCCACCTAACAAAAACCAACAAATGCAACGTAAATTAGGCAGATCCTGCCTGGAGCTGTTTGCCAGAGAGTGAGAAAAGAAAAAAACATTTTTGGACATGAGCTGAGATAAAATTTATGATTGTCACCTGTCCTGTAACAATATCTTCCAAGTACAACACCACAAATCAAAAAAGAAAACTATAAAATGACAATAGCTGTCACTGGAGTTGTTTTAGACAAGAGTGTGAATAAAACTTTTGAAATGGTTTGAGAGCTTCCTGTGAATAAATGAATAGCTTGTAGTTTTTGCCAGACCAGTTTGTGCTGACTAGAGCTTGAAGGCATAACAGTTAAGCTTATTTGACAGGAAGCAAAAGCAGCTTTCTTTTCAAGATCAAGTTCAAAGGGCAAGAGCGTTGTTTCTCCCTCGGTGTCCCTGACTGCACCTGTGTTGCTTACACACACACACACACACGCATGCACATGCAAGGAATATTGTCCACGCCATTTTCCCTCCGCTGACAGACAAATTCAGTTTTGGTCTAAGTTTGCATGCATTAGCTGTTGATGTATCTTTGTACTTGCACATCTGTTGTGCAGCGGAAATTTTTAATTGTGCAGGTGTTTTTCCAAAATGTTTCTGAGATGGTTTTATGACCTCGACTACCTTTCATTCACAGAATTTGTCACAACATTCGAGGCAGAAGGAAGGTCTGAGGAGAAAGAGTGCTGGACACCTGCAATGATCTGTAACAATGCTGCAGTTCATCAGACCCTGACAAGGCTTCGCTCCCAAAGGCCCAAGGGTTTGCGTGTGCACGTGTGTGTGCATGTGTTCGTGCGTGCATGCGTGCGTGTATGGCCTTTGCTTTGATCATGACAGAAGCATGACAGAGTAAGTTTTTAATCGGTGGATTCCTCCTGAGGCAAAAAAATACATTTCCATCTTTAAACAAAGAACCGTTCCACAAAGCATCGTTAGGTCTTTTATAGGCCATTGAATTCACTTTTTTTTTAAATAACACATCTTGGCTTTGTTGCTCATTTTAAAATATCAGCTTCCATGTTGTAGGAGGATTACCCGCCTCTCCTTATTCTGGCCCATTAGCACTGGCATTTTACTATACTGTAAACACTTGGCTTTATCAAGGAGCTTTGTATTCAGTGCAAGTCTTGCATGTTGTTCTTTTATTGCACGACAAGTGAAAAGGATCCTGTTTCAAACTAGCACGCACGCCAAAGCCGCCCACAACTTCGCCCCGTTGCTTGTGTCTTTACATCCCTGAGTATGAATGCTCAGAATCAAAACAGCTGGTGTGTCTTTATCTCCAACCTTCTCCCACAGAGTTACAGAGTTACTATGTGTGAGCATGTGTAAGCATTTTATTGCGTTTCACTGATCATCTTGTATCCTTGGCAGTGGTGGGAAAATGTTTCCTCCCCTACTTGTTCTCTTAAGTGATGACAGGAGCTGTGTCTCCCCCACATCACAATTCTTCATAGCTCACACACGCAAACACACACACACACACACACACACATGCTATGGGAGACATTCAAGTCACAACTGGCACAGCAAGTTGGTGATCTGTGAGCTATTTTAGTTGATATTTTGTTTGTTTGTGCTTCATAATTCACCCCGATTGCCATCTTTGGAGTCATGTCTGAGTTAACAAGAAACAGCCAGAAACCATTTGTCACTTGTCTCTAAAGGTTGAAAGTGGTATGTTTGGAACTTTGTGAGAACATCTAAAAAGAAGCGAGACGAAAAATGTCTGTTCTCATGGATTTATTCCAGGAATGATTTTGTGTTTAAAGAATCCGGGCTTTTTTTTTCCTTCATTGTATTTTCATGTGTAAACACAAAAAAAACTCAATATTCCAGCTGGAGTTTTCTTGAAGAAATTTGAAAACTCCAGCTGGAATCTTATCGAGGTTTCTGAATGCTATTAACTACCGGTGAATGTGGGTCTTACTAAACAAGACAAAGTTGATCAGACAAATGTGGGAAGCATTTAAGTGTTTTACCATTTTTTTGGAGCACTGAAAATACTGGAGGCCAGCTTAGAGCTGATTTGTAGAGCCTTCTGCGTAGGGACTTTTGAGTTTGGAGCTTCATGTTATGGACTTTGAATGAAAAGACTGCAGGTCCTGTGACAGACTGGCGACCTGTCCAGGGTGTACCCTGCTTCTTGCCCTAAGACAGCTGGGATAGGCGAATGGATGGTTGGATGGATGGATGGAGACTGGATGCAGTGACTTCTCTTAACCCTATTTCCGACGCTACCTCTCATTAACCTTAACCTAAATTAAGCCTCAACCTTACCTTAAAGCATGTCTTGACTGTAAAATGTCATGATTTATGCAAAGTGAATGTGTCATCCATTGGATTTTGTCCCATAGTGCTGTGTGTGCACAACACAAATTACCAAACACAGAACATGCAAGAACCTCATGGAAAAATGTTTTTCAGCACTGCAAATCATCTTCCATTCAAAGAATTAAAACACCACCTTGTAATCTGGCATACAAGCAATTTAAAGACAAATGAGTGTGTGCCATCTTTTAGTTTAACTGTCTTTAGTAAATTTGTCACATGTCCTTTCTGGATTCCTTTTAGTATTCCTGCTGACTGAGCGCTATCATTGACATTTTGTCTGTTACGCTTACTGTCTTGTCTGTTTATTCTCTTATTATAAGAATAAACAGACACTCAGTACTGCTGTGTTTGTCATTAAGGTGTTACAGTAATTAAAGCCAACACCCTGCAAACCTCACTTCAAAGGTCTGGATTCATGTACAGCCTGTTGTTTGTATCAAAATGCAGTTTTGAGTATTTTATGGTAAATGGCCTGTATTTGTATAGCGCTTTACTTAGTCCCTAAGGATCCCAAAGCGCTTTACACTACATTCAGTCATTCACCCATTCACACACACACATTCACACACTGGTGTAGGCATGCTACATTGTAGCCACAGCCGCCCTGGGGCGCACTGACAGAGGCGAGGCTGCTGGACACTGGCGCCACCGGGCCCTCTGACCACCACCAGTAGGCAATGGGTGAGGTGTCTTGCGCAAGGACACAAGGACCGAGACTTTCGGAGCCGTGGGCTCGAACAAGACGAACTGCCAACTCTTGAGCCACCATCACCCTTTTAGCTGATAAAACAAACGAAGACTTAATATTTTTAATTAATAAGGTTAATAAGGTTTTAAATATCAGCATTTTAAATCACCTGGTCCCTAACAGGTTTCAAAATTACTTCAATACAACCTGATATCAACAACACATGACATACTACACTGTGTCATTATTTGTGTAACAAAAGCAAAACCACAATACAGAAACTGTGTGTGGGAAAACTATGCACACTCCATAATTCAGTAGCTTGCAGAACTGAATTTAGAAGCAACAACTCAAAGTAACATTGCTGTAAATAGTTTTCTTCATTACATTGTTGTTTCGTGTAAATGAGGTTTGCATTTTATTATTATTGTTATTATTTATTCATTTATTTGTTATTTTCTGCACAACTCTGTGAAGGCCCCTTTTCACTCATTGTTTGAGGACTAGTTTGGATTAGTTCTCTCCTTTTTCAGCCATTCTGTTGCTGCTATGTGGGAGATCATTGTGCATACTTTGGCATACAGAGGAGTTCATGTTAGACTTAATAAGTGTAAGCATGCTCAGGTCCTGTGGTTACAAAACAAACTCAAGTCATCAGGCTGTATCGATTATGTCTAACTTTACTGTTATAAACTTTGACATTTAACGTGCTAACTGAATCCTGTAGAGTCTAATATGAAGGTTTTGGTTCTTTAGCAGTTTCTCTAAGCATATTGGAGTTTGACCTTGGAATGAATTTGCTAGAAAGTCCACTCCTGGAAAGACTGCCTTCCTCTTGTAAATAGTCTTTCTCGATGTAGAATGACGGACTTCAAATTTGGAAAGTTTGGAAATGTTTCCCTTGATGTGCAAGAACAACTGGTTCACTGTGTCATCACCCACCTGAATGCTCCAGACCAGCAAACTGTCACAAACCTCTCCCTTTAATGAAGTGCTCACACTTGCTGTTAATCAGTTAATCAAGTGCATTTGATCAGCAGCATTTTGGCAGCTACTTATCCAGTAAGGAGGTGCTTGGTTTTTCACACACTACTTCAGCATTTTGGCTTCATTTTATCAGATATATATTTACACAGTGTGATATGTAATGCGTTGAGTTCATATTTGTCTTATTTTCCGACCTGCTAGGGACTAGATGATAAAACCTTAGGATTAAAAGATGGGGTGCTTTCTTTGTCTTGCGACTATATTTTTGCACTCATGTGGATTTAAATTCTGAGACTGAGGGGTGGGGGTTAATGCTTCAGCATCACTTTAGCAATTGAATTAGATTATGAAACTCCGGTTAGCACTCTACCAGAACCGTGGATATAAAAGAAGAGATAGCATCTCAGTTCATGGCTGCAAAGTGATTTCAGGTTATACAGAAAGCCAGTAAATAAAACAATCTAAACAAATTATGCCAGCGATAAATGGATATCATATGATCTTTTATTCACTAACACCAATTATGTTAGCTCCTTTCTGCTTTACCGGCTTCTCCTCCTCTCTTGGCTCCTTGCCTTCCCTGCAAATCTGCCTAGAGCTGGAGAGACTGCAGCAGCCAAGGGGATTACAGCAACAGCTCCTTTATCCAGCAGCACCCCCAAGGAGCGTGAGATCACAAACTATATGTGTCTGTGTGTATCCCAGCGAATTAGATGAAGAGACCATAATCACACCTCATTTATTATCTGTTGGCAAGTGTGGAAATAAGTGGACATTATGGCATAATCCTGTATCACCCTGTAATTCATGCTGAGTGGTCCAGTTGCGATTTAGCTTAAAATATGGAGAGAGATCTGACAAGAGAAACAACCAAAGAGCAATACAGAGGGAGAGAAGACTACTAAGCTACTAAGGGAGAAATCTTGTAGGGGACCTGAGTCCTTCAGGCGTTCACACTCCTAATACCCTTGTTGCGTGTTACTGTGTGTGTAAAAACACAGCTCCACAGGTGCTTGCTGTAAGGGGCTTTGACTGCAGGCTTGAGTTTCCAAAACATGGACTTACACTAATGTGCAAGGGAGGTTATGTATACCAGCCCTTCAGCATTTTGTAATCTTTTTCACCAGTCACTATGGTGAATTACAACTGCATGAATGTGTGTGTGTCTGCCTTATTGTCAAAGCAGTCGTGCAAGATGTCCTTAAAGCAGAGATAATATTCAGAAGTGAAAGTACTCCAGGTTTGTTTTAGGGCACAGCAGCTATTAAACCACACACTTACACATTATGCGTAACACACACACACACACACACACACACACACACACACACACACACACACTGGGTAAACACCTCGGCTTAATTATGACTGAAAGTGTAAAGGATGTAGCATTGTATCTATATAAATGGGTAATTGTGAAAGTAATCTGCACTGTTTGTTGTGTATAACTGCTGTAATAGGTGATAACATATTAATGATCATGTTGGTACCCAATATTATCAGAATTACAGTGCTCTATTTAGAGGCTGAGCTTTGTAAACGCTTAAATGTTTGACATTTTAAATAAACTGCCAAACATGTGAATGTCTTTCTAAGTCAGGTTATCCAGCGTTTTGTTTCTCACTTCCATCTTTGACTCAGCAATTTATTGGAGCTCAGTCTCACCATAAAACCGGCCTGTGAATGAAAGTACGAGTCACAAGTTTGAACACAATTTTTTATTTTAGGTTTTTGCATTATTTTTAATTTCTGCACTGAATAAAATACTGAGCATACAGAAAGTGTAAAAAGGAGTTTGAATTACATTCACTGGACACTTCATTAGGTACACCTCTCTAGCACATTGAGCTTTGTTTGCCGTCAGAACTGCTTTAATTCTTCATGGCATAGATTCCAAAAGGTGCTGGAAAATTTCCTCAGAGATTTTGGTGTTTATTGAAATGACAGCATCACATCATTACTGCAGATTTGTTGCACATCCATTACGTGAATCTCTTCCTAGAGAGGCTCTGTTTGATTGGTTTGGAGACCATTTGATTGCAAAGGGATGGACACAGTCAACAGAAAAACTCAGGTACTGCATTTAAACAATGCTCAATTGGTTCTAAGGGGCTCAAAGTGCATAAAGAAAATATCCTCCACACCAACTACCACCACCCTGATCTGTGGGTAGAAGGCAAGATAGATCAATGCCTTCATGTGGTTTACACTAAATTCTGACTTGACCATCTGAATGCTGCAGCATAATTGAGACTCATCAGACCAGGCAGTAATTTTTTCAATATGGAGCTTAAACATAAGTTCAGTAAGGAAGATCTGTATTCACTCATTTGCCTACTCTCCTGGTTGTTCAGGCTGCTAGTCTATACTTTATATCATTTCTACATGCCCACGCTGTCAAACTCAATACTGACATCATTACTCATTAGTTGAATCTTCCTTCTGCAATAGAATCAGCCTCTAAACTTCTATTATCCCATTTTGATGAGCCTGTGCAAATTGTAGCCTTAGTTTCCTGTTCTTAGCTGACAAGAGTGACACCTAGTGTGGTCTTCTGCTGCTTCACGGTTCGACATGTTTGTGTTCCAAGATGCTCTTCTGTAACTTCAGTTACTGTTGTCTCACTTTCAACTCAAAGGAGTCCAGCATATAATAGGTAAAAAATGAAAATGATGTGTGTTAATTAGGAATAAACACACTTCATTACCACAACTGTGTTGGAGAAGCTGTGGAGATGTAAATGTGATTCATTCCCATGTGTTCTGGTTCTGTCCCAAGATCGCAAAATTTTGGGAAGATGTTCATTTAGTTATGGGTAAAATTCTGGGTTATGCTGTCTTGTACATTATTATATCTTGGTGTCATTACGGGAGATGTGTTGAAAGAGGATAGATACATATTGAAAATTATGCTTGCAGCCTGTAAAAAGGCAATCACAAGAAAATGGTACAAGACAGACCCACCATCGCAGGATGAATGGATCAAAATTACAGACAAAATACAAATTATGGAACAACTGACTTATAGAATAAGGACTCAGGAAGATCAACACCATCGAAAGTGGGAGAAATGGACTGATTACATAAACTCGACAGGATAAAGACCATCACATTGGACAACTGGACCCTCATACACACAATAATAACATGGCTGAACCACCACTCACAACCACTAGCACTTTATATAGCCTCTGTAGAAATTATCCACATATTTCACTTATCTTAACTGCACTACTGTATAAATCTGTATAAACAAACATTCTGTACAATACGATAAATTTTAATTCTACAACTGTTTATAACTTGCATAGTTCATATTTCTGTATAGTTTTCATATTTATAGCCAGTACATAGCTTGTACACCACTACAGCCTCTACATACTTATAGTTATAGCATATTCATAACATACCTTCATACCGTGTACATTATAACATACCCATAATAAACCCATATTTTGTACCTTCATACCTATAACAGACCCATTTCTGTAATATATTTATGTATGTATATTATTGCTAATATATATTTTGTAATATATCTATATCATGGCTAAAGCACTTCTTCATGGATGCAAACTGCATTTCGTTACCTGTACTTGTGACATGTGCAATGACAATAAAGTTGAATTCTATTCTATTCTATTCTACATTGATAATGAGAACTGATCAAATTGTAGAAACATGTTGACCCAACACGTTCTTTTTTCACCTGTTTTATTTATTTATTTATTTATTTTTCTTCCTTTTTTATTTTTTAATTGAATTGAATGTTATTTTATTTTTATTTTTATGTTCTGTTTTGTTGTTACCCTCTATCTCCTCTGTATAATGTTTAAAGAAAAACAATAAAAAGAAAGTATCAAAAAAAAAGAAAGAAAATGATGTGTGTTTTTCCAAGTAGCCACCTTTTGAGAGTTTTGCACAGACTTGATGTTTTCTCGACCACCTTCATGATGTCATCAACAGGATGCAGTCTTGAATGACTTCACACATATAATGAGCACTTATTTTTCCTGCACACTCATCCCAATCCACCATCAGCTGGGTTAAGGTTAGGTGATTGTGGAGGCCAGCAAAACCCATCTCCCCACCATCCCCTCCTCCTCAATGCTCCATGATGAAAACCACATATGCAGATACCATCAGTTCACCATCCCTTGTGTTTCTTGCTTAAAGAAGTCCTCTTTTTCTTATTGGTCTCTTATTAGACTGCTTGCTTTTTGAACTCCAGGAAGCACTGACGGGGGTTTCAATCTGAGGTGCCATTACCTGCCAATATAAAACTATAATTAACATCCTTGGTACCACAGAGGTAACTATTTTTTTAAGTGATTTTGCACTGTTTTGTTTATCTGCTGTTCTTGTCATAACATAGATTAAAATGTGTTTGCACTACCTTGCCATAATACAGTTTACGTATTATGTTTATGTTTAGTGCTGAAATGCTATCTCAAATTCTGACTGATTAGAATGAATAAGTTACTTACAAAATATTAACCTGCTTTCATCTAGTTGGACAGAATTTGCAGATCTCTGCAAAACTCTTAAGTCTAAAAACAATTTTTTGCACAATGATTCACTTGCGATGCCGAACGAGGCGGAGGTTAAACTGCGCAGATGTCATTTCTTAAACCCAACAACTCACAATTGTTTACACTTGTTGCTAATGATGTGACGATACAAATATAAGCCAGTTCAAAGTGCTCAGTCTGGAAGGGTGTGTTGAAATTTGAAACCAGCAGTGAATGGAAACAATCCGAGAGGCAGATGAGGAAGACAAGGAAGAGGAAGAAGTTTCAGAATAGTAATATATGATTACATTTGAGCAAGTGCTGTGGATACTGTTTTTGCTATATGTAACGACAGCCCATATGAAAGCAAACTGAAGAAATGTAGAGAATGAGAATTAAAATGTTCCCTTTCATATATTTCTTACATAAAATAATGGCTACTTTTAAAATTATAATATGAGACATAGTCTATAGACTATTATAGATAATAGTAAACAATAACTACATGTTACATTCTTGAGTAAAACACAGGCTCATACTGTCAAGAGTGGGAAAACAGTGGTTTCTTCTTAGCTCACTTTTTTGTGCTTTACCTTATTTCACTTACTTGAAGAGAAGAGAAGAGAAGAGAAGAGAAGAGAAGAGAAGAGAAGAGAAGAGAAGAGAAGAGAAGAGAAGAGAAGAGAAGAGAAGAGAAGAGAAGAGGAGACACTGCGTCTTCCACATATTATTCAGGCATATAATGGATTAATGTCATATAAATATACATAGTACCATACTCCATTTATCTTCATTGAAGTGCACATATGCACACACACAAATATAGTAAGAAGGAGGCAGACAAATGACCAGACTAAATAGTTTACTCCTCTCAGACTGCTGAGATTTGGAGCAGACATGCTTATTCACACAGAGAGAGGGAAGGAGATACAAGTAGACCATTTTAGCAGGATAAGCTATGGCAGACCACACATACTGTGGACTGTACATGCATGCAGACATAGTGGGAGAGCCCAAGCAACAGAAACAGTTCATTAACACTCCCTGTTTGAACAGGTGTCTGCCTGACTAACATGTTTATGTGTGTGTGTGTAGAGACTGAGGTGGGGGAGCTGTCACTCATCACCAAGTGCTAAGCCTGCTACTCTAAAACGCATGCATCCAAATGCTGTTTCCTAACTAAAGGATTTTGGTTTTTATCTAGCATTTGTTTCATATCGGTACAAAAGAGCAATAATGGGACCAAGTCAAGCAATTTTACATCAAAAGACTGCCGATCATTAAAAGTCTGCAAATGTAAGTAAAACATCCGTTCACAGCTTCTTCCGGGTGCAGACATGCACCCTCGTCACAGTCTGCAGATTTACAGAACACTGGAGTGCAACTTTGTAACCTGATTGATCAACAACAAAGTTGAAGATCTTAGCTGATTTGATATAGTTCTGATTAAATTCAGCTGATTCTATGTTGTGATGTCAAACTGACACTTTTACAAAAATCTCTTGATAGATATTAAAAGAGCAGTCACAAGTCTGAGTTTCCCATTTGTATTTGTAATGTACATGAATTACTCACAGGAATTACGTACTTATGTAGAATATAATTTTTCATATATGGTTTAATCCAAAAGCAAATTAATTAATGGAACAAATATGGAATTTCAGACATTATGATTTATGAGTAACTAATCATATTAATTTATTTTTTGTTGTTGTCTATGGTTCATGAAAAAAATAAGAACTGAACTTTATTGTAATTGTTAATATTTTTACTTTCATGACAAAGTTATTAAAACTAGTCCATCAGGATTACAACACTTGAAAATGACAGAATAAACATTCACTGCTTCAGAATGTTTTTTCTAGCTTGTTGCATGAATTGCAGACTTGACACTGAAGATATGAATGTGAATATGATGAATAACTCATGAGTCATGATGACTGATGTACCTTTGTTGCATTAATACATATACCTGTCTTGAAGCACAGCATGCATGACATACGGTTATTTATTGAGTTTTTTTCCCAACTTTTACACCGATGTCTTCTGTGAACTTGAGGTAATTAAAGTTTCCAGTAAAATGTTGCTTTTTGAAAATATTAATCAAAATCTGATGTTTGTGTCTGCGTCCATCAGATTTTTAAAAAGGGACCATTACTTCGACACAGACTTCTGCATAATCAGTATGATCCATCTCCGAAGTCTTCACCATTCACCCTTTTATTTATATTTTTTTCTTCCAAATTCCAAACCTTCACTCTTCCAGCAGTTTGAATTCAGCCAGCGTGTTCACAAGTTCAAGTTGCGCTTTCAGTTTCGAGGGGGTCAAAGTTTAAATGTGCACCTGTGCTCAAGACAAAACAACTGTACCTGCCCTGGATGAAAAGTTAATACCTGCAAACACACACAAACTTACCATGTGTTTCTGACAGCACAGATGTGGCTGCAGGCTTCGCCTCCCTTTTGATCCACCCCGTTCTATGCTTTCTGTTCTAAAGGGAAACAAACGCTTTGGATCTTTTATACAGAGTAAAACGGCAATTGTTACTTTTTTGACTGGTGAATTTGCAAGAGCGTTTTAAGTCTGGGGTGTCAAATATATCGCCCAAAGGCCAGAAATGGCTCCACCGAAGATCTGGCCCAACAGATGGCTCCGCAAAGTATGCAAACTTCAGAGGAGCATGGCACCAAGCATTGTGTTACAAGTTGTTAAGAATACATTCATGAGAGCTTTCCAGTTACTTATGAGTTCTTACTGATAAGAACATTAGCTATGGGCTTCCATACCACAATAAAAGAAGGTGAATGGAGCCCTACCACCATGTTCTCTCTCAGTTTTTTTTGTTAATAAATTTATTGGTTTTATGTAAGGACTTCACTGCTCCAACCCACTTAACATAAAAGTGGGCTGTGTGTGGTCCATGAATATGAGCTTCACACCTTTGTATCGAGTTATTCTCTTGCAAAGCGTGCACACACACGGGAAAAAAAATAAAACATTTAAAGAAAGTTGGGCTCCCCACCTTTTAATAGCAGTGAATAGAGCCCGACTGCTGGGTCCTTTATTCCACAAGTGCAATTCAGTGCCAGAAACAATCAGACATCAATCAATAAGAATGACAGCTTGCATTAAAGTGTATTCAGTGTGGGTACAGTTGTATAACTAGCCTCTTGAGACTCTTTTGGATACAGCATAATGTACACAACCTTTTCTGTTGAGCACAAACAATGAAGCTCTGTTGTTTACAAGACTGTTAGTGCCAGCTAATGCACATGAAGGTCTTCTTCTTCTTTTTTTAAAGCTGTCCTCTGCCAAACAGGTAGACCGTGACTAATTACAGAATTAGGGAAAACAATAATATATGTTCTGGAAATAAAATAAGATTTGAGTTATCAAAATGACCAAAAAACTATTTAAATACACAATTCTGACACCTGGGAGCATCTAAACGTTTGTATTTTTTTCCCAATTAAATCATAAGCAACAGTGTTAACTCTGATATTTGAAAAAACAAACAAAGTAGATTCACTATTTTTTAATTACTTTGCTTGCAAAAAAAAGGGGGGGCTACCTCAATCTGTAGAACCTAAGATGTTTTTTCCTAATCTGTGGAGTTGTCAACATCTCAAGTTAATTTATAGGGAAAAACATACTCTCTCTCAACTTGAGTTGCAGCTTTGGCCAAGTTTGATTTATTGTCTCAGGGTTTCTGGACAGTGACACTTTTCAGGAAATAAATGTAGATGTTCTCGCTTTAAGTTGATTGCTTAAGATGCTGAATTAAGAACTGAACGCTCTGTCTGTTATGAGGGATCTGGATGACGAGTCAGTTATTTGCAAACTCGAACTCTGGATGGGAAAAATAAAAATCCAGTTCTAGGACAGCAAAGCTACAGAACTACTAGAGGCAACAAAGTAACACTACTGCCCCCTGCTGACTATTCTTCCAGCTTAAAACTCCTTACAGCCTCAGCTTCAAGAATCAGAGGATGCTAGTTTGAAAACTTCTCCAGATCAGCTAGTTCGCTTTTACATCACGGTGTTGTCCTGTGACTTAAACAATATCTATTCTTGAGTGGTAAAGAAATATATCTACTCAAACTGCCTTTGAGGATGTCTTTCTTATCTGCTATGTCTGAATGGGATTGGGACAACTGAAGTGGATTTTAGTGAGATACTATGTGCACATTAATATCTCCTTGTAGAAAGAGCTCGGAGTAGATTACACCACAGAGGCATCTACATCTCAGCTTCCATTTGTTGTGTTCTCCTCTTGTTGTGCTGGTGCTTGGTGAGTCCATACTTGAAGAACTCATAGACTGACCAGCTGATGGCTGTTGAGGGCATCTGGTAGATGACTCTCGCTTGGACTCCCTTGAAGAAGCCCCGCAGGCCGCCCAGCCTGTATACTGTCCGGAAGGCATGGGCCAGGCCTGAGATGTGTCTGTGGGCTCCTTTGCCGGAAGACATGGAGCCAAGGGCTAGAGACTCCTGGGTGTTGAGCAGGGTCTTGCAGACATCCAGAGGCGTGGTGGCTGCGGCTGCGATCGCTCCGGCCAAAGCCCCGGACAACATGTGCGATGAGGGATTGTACTGTCTGTGAGGGTTTAACAGCTCCTGAAGATACTCGTAGGTCATGAAGTGGAGCGCCTGGAAGGGCACGTTCATGGTGAGCTGGGTGGTGTAGCTGCGGTAGAATGCAGTAGGGCCCTCTTTCTGCCACACTGCACGTATACAGTCCAACACGCCACGATAGGGCGAGTTATACATCTGCATTCGCTGCTTCACAACTGAGGGAAACATGGTGTCCAAAGATGGTAGCGCAAAAGTGGAAAGACAAGGAAAAAGAAACGCAAAATTAGGAAACCATCACCTGCAGTAAAGCTATCCTTAAGAGAATAAACATACAACATATACAAAGACATAGTATGTAATTCCTCAGACAGCTGCAAGCCATCTAACAGCTGCAAATGAGGGCTCAGACCATTGTCCTTCTACTGACATGTTTGGGCAGGTGGTCTACAGACAGCTGTGAAAGTGACTATGTGAAGCTACAGGGCTGCGGCCAACATGCGAAGATAGTTGGCCCAGGTGTGGCACCTGTAGGTTTCCTTACTGAAACCCAAAACTGCTGTTTTGAAATAGAAAAAAAAAAAATATATACATCTTGACTCTCAAAATGCTGCCCTTACCTTCAGCTGGGTTCATGACTGCGTCGTGAAGCAGTGTGGCCACACACCCAGCTGTTCCTGAAACAAACACACTTCGGAAGTCACTACACATTCAGATAACTACGGCAAAATAGGAAACTAGAAGAGACTGCAGAAGAGAATTTTCACTTGCAACAGAACCCATCTGACCTCGGCACAGCTTATGCTTTTTTAAAATTCCAGCTCAAAACAGCAACTTACAGCAGAATTTCTGGAAATTTAATAAACTGCTGGTGTAAAAGAACATTTCTGACCATGGTTTGTAAAGCAAAATGTAAGCAAAGAGAGACACCTAGTGGATAAGCCAGCTTGTTTCTCATTTGAGGGATTTAAATCAGAAGCCTAAGCTTAATAAAATATGACTAACAGGGAAATAAAAAGAGTAGATGAGATGGGAGAAAGAGGACTTACCCAGCCTCCCATTAAACTGAAACAGAAGAAAGAGAGTGTAGGAAGAACAAGGTAATGGCTGACATTTTTTTTTTTTTTTTTAGTTGAGATGGCTTAGCTTTACCCGATCCACTATTTAACTTTCCTTGAAGCCACTGAGTGGCCGACAGCTGTCCCTGGCTTTTCTTTACAGTGTACAACTGTAGCTATGAAAAGCATTTATCCGATTTGATGTCCTGCCAGGGGTTTTTTTGGACTGGTCAGGCAGCACACAGATTAGGCTGAGTCAGCAGCTTCACAGACGAGGGCATTTGGCAACACTCTTTGAGTCGGGAAAGTCCTAAATATCAACCTGTTACAGTGATCTCATGGCTAAGATTGCTATACACGATCTATTAATTTATAACATAAACTGTGTATGGATGTTTTATGGTACCATTAGCCAAATGACTGTTAGCCCCTGGATGAATCACATCACTTAGAGTCTTTTTGAGTTTTTCATAGCTGGCAAAATACAGGGCATGGGCAGGACCCGCCCCAATAGCTGTTGCATTCAAGCCTCTCAATGGCCGCCAGATTCCCTCTGTGGCTACAATCCGGCGAAGAGCATCCATCACATTCCTGTAGCGGGCCGCAGGGTCGGGCTGAAGACTCTGCATTCGTGTCTGCGAAAGAAATGGCATTCTAATGTCAAATAGAAACGTGAGCAGAGTGTGCCACTATCCTGTCCACTATTAACTTAGAACTAAGCGATACGTTTGTGGTGTTTGACCTGATTCTGATCTAAAAATAGGATAGAATGCATAATTGAACTTGTTCCATATGTCTGCCTAAGAAGACAATGAAGACAGCTCTGAATAGAATGCATTGTGAATGACGGGTTAAATGAGGGAAATGAGGTATTTGACATTGTGTGGGGTGTATCTTGGTGTACATGCATAAATGAATACAAGGAAGTATGCAGTTACAAGCTCCAGGGTCACAAAGGGACATAAGCTGACTTCCTCTAAGCTTCTTTTCCCACTGACCCTGAAACACACCTTTCTCTTTTCCTCCTTGCAGACGCTCACACGTACACACACTCACACACAGGTGGATGATCAATTATATAGACACATTAAAAGACAAGAGCACACAATTAATGTTTAAATCACCTGGTATTTGATATTTATAGAAGGCTGCATGAGTGGACTAGATGATTGTGTCTGTCTCCAAGGCACCAACAGCAACATAATCTCCTAAATACCAAACTTCCAGCTGAATGGACAAACTTAAACCCCACTGTGTCCATGCACAGCTCTGCAGAGCAATGCTATGAGCATACTGCACACAAAGTCAGTGCACACACTTGTAGTATTAGCAGGGTATTGCAAAGAGGCTGAAATATCCTCAGTCACTCATTGTCGTGACACATACACATGTGTGGAGTCCTCACCAGCTGTAGGTTTGCTTTGTTTATCTATAGCCTGTGGTTATATAACTACAAAGCAATGACCTTTGTAATGCTATGCTGTAACAAGTCCATCCATTCTTTAAGGAAAAAAAACAACAAAGGGTTGTTTTGGGTTTCATTTTTCATTGACTAGAGAGTCAAATACTCTAAAGTGTAGACTCTGACAGACTTGCAAATAAAGCACGCTTCTTCAGAGCCGCAGCAAATTACTGGGATTTACAATACAAGAATGACTAAATGCCAGCCTATTCAGAACTTTATTTACAGTACTTAAGAGAAAGGCTTATGTGCGCGAGGGAAAGATTTTTTTGGTATAGCTACACTGCACAAATACAATTCTAATGCTAAATGCATCCTAAACACTACTTTTAAAAAAGTTTGATGTTTTTACGTCTAATATGTAAACAAATTTATGCTTCTACTAAGGGTGTCCAGGATTTAGTGTGCAGGTACTCCCTGACTGCACTTTGCTGCATTTCAATTAGCCAGATCTCATGTGTGACTTGGTTGGAAAAATGCTGAGCTACACTAGTTCCACAAAAGAAACTATACAAATAAAAAAATTAAAATGGCCTCATCCAGGTTCAGGCCTGTAACTGGCCTAAGTGCGCTACAGGTGAAAGACACGGATGAAGTGAGAGTGGCGATTTTCTGCCTGCCAAACACAGCTCAGTGTCCTGAACCCACTTTGTGGCCGCCTTCCTCTTGGCTGTAACAATGACCTCTTTGGGCCAGTGTGACACAAAATAAAACAAATCTTGGTTCACTGAAGCTGCATGATTCATGCAGTAAAAGATCTTTTTGGGGGGATGAGTGAGGGAGTTGCTCTGCTGCTCCAGGCAGCTTTTTCACTGGGTTTCTGGGAAAGCAGCTGCTCCACTGTGGGGGGAGAAGGGGCAAATTGTCTTCTATCTTGTAATAGTCAAAGCCGGAAGGGCGTAAGTTGCAAGAGAGAACAACTTGTTTTTGTAAACACAGAGTACACATTTCCTCCATTGTTATTTTTGGAATGGCTGACTCATTCTCTCTAACTTAACACCTCTTTAATTAAGCAAGTGGTTCCCCGTTTGCTCGCACAAACGTGCAGTTACGTAACATTACATCCGCTGAAACTCTTGACAGCAGACTGATTTGATAATTACGTTATTAGTTACACAAAGCTACTCCTTTTTGACTTGAATGTCGGCTAAACAACTTATTACGTTATTCGCACTCAGGTTGACGCTGTAACAGCATGCTAACAAATAAGCTAATACGGCTGTTAAACGCTAACTGAGCCGACTGACCTTGTCCTCATAGCAGCCAGTTCTGCGGCGTGTTTGGGTTAGCGAGCAAGCTAATGGGCTATGCTAATATGCGTGATGGCTACATGAATGGTAACCCCAGACCACACCAGGGACTACGGAGACGAAGCATTCAACAATCACAGAAAGTTGTGGTTTTGCTGGTTAGCCAGTGAGCCGTGCTACCTTAACACAGTCGATGGGGAACATGAGGCAGTGCTCCATTATCCCGGCCACAGCTCCAGCCAACATGTGGGTGCTAGTGGAAGCTCCCTGTGGCAAACCCTCATAGTCCGGTTCAGAGTCCTCTGACTGTGCATCTTGTGCACTGCGGATCAAATCAACAGTCTGTATTTCAGTTTCCCCTCCGATCCGGGGTGTCAGGCTTCCCACGATACTTTCTGAAACTCCCCAGAATCTGCCCCCAAGCCATCGAACTTCTGCACCGGCAGAGGCTCCTGCAACCCCGGGATCATTCCCTGTGGTCTCCGCTGTCATCCGACGCCTCCTCACAAATCCATCTGTTTCCATGAGAAACGAGGGGATGTGTTAAGTCTTCTGGCTCACGTGCACGGCTGGTCGTGGACCTTAAACTTTTACATTCCCTTGGGGAGCTTTCACGGTTACTTCCCTGCTACACCATTCCCTCCCCTCCTCTACCCCTGACAGCAGCGGGAGCCAGGAAAGGGAGGCCGTGACGGCAAATGCACAGCGAGCCCCACCACAGGCCGCGATGAGGAAACAATCTCTGATTGGTTACGATAGCCAAGTACTCCTCACACCATTGGATGATATCCATGCCCCTCATGATTGGATTTTGGTGAGCGTTTCAAATCCGGTCATGTGGCGTTTGACTTGAGGTGTTGCTACATGGTAGCTCATCTGTGCAAGCCATCAAAAGACCCGAAGATCATTGTAGGTCAGGCTCAAAATGTCTTTTAGTGGCTGTGAGCAAACCGAGACACGCGTGATTACAAGATGAATGGGCCAGGGTCACTATTTCACAGTTTTTGTTGTCACTTTTGTTGCTGTCCTAGTGTGATTTGTGGTGTTGTCTAAAATCCAAACTGCAATCTGTGTTTCTTCTCTTAAAAAAATACTGGAAAACCTTTTGATAGGACACAAGAACATTTAGATCGGTATTATTTGCTAAATTGAAGAGACTGTGTATGTAATAACAGTCGACATAAAGAACTAAATAACAAGAATTGTGTTAAAAGTGCTTAAAAAATGTCCATGTGAGGCTCAGCCCACTAACACACACTAATCACTGATAAGGTTAAGGAGTAATTGATCTTCTCATTACAATGCCGTGTTCTGTTGGAAAACTTTGAGTTCTAGTATCAAAGTGACATGTGTCACTTAGGTCACTTTGACATTTAACACCTACCCGAATTGTTGGAGACTAGACACATCCCTATGGAAATGATAGTCCTCGGTAGCTGTGGCCATCATGAGAAGCAAGAGCCACAACCCTCCCTGCAAAAACTGCTTGAGGACCACCTCAGAGGGGCTGACCCAGCCTCTAAACACCAGTGTCTGTTGGATGCTTTTGAATAAACCCAAACCACAGAGGCCACATGCTGCAACCTACAGGATTCCATTCAATCCCACAGTTGACCTACACAATAATCACTATAATAATAATAATAATAATAATCACTAATTTTGACAGCACTAATATATATGCAAATACCCTACAAATTATTCTGTAACACATTTCCATGTGCAAAAAAAGATTGTAGTGATATTTATGCTTCTTTTGTAGGCTGGATTATATCAAGCATGGGATGTTTACCAACTATGAAACCATTTTTTGCAAATCTATGCTAATTTTTAATCTTTTTAAGCAATTGTTATAATGTCATATGAAACATAAGGCTGTTCATTATTAAGAACATATTGTTTATTATATGATCATATTATGTAGAGCACATATCACTTGATTATATATATATTTTTGATATCAAAATGTTATGTGTGAAGTTGTCAACTTTGTCTACAGGACTGTATGACTTCAGTGATGCAACAGAAAATAGACACATTACTTTACCACAATTAATTATTTAAAATACATATTTATCCCATTCTATAGACATTGCTGCGAGCACAGGGATAAATGATGATACAGATTAGTGGAGTTGTGTGCAGCATGTAGGCTGTAGTGTCCATAACAGTAAATGATGTGTAAACATCATAATGGTTTTATGCACATGAATAAGAAGCATTTCAATATGTTTTACTCAATTTTATGTCAGATTTTAAAATAGACAATATTTAAGTACAAATAAATGGATATTCAGTAAACTTTCACTTATATATACTTGCTTTCCATTAAATATTAATGTGGAAATGATCATCTTTTCCATTATTCCAAGATAATATCCAAATTGAGTCAGCAATTCAAATATTAGCATATAACAGACTTTTTTTTTTTTTTTTTTGATAAATGTCAGCTTTTGAGCATTTGACTGTGGGCAACCTGAGGGAGAACAGCAATTGTTGCATTTTTGCAAGAAAATTATCAATATTTATTTGATTTCATTCATTTAATGTTGTTTGTTTTGTGTTTTTGACATTGTGATTTTCTTATTAGTTTTGTTTCCCTTTAATTCTGGACCATTACGTATGTAATAACGATTGATTGATCGATCGATCGATCAATTTTTATGTCCAAACTCTAAAATAAGTAAGTAAGTTTGATTCTTCTAGCACATTCAAAATTGACTAAAGTGAAAACAGGGCTTTCCTTCTTTGAAAAATTACAAATTGTAAATTATTGACAGGGTAATAAAAAGAATATTTGTTATTGTCATGTGACAAAGTTGATTCTGCTTTTCTTGTTCATTAACAGTGAACTTCATCATAAACATTAAAAGCGTCTTTAATTTGATACATCAAGTAAAAGAACGTCATATACTCATTCTCCACCTTCACGGACTGCTTTGAGACAGTAGTTTATGATTAAATTATTGTAAATGCTGAGAGCTCTAACATCTTCACTAGTGAACCACTCTGCCTGGAGGCACATGAATCACTTTTTTTTTTCCATAAAATGGGCTAATTGTGTTTTGGTGCGGAGCTGTTATAGCATAATTGAATTTTCTCCTTTATTGCCTGGGAGAGCCTCTAAGGGCATCAGTGTTAAATTTCTGCCGACAAAGGGGAATGAAGTGTTAATTTCTGCTTACAAGAAGAAAATCTCTTGCCTTGATCTTCTGATCTAGTTAAGGATGATTTACCGCAGACGTTCCTTAAAGGAAAACCAAGCAGACAGCATATCTGGATCATTTCTCTTCCATGAAACTAATGCTACTGTAATACACCGGGGGAGAGGCATGTTAGGTCTAGCGGGAAACTCTAGATCACCATAACACATCATTTCATTTCCCCTACCAAGAGAGTGCACAATCTATATAAACCTCAGGAATTATTTTACACTGTCTAAGCAAAACATAGTCAAAAATCAAAATTATATGGACAAGATGAGAAGATAACTTGCTTATATTCTGCTGTGTTTGGTTGTTTTTGTACCATTTAACACCCTCCATTCCTTAGATCTCCTTCTCCTGCTCCATTTACTCCCTGGATTGTTTCATAGCATGATGTATGGCCTCTTATCCCATTAATGCAAGGTGAATGAACCACTAGGCCAACATGACATCCTCAACAGCAGCACTAGGAAACTATTCTGTGTTAAGAGCTCATCTTAAAGCTCTTAATGTGAGCCCGTACAGTGAGATAACTCAAATACAGCCACAAACCAGCCAAGACTGATGACACTTCTGGATTATCATACTTTTCATATTGAATTTTTAAATTAAATTAAATTAATCAATTTAATCCTTTCAGCTTTTTACATACTAAAAAAAATCTGATTTTTGCAAATTCCCAAGTTCTGCAAGAAAGACTTTATATTTAATATTTTTTATTAAATTGTTTATTTAAACAGGTTGTAGTTGAGATCAAAATCTATTTTTCAAGAGAGACCTGTTTACAAAGAACCATATAGATAATAGATAATACATGATCACAAATTAAGAAAAAAAAAACCATTTGCAATAGTAGTTTGAGATAAATGAACATAACCTTTAAAATATCCCAGTGAAATCAGAGAATGTAGCTTCATAGTTTTTGCTTGTTTGTTTGTTTTTAAGCTTATCACATTTATGCCCAGCAAAAACATTCAAAACAAGTGAACCAGTGAATTAGAGGTAATGTTAATGTGTCCTGTGACTTGATATTGAAAGTATGCTACTGTGTTTAAATTGAAGCAGGGAGCAGAGGCAAGATCCTTGTAAGAAAAATAAAATAAAAAAATAAAATAAAAAACAATATACAATGCTGCTCTTTTCAATTCGCTAGTGAGTCTCCCCACTTTTGAACTGTACGTACAGTACATACAGTGCATATTACCGATGTGCTGACGCGAACTGTGAACCTGATATTAATGGAACAACCCCGCCACCATGTGTTCACTTCCAGAATAACACCAACACGTTTGGCTTTCTTTTTTTAAATTACTTTGGTCATTTTGTGACTTTAAATCGAATAAATATCCACATTAAAATGTATTTTATGTATCCTTGTATTTCTGCTATGGGCGTAGCCAGTATCAGGGCAGAAGAAGGATGTGTACTAAACTTTAACTGTAACAGCGTAAACTCAAACGGGCCATAAGTGTATAAAAACTGCCTCATGTGACAGAAATACCACATTAGCTATCTGTGCAAAGTTCATGTGTCATTTCACTCCCTCTCTTATCAGTACGTCAGAAGTGAACCATTATACATCATATAACTACTATAGTTTACTTCCATATCTCTGTATCTATTTCCCTAACTGATGAGGTCCATAAAGGGTCGCCTCCAGTATGAAACCCGGATCTACTTCACCACAAAAGAGGGAGGGATTGAAGTAGAAGAGTCCAAACTCCTGCCATGGCTCCAGCAGCGTTGGTTAACCGATGGTGGAGGGCTGTGACCCTTGCGGGTACAGTGACAGGCTCCAGGTCAAGTCACACTGCTTTAAAATCAAACTACGACGCATTGGTCATCGGTGGAGGTGAGATTTGTGGACTGTAGGAAAGAAATGCAGAGAGCGATGTATACTGTAATAACGGGCGATAGATTTTGCAAAAACGATAAATCTGAGTTTGTAGGATTGTAGTATAAATAACGTAATTTCGTAGTAAAATAAATATTGCATTCCAAGATAACTGAATTTACTCCGTTTACGGCTGTGCATAGTTTAATCTTAATTATTCAACTTTGAACTCATTACTGCAGGGCACACTGTATACACAAAATATTTTAAAAACCTAATTATGGAACAACTTTTTGAAACTTCGGAATCGGTTTTAAATTGCGTATTTTACATCTCTTTGTAGGACACAACGGACTGGTGGCAGTGAGTTTACATATTTACTTCCTAACACCTGCTTTTGCAGTAAGGTTTCAGTACTGTGGTGAAGGTGATGTGTGCTTTGTATGCCTGTAGGCTACATATCTTCAGAAGGGAGGTCTGCAGGCAGCAGTGCTGGAACGCAGACATGTGCTGGGAGGTGCAGCTGTTTCAGAGGAAATCTTCCCTGGTAGGATTGACTTCTAGCTCAATTAAATATGAAAAAGTATATATTTGTTTCTGCTTCTTAAACTTAAAATACGTTTATTAATTTTGGGGTGCAAGAATTTCCTCCACTGAAAAACTAGTCACAGTGACATTGAACAATCACACACTGATTTTTATGGAAACTATCTAATTGTTTGAAGAAATACAGGTTTTCTCTTATTTGGGTGAACTCACCCTTTACTGGTAATTGCTTTATTTAATATTTATTAAATGTGTGTTATGTCACGTACTGTTCTCATTCCTAGCATTTGTTTCGATGTCTCACTATGGGATGTGCCTTCCTGTGTATTCCTCAGAAGGAGGAGCATGTATCTTAGTGACTAAGATACATGCTCCTCCTAAGATACTAAATTAGTCCACCAATCCTGATCGGCACCAACCTTGAAATAGCTTACGTTATTACCAGTGTTGGGCAAGTTACTTTGAAAAAGTAATTAATTATAGTTATTAGTTACTTCTTCAAAAAGTAACTGAGTTAGTAACTGAGTTACAATATTGTAAAAGTAATTAATTACTTGAAAAGTAACTATTGCGTTACTTTAAAAAAATGTTTAACCCTCTGGGGTCCAGGGTATAATTGGCCATTTTTTTACTACTTTTGATTTTACCTCTACATTACACCTTTAAAAACTATTTACTTTGCCTTGTTTGGTATCATTCTTTTCAGCACAACCTCACGTGCCTGAATTTACAGTTACGGTTTCATTTTGACATACTGTATTAACACAATTGATCTAAAATCAGACAGAAAACATAAAATCCGAGCAGAAAAAGTTATATTTTTTACTGTAACAACCACAAACATGTTTATTGAATCATATTTCATAACTTCCATAACTTTAAATGGAATTAAATGCAATTGTCAATTTTAAAATCCTATGCACAAGTTTTGCAAACAACAAAGTTATTTGCAGCCATTTACCTTTTACCTTTTTTTAAAATAACCATTTCAAACTATTTACATAACAATCAGCTGTTCTGCATTCAATAAGATGCCGCACAAATTATTTGTGCGACTCCAAAAAAATAATTTCTGTCCACCTTAAAGGAGAACATCACAGCCTGATACCTGCAGGTCTGACAGCAGCAGGTGTATCACTCCTGTTTTTTACCTGGAGACAGCAGTCGCCTCATTGTTCTGACACACAACACAAAACTATCCACAACACTACACACTAACTACACAAGACAACACATTAACTACACACCCCAAACACGCTAAACGTCACAGATCTCTCACATCTCAAAACTCGCTCTCTCTCTTTTTCTACAGTCTCTCTCTCTCTCACTCGCCGTCACTCCTAAAACTTCCCCCTCTTCCTAAACAACCAAATGTCATGTTGCCATATTATTTTTGATTGGTCGACATGGTGCATTTTTCCACCAACACAAATGGGCTGTTTTTTTGTTTGGTCATAAGCAGAGAGTGCTTGCTGTCCTTAGATAGTAAACGGGACGAAACTATTCAGGAAAAAACGCCGCGTATATATTGTTTATCATGACTCTGGTTTTACGTGGCCTATCAACACAATTTAAAAACTGGTATATATCACCTTGTTGCTTTGTCATCTTAAAGTAGTTGTGATTGGCTTAGCACGATTCTTCCTCAGTCAAACAGCAGCACTCATGCGATTGTTTTGCCCCTTAGCTCCAGGTGTTGTGCCAAAAAGTGATCGTCTGCCAGAAAGTGATTGCCGCCGTCGGGGGCGCGCGCAGCTGCTTAAAGCTGTAGCGCCCAGATTACTTACGTAGACAGCTACTTCCGTGCAACTGATATAAGATGCGGTAAGCTGAACACAGCTTCAACCATCTGTTTGTTGAAAAATAGCAATGCGACTGCGCTGCATTTTCTTGTTAGTAACGGTAACGGCGTTGTAACGATAGGAATAGTAATTGGTTAGATTACTCGTTACATCACTGGTTACTACATAGGCATTATTCACAATCCTCTTCTCATTTTGGGCCACATCTCAACCTTCTAGGGCTAACTAGCTTAACTTTCCACAGACAGGAGTGTTAGCTAATTCCCATAGCTGTTTTCTCCTGAACCCAAATCGTCACCATAGATCGGGTGTCATACCACTGGAAGTGGTCACTGGTGGTGACAAGGAGGGAGTCACGGAAACCGAACCACAGGCTGGGGCTCACAGCTGGGCCTAGCCACAGTGGCTCTCTGAAGAGAACTCCCAGTCTCCCAGTCTTCCTGGTGCTGCTGGAAGAGGTAACTGCCTCCTGGAGGGCCTCCCGTTCAGCAGCAGAACCGCCATGCAAGGGCCTTCTTCCCTGGATTTTGAGGGCATAGAGAAGCACGGCCTACTCTGTATGCCCCACATGGAGCCGCTAGTTGCAGGCCACCTCCATTCATGGCTGGCTAAAGCCTCCTCCAGGAGCCCCATACTTCCATCGAAGGCAGACCGCTTTCAGTCCATCATGACTGAGAGGGCCTACAAAGCGGTGGCTTTTAGCTGTAATGGCACTGAATGTTTCCCCCATTTTTGTTTCCTACCAGCCAGTGCTATGTGGGGGCATGGCAACCAGACCTGACCCAAATGTCTGGGAAGAAATTACTGTGATCACACATATTTCACTCAGCATGCAGCACTGCGCAGTCCAAGCCACAAGAAAATCCATGGGGATGATGGCGTTGCACGAGCGAGCCAGATTGGTCAACCTGACAAACCTGTCAGAGAGGGAGAAGGAGGACATTTTGGTCATGCCGATCGTGCTTGATGGGATATTCAGCAGAAATATGAGAGAGAGGATGAGGCATTCAGGCTCTGCCTCCCCCGGAAAACTGAGTCAACACCTGCTCCTGCCCCGAGATAGACCTTCACGCAGGTGTTCGTCTGGCTTCCCACTCAATTTGCTATCTCCAAACGAAGGAAGTCCCAGCCACCACCAGTACCCCCACTCAGGCAGGAGATCAGGGCAGGCCACTGAAGGGCTAACCCACACAGCCTGTCAGTCAGTATGCCGGGAGGAAGAAGAGAATGGCCTGACAGCCTCCTCTGTTACCCCAGGTGGAGAAGCTGAATATTTTCCATTCACCTGCCATGTTCTGGAGTGTGTTGTAAGGGCTCTGCTGCCCCATCGACCCCACGCTGATACGCATATGGAGCCCATACACCCAAGCTGCTGAGGAAGGAGACTTTGTTTCAGCAACAGCAGGCTCTGTCTCCGTGTTGAGCCTTACAAGCACACACTCTTGTTTGATAAAGCATGTTCCACTGCCCACTTGTTCAATTCCATCGACCTGAAGGACACATATTTTCACATTCCCATTTACCCTCCACAAAGGAGGTATCTAAGATTTGCTCTTCGGGGTGTCTGTTACAAAGTGCTTCCTTTTGGTCTGTCACTGAGCCCCAAAGTGTTTGCTTGTTTCACAGAAGTGGCGATAGCACTGCTGAGACAAGGGGCCATTCATCTGGCAACATATTTAGATGACTGGCTCTTTCTGGCGTGGCTCACCTGGGCTTCATAATAAATAGCAAAAAGATTGTGTTGGCTCCAGTACAACATATAACATTCCCCAGTTTATCTCTGGACTCAATCAAAATGACAGTTTGTCTGTCAGAGGAGAGAGTGAACATGCTCAGAGCATGCCTCGTTCTTTTCCACCTGCACAAATAGTTCTCTTCTTTCAGGGCTTCTTTCAAACTGAACCCCATACTATGCATACTCTCTCTTCATATGTGTGTGTGTGTACAACAGCTTTATATTTTGTGTGTGTGTGTGTGTAGGGGGGGGGCAGAGGGAGTAGCCAAACAGGCTAGGACCGCCACTGCTGGTGGAGATATATTGCCATGATTGCTTGAAATAAAAGTAGATAACTATTGTCTGGCAATACGGGAGTCTCCATTTCCCATGGTGACACATCGAAACAAATGCTTGAAAAGAGAACGTTGGGTTACTTGCGTAACCCCAGTTCTCAGAGTAGCATGAGTGAGTCGTCTTACCAGGCAACCTTTCGTGCTGGGGATATCGCACTCATGCTACTCTGGGAACCTTAGGTTATGCAAGTAACCTAAAATTTTACTCCTCTAAGAGAAATTACATTGGTTTGCAGGTTTCCGCTTCTCTAGGTGTTCCTACTTGCTCAGTTTGTTAAGACCGCACATATACAGAGACCTGGAGCTCAAGGTACACAAAACCAGAATCACAAAGAAAGATTCTAGATATCATGAGATAATATCAGTCCTCAGCCTCGCTGCAGTTCATCATTTCTTTTCCCCTTTTTCTACAAATTCAGAAACATGGGCTGAAGGTGTATATGAGAGACCCCCATGCCTTCACCCCCATGTTGGAGGAAGGGGTGAGAGGTGCTCCTCCACGTTCTCTCACTCTGGGCTCAGATCTGGCCACCAACCAGATGGAGATCGGCAAGTTCTCACAGAAGGATGCTAAGGTGATTTAGGTTTGAAAATAAACATAATAAGTAATTGTTCATTTAGGCTGATCCAAAAAAATGTTCTTTGCCTTGTTGGACCTTTATTTCTATGTGATACAATCCCACACACCTTTGCTTACTTACATCTTCACCTATTCCTCAACATACATACAGGCTTATCCTGAATTTGTTGCACACTTGGAGAGGCTAGCAGATGCTATGAACCCTCTCCTGGATGCTCCACCTGTAGATATTCCAGGTTTCACTTCTGGATCACTGAGACGGAGGGTGGCTGCAGCTAAAACACTGATGCCCATCTTCAGATGTGGTGGGTTGGTTTATTTATTTTTTAAACATTTTTTATTCTCCAATACTAGCTTATTTAGCAAGTACTTAATTTGTATACTGCATTAATTTAGTCATTAATATTTCCGGCTCTTAATCTAAAGGTCTAAAACTGGGCAAAAACCTTCCAGACTTCTATGAAATCGTAACTGCTCCAATAATGAAGGTTGGTTAGCGATTAAACAAAGTCATTAGTTCCTCTTATTTTTAGATTGCATAGATAACGTGTGTTTTGTGTGAAAGATTCTCACTCAGTGGTTTGATTCTGAGCCACTGAGAGCCACTCTGGCTACTGATGGTGTAATAGGAGCCATGACCAGTCCTAGTAATCCTGGCAGTGGGTGAGACACATTTTACAGCAGCCTATGACAACCAAACTCTCATAATCTTAGATCTAGCTGGACAGAATTACAAGTGACTTGATGGTTTTGACTTGCAGGTATGTTCTCTTGCACCATGTGATGGGAGAGGTGGAGAAGGAAAAGGGTGCCTGGGGTTATGTAGAAGGAGGCATGGGAGGTGTGTCTCAGGCTATTGCTAGTGCTGCTCGATCTTATGGTGTTGACATCTTTACAGAAAAGGTAATCACATTGATTTGATGTTGTTTATTTCATGGATTCATGGGAAATTATGTTCTAGCTTCCCTAACTTCTTGCATTTATCTTTGGCAGGATGTAAGCCAGATCCTGGTTGGTTCAGATGGTGATGCTAAGGGTGTGGTGCTAAAGGACGGCACAGAAATCCACAGTAAAGTTGTTTTATCAAATGCTACCCCATATATTACCTTCAAAAACCTGACACCACAGGTAACTCAGAAAACTGAACATCATTTCTAAGCAAAGCTCTGAACAAAGTCCCTTATTCTGACCTCTTGTATCACTACAGTCTGCTCTTTCTTCAGAATTCATCAAAGCAGTAGACCAGATCGACTACACTTCACCTGTTACCAAGATCAACGGTGAGTCTTTCATCAATCAGAACTTAAAGTTAAGACTCACAATATAATATACTGAGGTAAAAACTTACATCTTTTAGTCATCTTTGGAAAAATGGTTTGTTTTGGTGGGTTTTGTATCACATGTTTAATCCTATGAAGAAATTGGGTCTCAACAGTTGTTCAGCTTCCAGTGCGATGTCATCAGAAGTGCATGTCTTCTGCACGCTCGACCAAAATTTGAAGTTTATTAAGAAAATGAAAGAAAATGAAGCACATACACTGATTCCATGTCATTTTACCTGTTGTGATCTCTTTTTTCTTTCTTTCTTTCTTTCTTTTTCTTTTTTTTTTAACAGTGGCAGTAGACAAGTTGCCAAACTTCTTAGCATCTCCCACACCAGGTGATAAACCTGGACCACACCATCAGTGCTCAATCCATCTGAACTGCGAAAGTGTGGATGTTTTGGAAACAGCATATAAGGAAGCAAAATATGAACGACCTTCAGCAAGGTGAACATGTCTTCGCATAAGTGTTCTTTTAAACATGTCAGATTTGTGCATGCCAAATCAAGCTGAAATGTCCCACTGAGGGAAGAATAGAATAGAATAGAATAAAGCCTTTACAAAGGCTTACAAAGGATGTTCTGGGGAAGAAAAGAAAACTAGCTTTAGTTAATGTTCAAGCACAGATTTGTGCAGTGCACATGTAAAGTTCTTAGTGAACTGGAAAATACAGGGCAAAGTTTTAGGTGCTTGTTAATGAGATAAGGGATTAACTGTGTAGTTGCAAATGGTAGAACGTATTAAAGTGAGTAGTGTGAATGTTTAGCATTTCAACCTTAAAACCTTTGAGATTGTACAATAAAATATCCTTTCTCATATAGTTTAATACAATTTTTTTAGTTTATGTATTTTCAACATATATTTTTCCAGGTTACTCACATAAGTAGTCCACGTGCAGTATCCTTATCTCACAGATAACACTTACTTACGCTTGAACTAGTTAATGTTTACATCCCGCTAAGGATAAAAGAATTCACAGTCAGCACTTACTTGAACATTATCACCCAAATATATCTTTAAAAAATCTTTATCCAACATATTTGTCAATCCATCATCTCATTGCATCATGTTCCTCTGGTCTTGTAGGCCTATGGTGGAAATGACCATCCCCTCTGTGCTGGATCCTACTCTGGCTCCCCCTGGCTGCCATGTGGTGTCACTTTTTACCCAATTCACCCCCTATTATATAGAAGGCAGGGAGTGGACAGACCAGGACCGGGAGGCATTTGCAGACACTGGTTAGAAACACAAATGCTCCACTCTCTGGACTTCTTAATGTTTTGAGCGTGCCAAACATGTTTACTGCTGGTAGATTTAGTTCTAGCTTACTATGGCAGTATGTTTGTTTAGATTCACAGTCATCCAGTTCATAGTAGTTTTAAGATCTTAAAGGTGACTGGACTTCTTGAAGTTTTTTGAAGATGTTCCACCTCCCAGCCACCTACAACATTTCCAAGCACCTTTTCACCATCTCAGCTGTGCTTGTGGGTAACATCGCATCATATCAAAAACTCTACTAACTTCAAAACAAAAGCCTTGAACGTACACTAAATCTACATGAAACCATAGTGTCCTTTGATGTGGTCTTGCTTTTTACTTATATACCTGCAACCAAGGCAGTGGCGACTGTGAGAAACTGATTACAGCAAGACAGCTCCTTACACAACAGAACCAGCCTTACCTCGATCAGATTTGTACACTGTTAGACTTCTACCTCAGCAGCATGTATGTTAAATGCAACTATCTTTTTGGTGTGGGGGGTTGGGTACTGCCATGGACTTCCCATAGCCAACCTTTCCATGAAGGAAGTTAAAAGTAAAGCTCATTGGCTCTTTCAAATTGATAGCACCTAACCTAGCCACAGTAGATATGTGGATGACACCTGGGTCAAAATCCAAGAAGTAGAAGCCTTCAGTATTCATGTGACCTCAGTGGATAGAAACATAAAGTTTACCAGGGAAGATACAAAGATGAATAGTTTGCTATTTCTGGCTGTGTGCATTGAGGAGGATGGAAGCCTCAAAATCGTACTTTACCGAAAACACACACCAGTAGCTACTCTTTAACTCCCACCACCTACTGAAATGTGAACTTAGGGTGATCAGGAACCTGCAACACCAGGCAGAAAGTGTTCCCTCTTATCCAGAAAGGGAAACAATGGAGCACATACAAGTAAAAAAAACTCCCAAAAAATGTGGTTACTCCAACTGGGCCTTCATCAAATCAGCAAAGATGCACGAAAATAAGGTGAGAAACCGACAAGGGAGAAACAGAATGACAAATGGAACCACATTGTCATCACTTATGTAGCAGGTTTATCAGAGGAACTATCAAAGCATGATGTTCCAGTTCACCTGAAACCTCTGGTTGTAGTGAGCCACACCTTTTGTCAAACCTTGGCTCATGTATGGGATAAAACCTACTAGCATTTAATACCTGAAGAAGCCTCCTGGATGAGACCTAAACCCTCTTTAAAAAACCTAAAGAAGTCCAGTTACCTTCTTTTCAAGCTCTAAAGCCTCACTGTACCAGGCTTCAATGACACTGACGGGAACTTTCTTAGACATTTTCTTACTAAATGGAACAATGAGTCAAGTTTACAAATTGACTGGTGAATCTTAGGAATATATTTTCTCCAAAATTATTAAAGTATTCAAATGAATTGCACTCTTTAAATGTCCTGTATGTTGATTAATGTGTTTGAGTGAAAAGGATGTCTGTTTCTGTCTCCTCAGTGTTTGACTGGGTAGAGCAATACGCCCCTGGGTTCAAAAAGTCCGTGGTGGGCAGGGACATCCTGGCCCCTCCTGACCTGGAGAGGATCTTTGGGCTCACTGGAGGGGTAGATACTATGCACTGTGCAACACTTTGAATGTTGACACGCCACTTATTTGTTTGACACAGTCAGCTGTTCACTGGATGAGGAAGTCATTTGCATTATTTTCAGTGTTCAGTCATTAACTGCCTACTTTGAGACGTGGCTGTTGTATAAGCAGTTAATGGTGACAGGCAGCTTTACTACAGCACCTTTGTATGAAGAAAACAGTAATTAACCACAAGGGAGGCTATTTTTCTACTTATAGCCCTGGAAGGAAAAACAAAAGGGAAATTTAAACTTTTGGTCTTGTTTTTACAGAATATCTTCCATGGATCAATGTCACTGGACCAGCTCTACTTAACACGACCCTTGCCCTCTTTCGCAGACTACCGCTCACCAATTAAAGGGCTCTATCTGTGTGGCAGTGGCTGTCATCCAGGTTTGCTTTTAATGCTCAGCTGAACACAGAATTGCAAATAAGGCTGTTTATTATGTTGTACAGTAATAAATACAATGTTAGCTGGTCTTAGAGAGCACACTTAATGAACCTTTGATCTTAAGATGTGCCCATGCCTTCACTGCTGATGATAAATGACGGCCAGGATGGCTAATTTTTCCATGTCGATATGTCATTTTCAGGTGGGGGTGTGATGGGTTCCCCTGGCTGGAATGCAGCCCTTACCGTCATCGCTGACTTGAAACGTCGCTGAGGGCATTATCGGATAACATTATCAATGTGTGGTCCGCTTATCTGTGCACTACATTTCTTTAGAGTGAATGTGACTAGTTTAAAAAATCAATGTCATATTACAACAAAAACCAGTCACTTGTTAGATTAACTTATGATTAGATCATTATGATTTAATAGTTAATTGACTGACGTAATAATACAAATGACATGGGATTAAAAACGACAAGTAGAGCGCAATAAAACAGGTCTGGACAGGAAGGCTACGTGAAAGGTTTACCAGTGGAAAAACACAAAATCAACACCAACCTGTGAGCCAGCGGAAAATTACTGATGCCACCAAAGCAAACTGAATGCAAACGTATTATTAGAAAAACTAATTCTTGTTTTAATTAAACTACCAAAAACCGTGAAGTGATGATACTCATGCACAAAGGAACATTTTACTACTCTATTTGAATACTTTTAAATAAACTGAAGCCATGTCTAATTTCCTTTAAACCATGTATGATTGTTTGTTTCTTATGTTGCATTTGTTTCACTTGGGGCTGATGTCACAGCTTAGAGTGTTATGATACTAAAACATAGGTGTTTTCCAAAAGAAATAGCTTGAAGCAATTGTATTTTACCCACATTATAATATACAATTCTGTTTTAATAATTTTCTGTTGTGAGACATGCCCTGTCCTGTCCTGAAATTAATGGTGGATAACTCACAAAATGTGACCTAATCGGTTTTAAATTCAATCTTTTACTATGTATCTTTTGTTGGTTATTAAAATCATTTTAACAGCTTAGAAATATCTTAAACTCTTATTAATGCAAATTAAAGTTGATTTTTCTTTTCCACACCCTGAAAGGATATTCTTGGGGGTTTTCTTCTTCTTCTTTAAAAAATACATCCATTTACACTGAGATTATATTGACCCTGTGCACGAGAAAATGCTAACTTCCTGGTTTGAGACCGGATGTGGGGTTGTACATTTCCGGTAGCTTTACTTTGTGGTCAATCGCTACTGCGAAGATATACTCCAAAATCATGTCCAAAACTCGAAAACGGAAAGATCGCATTAAGTTACAAAGAGGAGAAGGTGGGAACACTCACCACTGTTGTGTCATAAGAAATCTAATGATCAATTTTGACGTTTAAAGAGTTTAGATCGATCAGTTGTTTACATCACTCAACACAAGCAGAACTGCATTACTGCAGCAGAAGACACATCGTCCACATTCAGAAGCACATCTCTGTATAGTGACTGGTCTTATGATTTAAACAGGCAAATGTTCAGCATTCAAACTACAGGTGAAGAATAGTCAAACCAGATGTTTCCCCGTTATGTCGATATCAGCTAGTCAAGTACACACCTACACAGCATGTTAACAAACCGTGAAAAAAGCCACACAAAAAATGAATGATTGCTGGTAAGGGTTTCTATACATTAGTATTTACGAAGGGTATGTTGTGACTTACCTTCAAAATTACAGTGGTCCCTCGCTAATAACGCGGTTCACCTTTCACCTCGCTTTAGTGCAAGTTTGCACCTTTTTTTTTACGTCACATTGTTTGTTTGTTTTTTTTTTTTTTTAATGAACTTTATTTAGAACAATAACAATGACAATCTCAAAGAGACAAGCGACATTTTAAATCAATCAGAACAGAATCACATCTCCTGTACACCACAATGAAATCGACAATAACTGAAAGAAAACATACATACATACATACACACACATATGTATGTATGTATACATATACATATACATATATATGCATATACACATGCATACATACACATCCAAATACACACATCTACATAATAATAATATAAAAAGATGAATAACCAATACAAAAATAAATAACAATAAAAAAAGAATGAAAAATAAGGAACAGAAATAAAGAAGACAAGGGGGATCATAAAATCTTTAAAAGTGAGGTTCCATAAACAAGACACATAACTTAAATGAGGGGCTAAGAAAAATCAAACTCTTCTAAAAATCTATGCAATTTGATTGCTTGGGGCTTATTTATTAGCTTAAGAGATTTACGGAACAGGGAGAGGTCGTTTTTAAGAGCAGGCCATGAAGGGGGGGATTTAGCATATCGGCATTTATGTATGTAATACTTTGTTATAATAATGAGATTGTTAACTAAAAACTCACTATTTTTGTCCTTAAGGATTACTCCAATTTGAATATTTTGAAAAGACCAAAAATCAATATACCCATACTGGGACAATATTAGGACATGGAGAGATTTCCATAAATTCTGGATTGTCACACATCCATAGAACATGTGCTCTGTTGTTTCCGAAGTTGTTTTACAAATATAACAGTTGTCTAACACAAATTTAAATCTGTCTCTCATAAATTCATTGGAGGGGTAAATATTTTTTGTAGTTCTAAAATGGACTTCTTTAAATTTGGGGGGAATTGGAAATGTTAAATATTTGGTTCTGATCAACGAGATCTCAGATTTGTTATAATCTTTAAAGACGAGTGAATGTTTTGTCCTACCTGGATATAAGGTGTTAACCAAATACCTCCTCAAAAATTGATTATTGCATTTTCCATTAACCAAGTCAAGACCATCTAGTTTAACTTTATGTAAATTTGGAGTCTGTATATTTGAAAAATTGTTCTTTATCGTATTTACAAGGACTGTTGGGATATTCTGTGAAACCTTTTTATAGAGCTCTAACGAGCAACTCCTGTCATATTTCTCATTAAGCCTGTTTAATTCAAGTATATCTCCATTTTCATCCATTATATGTGTCACAGACCAAATTTGTTTTGTCATCCATTCTTCCACAAACATAGATTTCCCCCGATTGAATATCACCCTATTATTCCACAATGGAACATTGTGGGGACTAAAGTTATGTTTAAACATTAATTTCCAATTTAACAAAGCTTGTTGATGAAATTTGGATTTTACGTCACATTGTGTCCTGCGTCCTGATCGCTGCAGACGATCTCCTCCGTGATGTCTCTCCTGTACAGTACAGAATCGCTGCATCGATCGCTAGCAGACCCTGAAGTGCAGTACTGTATGTCCACGATGTCCACCAAACGTTTTGCACCGTCAAAAAAAAAAATTGGCTACTTGATTTCACCTATCGCTGGTTATTTTTAGAACATAACACCCGCGATAAACGAGGGACAGCTGAGAAATATAACATTTGAATCCCTTTTCTCTTTTGCTCTGAGACATGGGAAAAAATATCGACAAGTCGATGAACATCATTTACAGATATATTGGGTAAATGCCCAAGACATCTATAGAAATGTAAATCGCCGCTTGATTCATTCATTTGCTTAACTTGTTTTGGAACAGGGCGTGAATAGGACACCGGAAACAAAGCTCCCCACAGGAGTTTCCGCACCGGAAGTAGCATATGCTAACGCGCACATAGTCAATTACAGCATGAGTGAGCCATTAACTAATAAATTTTTTAAATAATTAATTTATCACAACTGCCCCAATAAATTAACAATGACATAAAATTAATATTCAACAGAATTTAAATCAACTTATTAGTTTCGCATGTGGCTCTTTGGGAAAGTTGTGTTAGTGGATAGTAAATGAGTGTATCTTATAATATTTGTATCTGTTTATAATCATTATAATAATTAAACATGCTATTGCATTAGATATTAAACCTAACGCTGTTAACGTTATTTAAACACGTGGTCCATTGTTAAGCCATTCTCTGATAAGGTCTCAGCCGTTTAGAAATCAATAACAGTGTCCTGTGCCTTTAAGACGCCAGTCAGGGTGGACCCAACGTCGGCGTTAGACGCTCAGGAAGTGGATTAAACCACCAAAGATTCCCGCAGATTCGATACCGATTGTCCCAATGTTAGATACGTGTTCGTGCTAACCTGAACGTTTGGCCGAGCACGTTTATGGGCTATTTAGGACGATAATGCTGGATGGTTGCGCTCATGAAAATCACCAGGGATATATGCAGGCTGTTGGGACTCGGGAGCGGTAAGAATTCTCTCCCACTTTTCGAAACTTTCTAAACTGGTTAGATCTTTCACGGACGTAATAACGAAACGCGTGTGACACGGCACATTTGGAGGACCGCTAACTCGTGAGTTACATAAACGACGTGATTGTGATATTGCTTCCCATTTGTGTTATTCTAATGATCAAACTGAGCTCTTGGTCAAACAATGAAACTTCTCTTGGCAGTTACACCCTCGCCTGTACCGCTTCCAAGTTTGCGCAGTAAAAAAAAAGAAAAAGTTCTCAGAAAATCCAAAACGCTCTCTTACACTTTCTCGCTCACGAAGCAAATAGTTATAAAGTTTACAAGCTGAAGTATACCATAGTATAAAAGACAGAGATAAAGTAATGTGTGCTATAAAAAAGCAAAACAAAGATAAATGCATTCTTCGGTGCGTGTTAGTATGATAACAATGTCTTAGATAGGGGCACAAGCCCCACAGCACAGAACGAGTTTATACGCAGATTGAAAGTACTGTATGAGCTTAAAACATGTCTTTAAATAACGTGTTATGTTCCCACATGTTGTTCCTCTTCTTCGCTTAACATGTTAACAGGTTTGCTTATGTGTGGCTCCTCTCTACAGCTGCTGATCTACACACCTTCATCGACATTTAAAAACTTTTAGGCATGCCTTGCCAACTTTAGCATTACTTCGGAGTATAGGAGTACACATCTGGTGTGAGTAATCTTATTAGCATTTATGGAAAGCGTGGGAATATTAGATGAGAAATACACACAAACAAAATGGGATGAATAAAGTATGTGTTGTAGCAGGCAGCAGTTTCAAATTATGTTTATTTATTAATATGTGAATGTGGGAATTCCCCAGTTTAACATCCAAAAGTAGGGGAATATCTATTTGCAAAAGAGACTGGTTTGCATTCCTTCATTCTTAGATCCAGATCCATACACCTCTGTGAAGGTGTAATAAAGAGCTTAGATACTACAGAACATTGACAGATTTCTAGCATCTTTTTAACAGCGTCAGTTAGTAATCTCACTGATGAAGCAGTTCAGTTAAAGTGCTATAGACTTGGTTTCCTGCCACTCCAACCATTACTGGCTTTGCAGTGGTAGTGTGAGAGTCTGTAGGTGGTGCATATGCTTAATTCTCATAACTGTTCCCAGAGTGAAGGTGTGGATAAAAAGCCATACCTGGAGAGGTGAACGAGGGTCATTGTGGTTATAGACTGCTGCATCAATGTTGCTTTTAGCTGTAATAGTGTTTCTGTATTGTTCAGAGCTCTCTGTTAGCATTTTAGAGGAGGTGGTACTCAGCCGGTCCATCTTTTACTTTTTTGCTAACGCTTTTTTTTGTGTGCTCACATAACTTTTATGCCAGTACACACTAGGGTTATGTTGAACCTGCTAATTCAAAGAAAGCTTTGCTGTGTCAAACTGGCTTTGTAGTGTACCTCCCCTGAGATCTTTAATGATTTTTCTTCTGTTGATTTCTGATGTAATGCAGTTGTCTTCACTCAGTCTCACGCAGAACATTTGTGCCTCGCAGCCATGTACTCTGCAAAAAACAAAACAAAACGTGTGATCGTTTCTATTTCCTACATTGTTTACATGTTTCTGTGTTTAACTGGTTTACACAACCACTTAAAACCACTGGCATATGATTAAGCAGTGCCTGTTTGAATAATAAGGTCATGCTTTCGTGAAGAAAAGTGTGGACCTGTGCAGTTTATTTTCTTGTTAGTCCTCCAGCCTGTGACGGTACGTGATTATTTTGCATTCCTGTGGAAAGAGCTCACCTTTCAGCTGTACACTAATTTAGGAAATTTCCTTGAAGTGAAGAAACAGAGCCTCTTTTGTTGCTCGTGTCTACCGATCTTGTATCACTTATGTTTTTGGAGGACATTCCAGTATGGTAAAAGTTTTACCAACGGCCTGGTTCAAATGAGATGGAGTTGTTAACAGTGCTTATTTCTTGACATTTGAGCAGTGAGTCAGGCGCACACAACTGAAATTCCTTGCTGTCACTATGCATCCTTGGAGGCGCATTGTGATGACAGACTGGCTCTTTAACAAAGCCAGTGAGAGACATTTATATGTGAAGACGCATCCCCCCCGGATGTACTTGAATTCACATGGAATTCCAATTCCATACAATTACAATGACTTTTATTTTCTTATGTTTTTTGCATATTGTTTAAAATGTGGACGGCACCACTAAAGGACAGGCATACACGGAATCAGGAAGTTGAGTAGCTACTTGGTGTGTCTAGTTTTGTTGTATGAAATTCATAACAGTTGAATGTAAAGTGTAAAACTCTCCTGTCAGTGCTTCACAAGTCACAACATGAGTAAGAGACCAAGTATGGGATTTGTCACTCTCTGGAAATCTTTGCTGATCAAATAGAAACATGACACCACATGTATTCCGGCGTAGCCCACTACTTTGCTTCCTTTTGTCTTGTCGTATGTCTGCTGCAGTTTGACCTAAACGACTACAGTTTTGGCTTGATCAAATAAGCTGCCCCCCCTCCCCCAAGCGTATGTACACAAAATCCCACATTTAGAGCAGTGGCTTTCCTTTTTTCCCCTCTTCTCAGTACTCCAGCTTCTCAGAAAGCAGTACTCAGGGCAGCTGTATGTGTTGTGTGGCGGGCTTGTGGCAGTGCTAAAGATAATTATTACTAAATGCCTCTCAAAGACCTCAAAGAAACAACCTGATTTGGCGTCTCTGAGCAATTTTCAGTTCTGTTTCCTTTATTTTATTTTACATGCTTTTCCTGGTGGTTCATATAAGAAAGGATTGCATAATCCTTCCTGTCTCCACCCAGTGTTGTTTAAAAATTTGGCACATCACCACTGGTCATTGTGGTTAGACCGGAATATAAATGAGACAGGCTAACCTAACACACAGAGGACTCTTTAATATAACACATTAAGGTAACTTGAAAATGTTGGAACAGAGTTTTTGTACCCTCCTTTGCTGCAGGGGATGCCTGCTGCTTGCTTTTAATCTTTTCTTGGTTGATAGAGGCTGAAATGAGTAAAGGAAAGAGAAGCGTGCGGTCATATTAAATGATGGTTCTGCCCATCTCGTCTCATATTACACTATGCATTTTCACAGAGAGTTTTTTCCCTTTTCCCCTGACAGGGAAGGAAATTTTAAATGGTGTGTCAAGCTATGTTGCTGAGTGGGGTGGGGGGAAGAAAAGTGTGTCCTTATCTAGCTACATTCTGATGATTATTATTTTTTTAATACAGGGAGTGCAGAATTATTAGGCAAATGAGTATTTTGTCCACATCATCCTCTTCATGCATGTTGTCTTACTCCAAGCTGTATAGGCTCGAAAGCCTACTACCAATTAAACATATTAGGTGATGTGCATCTCTGTAATGAGAAGGGGTGTGGTCTAATGACATCAACACCCTATATCAGGTGTGCATAATTATTAGGCAACGTCCTTTCCTTTGGCAAAATGGGTCAAAAGAAGGACTTGACAGGCTCAGAAAAGTCAAAAATAGTGAGATATCTTGCAGAGGGATGCAGCAGTCTCAAAATTGCAAAGCTTCTGAAGCGTGATCATCGAACAATCAAGTGTTTCATTGAAAATAGTCAACAGGGTCGCAAGAAGCGTGTGGAAAAACCAAGGTGCAAAATAACTGCCCATGAACTGAGAAAAGTCAAGCGTGCAGCTGCCAACATGCCACTTGTCACCAGTTTGGCCATATTTCAGAGCTGCAACATCACTGGAGTGCCCAAAAGCACAAGGTGTGCAATACTCAGAGACATGGCCAAGGTAAGAAAGGCTGAAAGACGACCACCACTGAACAAGACACACAAGCTGAAACGTCAAGACTGGGCCAAGAAATATCTCAAGACTGATTTTTCTAAGGTTTTATGGACTGATGATATGAGAGTGAGTCTTGATGGGCCAGATGGATGGGCCCGTGGCTGGATTGGTAAAGGGCAGAGAGCTCCAGTCCGACTCAGACGCCAGCAAGGTGGAGGTGGAGTACTGGTTTGGGCTGGTATCATCAAAGATGAGCTTGTGGGGCCTTTTCGGGTTGAGGATGGAGTCAAGCTCAACTCCCAGTCCTACTGCCAGTTTCTGGAAGACACCTTCTTCAAGCAGTGGTACAGGAAGAAGTCTGCATCCTTCAAGAAAAACATGATTTTCATGCAGGACAATGCTCCATCACACGCGTCCAAGTACTCCACAGCGTGGCTGGCAAGAAAGGGTATAAAAGAAGAAAAACTAATGACATGGCCTCCTTGTTCACCTGATCTGAACCCCATTGAGAACCTGTGGTCCATCATCAAATGTGAGATTTACAAGGAGGGAAAACAGTACACCTCTCTGAACAGTGTCTGGGAGGCTGTGGTTGCTGCTGCACGCAATGTTGATGGTTAACAGATCAAAACACTGACAGAATCCATGGATGGCAGGCTTTTGAGTGTCCTTGCAAAGAAAGGTGGCTATATTGGTCGCTGATTTGTTTTTGTTTTGTCTTTGAATGTCAGAAATGTATATTTGTGAATGTGGAGATGTTATATTGGTTTCACTGGTAAAAATAAATAATTGAAATGGGTATATATTTGTTTTTTGTTAAGTTGCCTAATAATTATGCACAGTAATAGTCACCTGCACACACAGATATCCCCCTAAAATAGCTAAAACTAAAAACAAACTAAAAACCACCTCCAAAAACATTCAGCTTTGATATTAATGAGTTTTTTGGGTTCATTGAGAACATGGTTGTTGTTCAATAATAAAATTATTCCTCAAAAATACAACTTGCCTAATAATTCTGCACTCCCTGTACAGTGTGGCTCATAGGAACAAGAGTGTAGCTATATATATATCTCAGATGATGATTTCAGTTTGCGTATTTCCTGAAGGTCCTGTGGTCCAGGAGGAGCAGATGGACTGTGGTGCTACAAACCCTGACCCAAGTGCCACCATGGCGCAGGTAAACAATTGGTGTCAGGCTGACAGGACCTAGCGAGGACTGTAAGGATGAGGACATAAATGATCCATTGTTCTGAATGTTTGGTTTTCTAGGATGCATTAAATGGAGAGGAGGAGTTGAGTGATGAGGAGAAAGCAAGACGGAAGGCAGAGCGACGCAAAGCCAAGAGGAAGGTGAGAGGAAAAGCCCATCTTGCTGGAAATCTATATGTCAAAGGATGTCATTCGTTTTCTAAAGTGTACCTGTGCATTCATTTCAGCGCCGTCGAAAACGTAAGAAGCAGGAGCAAAATAAGCAAAATGACAACACTGAACAGGTAAAGATTTTAATATTCTCCTTGGAAGTGCACCCTCCTTTAGCCTCTGTGGGGTGAAAATCTAAATATTCAGCTCTTCCTCCACATTAGGATGACGAAGAGGATGGAGGTGCAGAATCTGAACTAGACGAGAGCGATTCCGAAGCAGAAGCTGGGGGTGAAGACGAGAAGGAAAGGGCACAAAAAGGAGTGCAGAAAGAAGAGAAGGAGGGGAAATCGGAGGCCTGCTCTAAAGATCTTGCTACTCCTGCTATTGCTCCTTCAGGATATCAGGAGACCCAAGCCAGATCTGCTGAGGAGGTTGGGGCACTAGTTTATTATCCATGTGTGAATAAGCCATTGTTTTTATTTTTAGTCATTAGCTATCATCACAGGCCTCAAGACAATGAATTAATAGAAGCGTTTCTAGTGAAAGCCTGTGTGCTTGTAGGCCTGGATGGCACATGATTTAACACTAGTGTCTGACTTTGTGTCCCACAGGAGCCAGAGTGGGATGTCAGCAGTGCCTTCTTTGCAAATGCTGCTAGCCATATCAAACCCAAAGGATCAAGTCGAAAGTCCAAAGAAAACAAGGAGAATGAAGCCAGGAGAGAGGTGAATGCTAACAGATGGTCTAAGAGAAGCAGCTATAGCAAAAACGCCCATATATAATAGTTCTTGCTGAGGTGGTGTTCTTGTGTTAGTTCAAAGTCTGATATGTGGGGAAAGTGGACTATGGACCATGAAAGATTTGATGAAAGCTGTGTGTGTGTTTGTAGTGTAAATACACATTTTCATGAATATAAAGTGATGAAAATGATATATATATATATATATATACTTTTTTTTTTTCTTCTTTGTTTTGTTCAGACAAATGGAACTGGCACCATGACCAAGAAAAGTGCATCACTGACAGGTAAAGAATTGAAACTTTAAAAGTTATTCATGGAAATGGAAACAAAGGCTTTGAGGACATTGATTACACATTCATTCTGAAAGCATGTCAGCATACAGCACTGCGGTCATTTGAGCCTTTGGGAATGTTTAAAAACAAATCTTTATGTCCTGCAGAAAAAGGGATAAAGCTGGTGCAAGAGGGGCAGTATGCACAAGCAGCCATTATGTTTACAGAAGCCATAAAATGTGATCCCAAAGATTACAGGTACAGCTTCTGTGGTCACGACTTGGGCATTACAAAAGAAATGCACATTTCACATAATATTAATTAATTAATTTATTAATTTATTTTTTTAATGTCGTGTAGATTCTTTGGGAATCGCTCTTATTGCTATTACTGCTTGGAGCAGTATCCTCAGGCCCTGGCAGATGCTGAACGCTCCATTCAGCTGGCCCCAGACTGGCCCAAAGGATACTTCCGCAAGGGCAGCGCCCTCATGGGCATGAAGGTTGGTACAAGCTTGTAATAGCTTGTAGTCGAGTAAATAATCTACCGAAAAAGCGTTAAGCATTAGTGTTAACTCACTCACTCTGTGTGTGTTGTAGCGGTACAGTGAGGCAGAAAAGGCTATGGAGCAGGTGCTGAAGCTGGACAAAGACTGCGAGGAGGCTGTCAATAATCTATTTAACTGCAAAGTGCTGCAGTTAATGGTAACGCCTACACACAAAAGCTCTGTAAATGTGACACGTATTATTTGTATGCCTTCTCCCAATGACAGCTGTGACCCAAGGCAGTGCTTTTTTTTTTTTTTCTTTTGTCTTTCAAGTTCCTCCTTTCCACTATTAGAGGCGTTTTGGCACAAACATTTACTCGATGAGCCGACTGGAATTTTGGTGTCAAGGTCACAGTGAACTAAAATCAGTCGACTTCTTGTTAATCTGTTGTATTAGGACTGCTTTAAAGGGATTTTTTTTTTTTTTTTTTTTTGGTAAACATTTGGCACATTTACTCGCACTTGGCAATGATCTGCTTGGATTCTGTACTCAGAGGTTAAGGTCGCTGTGACCACCCCAACACACAATTTATTTATTTTTTAAATTTTTATTTTTATTTTTGCCATACTAAGAAATGGATAAGATACCATAATGTTCAAGGATCAAGTGTACACAGCCATGGTTGTAAAGTCTCTGCCAAATGGCAGACGGATGGCATACACCCTTGTGGTGGTAATTTGAGTTTCTCTCTTTCTTCCTCAGGAACTGGGCTTTGAAGAAGTGCAGAGTGTCTTGCTGTTAGATAGATTTTCAACAGTGCAGGGTGTTCTGGCATATTATTCTGAAGCAGCCAAAGGTAAGGCCAAAAAAGTGACCAACAGTTTTTCTTCTGGATCAAATAAGTTTTAAGCAAAAATCATACAACAGATTTTCCGATGTATTCTCTTGTTGATGCTTTTTCTTTCCTCAGCAGCAGCTGGGAGCACAGATTCATCTGTTGTGCAACCAGGGTAGGTGACCGTGATTGAGCAGTCAAAAATAGAGTTGTTGATGAATTAATTTTTTATTTTTTTTTTTTAAAGCACTCTTGGTGACATTCTCTCTCTTGCAGAACTCCCTGTCAATCCCTCTGGGTGGGAAATGTGACAACTGAATTAACTGAGAAACACTTAAGGGACCTTTTTAAAATGTAAGATCCTATTCTGGTACAAAATGTTATCATTTAAACACAATATCCCTATACGAAAAATGTGGAAAGCTAAGTTAAAACTGCAGTTGTTGACTGGTCTGCTTGTGTCTCCTTGTATTGAAGGTATGGTGAGATTGAGAGTATCCGTGTGCTGCATGAGAGATTCTGTGCCTTCGTTAACTTCAGGGATGCAAGCATGGCTGCTCGTGCCATGGAGAAACTAAATGTAAGTGCGTTTTTGTTGTTTCTCCTTTGTCAGCATTATTATTTTCATAGCACCAGTTATTGCCGTGGGGTTAGATGTGCATATGTGCTTGCTGTCACAGGGTCACTGTATTGAAAACACTCGTTTAGTGGTGCGCTATCCTGACCGCCGCACTCAGAGGTCCCTTCCTATTCCACTCAAGACTTGCCTCCCTGTCACACAGCAGGGAGGCACAGCTGCTGGGTGAGAAGCTAACTGGCTGCTCTTTTTAAAACTCTAGTTAAGAAAAATAATGATGATGATAATAATAATCATACAACAGGACTGCAGTTTTATAACTAATGTGCAACCTGTGTGTCTCTACCCAGACCCCGAAGACGCGGCCCGGTTAACGGAGATGAGTGTTACTTCTGGAGAACCACTGGCTGCCATTTTGGGGAGAAATGTCGCTACAAACATATTCCTGATCAGAAGGGCAAGGACAGGAAACCTTGGCAGCCTTGAACACAGTTTACTCTCTGCCTCATTACTGAAAAAAGAAACCGGGATACGCCGACTGTGCCAATGGGACTGGTTCTTGCCGCACAAGGTTCTCTGGGCTAAAAATATTTACTGTGGCAGACTGGATAAGAATGGCTAAAGGTTCAGAGCCAGCATTCAGGTTCTACTGGAGGGGGGGTAGTCACATGTACCACAAAGGATTTGGACCATGAAGGTTTATATTCTAACGAAAGCCCAGAGTGGATAATTTTTTTTTTTTTTTTTTGTAATAGAAGATTATCTAGAAGAGGGCAACAAAACCAGCTGGTATAGCTTTTGAATAAAAACCGTCATATTCACAGCCTTTTATGGGACATGGGATTTTATTCTTTCTTCTAAGAGGAAGAACCTAACACCTCAAGCAAACAACATAAAGAGGATGTGAAACTGCCTTTGTCTGTCATCCGAAGAAAACTAAAAGCTCTGCCATGTATGGTAGTAATGAAAGGAATACATGTGGATGTCGTTGTCTTTGGGACTTTCCTTCTTTGGACATTTCCGTCACAAACCAGTGTCCCCCCCCCCCTTTTTTTTTTTTCTAAGTAAAATTTAATTGACATATTCTAACTAGCTCGCTTAGGTCTGCAGTTATTGCTGGGGCTTCATTCCTACTCGTTCATGTTCCAGTACTGAAACATTGTTCACGATACCAAAGACATACCTGACATTTAAGTACCTCACCTATGCAGATGAGGATTTTTGTCTTCCCAATAAGCTACAGAAACCCAGAGGCGATGCCCTTTTGCCCTATGTAGCCTTACAAATGATCTTATGTGGGCGAGTGATTATAAATACAATGATTTGACTTGAAGGACTGCAAAGTTCTATGCATCAGTGCATGGATTAGGTTTATATTCAACTTTAGGTTTATTTTCACCAGTTGGCTGTTTTGGGTTTTTTTGTTTTGTTTTATTTTTTGAAAGATTGAATGGTTTCACTGCAGGAGTTTTCTTGACATGTTAGTTGAGATTCCTTGTCCATAGAAAAAGTAAAAGCAACACCTGACGTAATGTAAATGCTGCTTTTATAAAGGCTGTAGTCTTCAGTTTTATTTTTGTTTTTTTGTTTTTTAGTCTGTCTCCAAGATGGATTTTTAACCTCTTGGCAATTTTAAGCCCAAAATGTTTGATGTTCTGAATTGCACGAAGCTTCTGTTGTGAAGTGCTTCCGTGCTGCAGACTTGTCTCTGCTTTGTGGACTGCAGGAGATCTGTTTTGTGGACCCAATTCAAATGTCAAACCTTTGGTGTTGTTGTTGTTGTTGTTGTTGTTATTATTATCATTATTATTATTATTATTACTATTATTACTTTTTCTCAGCAGGAGAATGTTCTTCTTGCTTTGTTGGTACATTTGCATCGTAAACATGCAAAGTTCTTTACATCTATGCAAAAAGTCCTGAACTGATTGTCAGTTCTGTGTCAGAAATACACACCACTTCTTGAAAAGAGAAAAAAAAAATAGTAATGTGCGCACACAGTTTAAAATCATACACTTATTGTTTGAACCTTGAAAACCAGTGTTTTAAAGTTTTGGGCCTCCTATTTCAGTATTTTAGTGAACTGAAGGATCTGATGGGTCTGCATTAACACGGCCTCATTCTTTCAATAGTTTTAACACTAGACCGTGCATTAAAGCCTATTAGCATCTGTTTGTGTCATTTAGTAGAAAACAGATCTTGTTTAAGTCCACACTACGTTCACTTGTAAACTATGCATAGCAGTATTTATTTTTCTATTTATACTTTTTTTTCCCATGTTTCCTGTATTCAACATACCCTGGGAACTGAATTTACCTTTTATTTACTGGCCATATTGTCTTTTCACTTTCTGGCCAGTTAATGAACCTCTTTCAGGTCTCTGCTGCTTAGTTCTGGCTTTAAGAGCAAACTTTAAAAAAAAAAAAAGGTGCAAATACTGTCACATGCCACACTTCTGCTTTTCTTGTGTTGCTTTCGGTCTTGTGGCTGGAACTAGTGAAAAAGGAATTGGACACCAAAAGTTAAGAGTGCATTTGTCTGTTTGGCCCACTTGCTCAGTGCTTTTTTTGTGATCTCAGCTGTTAACTACGGTTTCATATTCCACTTAATTTTATAGATAAGTTGTGTTTTGTTTTGTTTTTTTGTGTTTTTTAAACTAGAATATTTTTAATTGAATAAATATTTCACACGAGAAAGAATTTTATTTTAATGCTTGTTTAGAGTATGCTTAGTCTCTTTACCTTGTTTCAAACTATTTCAGGAAAATGTGTTTCTGATTATACAATACACATTTATAAACAGAGCACTGCAACCTAATCTCTACAATATTTTGTATTATCATTACTGCACAGTTTTAAAAAAAAAAAAAGGGGGGGGGGAGCTTTTTTTTTTTTTTTTTTAATTTAATAAAGGAATTTGAACCACCTATCCCACCTTTCTGAGTGTCTACATGAGTAATGAGATCAACTGGTGGGGGTGGAGGGAGGAATACCAGAGGTATGTACTTAGTGCCTTCCACAAGGTGGCAGAGTTGTACTTGTAAGCTTTTCACTGACGTACAATCATCAACATGACCATCCTTTTGCCTCAGTTGGACCTCCAGAAACCAACATGTAAATTTGAGTCATTCCTCTTGCTGGAAACCAAAACCATGACATGGTAAATCTAATCAGGCCAGGCTGGAGTGGGGAAACTATGGTAACCATCTCATCACTAGTAGGAGACATTTACATGGCGAACATTACATTTAGACCAGTGGGAAGTCACGATTGCACTAAGGAAGTGTATGCGTTTTGTGGTGGTGGGGGGGCATTATCATTATGTAACTGATGACATTTTTAATAGAGGAACTGAGCCTGATGCCACCGATAACTTAAACTGCAAAATTAAAATGACTCATATGTTCAAGGTTTATTAGGATGAGTAGTACTCAGGCTACAGTAACAGTTGTTATAATGGATTTTAGAGTTTTTGAGGCAACCCTGACAAAGTGAGGTTATATCAGCTTTGGCAAAAAGACATTTTCAGGGAAATCTTGTGTCCCAAGAGCTTTACTCATTTTAGGATCCTAACGGAGTGAGAAGTACTAGCATAGAATCTCTAAATATTTAGAAAGGAAGGACTGGTGTTTTCTTTCTTACCACCTCTACCACAAGACACAATGGATCATAGTGACACTGTTACAAAAACAAATGATCAAAATAACTGAGAAGTGATCATATCATGTAAACAGCAGCATTTTCCATCTGAAGCCACAATTTGCTAATGCAGAATATGCATTTGATTTCCAATAATTTGTTGAACCCAAAGGTGAACATTACAGTACAGCAATTTATTAAAGTCTGCTTGTTATGAAGTTGTTGGCCCCTGTGAAGGACTTTCTAATGTGGGTTTAAAAAAAAAAAAAAAAAAAGACATCAGTGTGTTGTTGTCTTATAACTCAGTTACTCTTTTTGGGAACTGCTGTATTTCCAGTCTTTAGGATTACTAACAATTATTTTTTGGGACATTGGGACAATGCAATAGACCCGTGTCAGCAACATCTGTAATTACATTATTAAGTAGTCTAGAACATGACAAGTTGGACTGGAGTCCTTATGAATTCTCATTTGCATCTTTTCTTGACATCATGATTTTCTTTGAGGCCAAGAAAAAGTTATTAGGAGACGACAAAGAAGTTAATGATATCCTGAAATTTTAAATTCCCCTAATTGTATCAATTATATCAATGTAGAGTACCCACTTAAAACTGTCGTTTTTAGCTGTATGAATGTCTGAAAATGATTTTCTTTCTTACAAGAGATTTAACCTAAATCTGTCGAGCATCAAATTTTACCTACTTTTAAATCATCGCACTTACCATTTTTCATTCCATGCAAACATGGCCGTAGTACTGAAGTCAGCCTATATTTAGCTTTCTCTACTCTCAACCCCACAACCTGTACAGCCCATACTCTATACATTATGAGCAGAGGCCTACACGCGCCTGTCGCCAGCTAAAAGTAAAAACGTTACGAAAGCCTGGAGAGACGGTAATGGGGGTGAGCATGAGGAGGTGCTGTCATTTGAAAAGGCACTTGTTTATTGTTGGAGAGCATGTATTTATTTCATGCCTCCACAGATTGTGGGTAAGGGCAGAGCCGACTCGGTCGCTGTAATTAGAGAGGTGAAGGGAGAGAGAGAGTGCTCTGCCACAGAGACCTGCTTTACTCAAATATTCATAGTCCTATGAGAGCTGTGTAACACTCTCACTAGCACACACCCCCAATGAAAGTATTGGCACATAGGGAGGGAAACCTGTCTAGTCTGGTTTAATTAGTCTGATATGCAATCATGCATCATAAATTATAATGAAAGGATGCCGCGCTCAGCAGCAAGTTTTATTTTTTAACCTAAGTAAACCCCTATTTCCTTTTTCCTTTTCTTCTTTTACGTCTCTTTTTCGTCTCTGTCGGCCTTGGAGGTCCCTCTGATTTGGCCCCGCTAATAGGGGGTCTGCTCTTCCTGTTCAGTTTTACCAGTCAGGGAGGGACCTCCATTTCGCCACCCAGTCACACCATCTCTAGCACACACAAACATTTCAATTATAGCGTCAGTGGTTACATGTGAACACATGAATAGGCGCACATTGTAAGGAACGTGCGAATCCTTTTGAGCTTGCTGGAAATCTGCATATGGCGTTTTTTACGGTTGGGCTTGATGTTTTGGTTCCTAACCCTCCTGTTATAACTGAAATTTTTCATGTCTATGAATAAACCTTGCTGCCCTCAAAAACATGCCCACCAACATTTACTTGAAAACTGAAAAAGGGTTTATCAACAAAACACCTCGAGGCTAAAAATTTCCATACAGCTAAATTTATCCCCAATCTTCCCAAAAATGACTCAAGAAATAAATAAACAGGTTTCAGACCTGCAAACCAATAGTACACATGTGGGAGAAACCTAAACCCAAATCAGGACCGAGCATGAAGTGTTTAAAAGCCATAAACTGAACATTTTCCCTTTCTTCTGGATCTACACTGATGAGTTAAAGCTTTATGCTTTCTACACCATGATGATAGGTTAGACTATAGTAACATACTCCTGGTCAAGGGTGGTATGGCGTATTCTCATCAGTCACGTTCACCATGGCTATGGTAGGGCTGGGACTATTTTAGATTTGGTGGTTTGTGGCCATCTCAACAAGGAAATATCTACCCTGTGGTATAGGGAGCTTCTTTAAGACACTTGGAACTGGGATGTTTGAAACTATTCTGGATCCAGAGTCCTTCCTGTTGGCTACATTTACATTTCACCCTAAACTTGTGTAACATCGTGAGGGTACAGTTGTGTGAAACACCTTCAGCCTATCAGAGTGTACAAAATATAAAGGGACAAAAAAAGAAAACTAAAATACTAGCTAAAATAATGAAAATAGGATTGTGGATATATACAAAGTCAATTTTGTCTAAAGTATTAAACCATGTGTCTTGAAATTGATGACACTGTGGGTGTTGGTGACAAATTTCTGAAATATTTGCCTGCAGATTAATTTGTCTATGAAGCACACAATGTTTTATCTCAGAGCTTATTCAGCAGTGCTTCAGAGTATTCATTCACAGTTATACAAAAATGTCAACCAAGAGAAATCAAGTACAAAGGGAGCCTAGTTTCACAAGAACAGCTTTATATATATGTATATATATATATATATATATATACATATATATTGTACAGACACATAGGTCCCATTCAAATGAACCAGCTTTACATTTTGTAAGTTTTGTATCAAAGAATGAAACCCAGACAGAAATGTACAGAGGAGGGAGGCAGGGAGGAATATAGGGAGGAGGGCAGAAAGGAGGAAAGCCTTTAGTAGGCACACTCCTTCACTCAGTCACTCTCCCCTTGTAAGTGACACCCACCACTACATTTGCTGTCTGCAAGGTGAGTGATCCTTCATCTTACCTTCTCATTATTATTATTAGTATTATTGTTATTATTTCCATGTTTACAGGCTTCTCACTTGTTAATTTCATTTTAATTCAGGCACATCTGACATCAAGTGTAACAGGTGTTTTAAGAGATAAAACTTTGGCACAGGTTCTTTTACTCTGTTAGAATTTCTTTAACATAAAGTGGATACTTTTTATGTCTTCTAGCTTCGGATTTACAGAAGTTTAAACATTCTTAACTGCATTTTTGTAAGTTTTTAATATCCACTAAACATTTTTTTTGTCTTTAGTGCTTTCCTGTGGCTGTCAGTGATTTAGTGTTTCACGTTTTGCCCCCACTGTGCTCTTGTTTGGCTTTGACACTTGTCAACTTCCAGTTTAAACCTGCCACATGTTTCTGTCTGGTTAGTTAGCCTTGGGGAATGTTTACTTACGTGAATTGTCATACAAAAGTGCATCTCTAATTATACGCCTGTGTCTGACACGAGTGCAAAGTACTCGTTTTATGTACTCTGGCTTCCATTGCATCACTATAAGATTTATGCGACGACTAAAATCAAAATGTGGAACGCCAAAACAAGTCAGGTTCTATCTCTGATTGCCAGCAGATAAGTTACCACTGCAATGTTAACTGTGTTTGAGCCTAATTAATTTCTTGATGTGATATCAGAGAGGAACACACTGGTAGCATAAACTACCTGGTAGACACACTGGTAGAGTAAACTACCTGAAAGATTTTGTCCAGAGGATGTCACCGTTGGTCTGTTTAATATCCAGGCCTCTCGTGCTATCGTCTGGTTGGCTGTGACTTGTGTTTAAGAAAATTACTCAGTAGCCTAAAGCCGGTAATACCCTATTATTTTTTTGTTGAAGAGGCTTAAATATTGGTATTTTGCTAATTTTAAGATGAACTTCAGACAGTTGATAAGGACTGGCCCTTGACTTTATACTTACTGGCAAGCCAGTTAAATTGTTTCATGGCATAGTTCGAATGGCAATTTATGAAAAGTTGAACAAAATAAATAACGTTTTTCAATTTTTATCTACAGACCTCATCTTCTGAGTCAGTAATGGCCTGCAGTCTATCGTTCAGCCTCTTCCTCCTTGTGCTCCTGTCCCTTTCCTGTCCCGCTCGCGCCGAACCTCGGAGGACTACAGCGTCTCAGCGCAGAGTGTCTCGCGCGCCAGCTCTCAAGGTCCGCTTGGCAGGCACCTTCGCGCGACAAGCGCACGAAGGGCGCGTGGAGGTGTTGCACAACAGCACTTGGGGGACCGTCTGCGACGATGAGGTGGACATCAAGCTCGCCAACGTCGTGTGCCGTGAGCTGGGGTTCGAAGGTGGCTTAACGTGGGCTCACAGCGCACAGTATGGAGAAGGAACGGGTGAGAGCACTCCCTGTATGAAGTTACAGTGGAGTCTTCTTTGGCAGTCAGAATTTATTTATTTTTTTTACTCTCAGTTTAGTCTTGTCAGGAAAATCCAAGTTATATGTTGGGGGGGGGGGGGGGGGGGGGGGCTCTGACTGGGTTTGAAATTGTGACAGTTAGTATTACACAGACAATTTAGCGTCTATGCCAGGTAACTTACTGTCATACTTCGTTAATTGTTTCAACAATGTAATATTATTTTCAACTTTTTATTAGGGCAAATACAAAATGAACCAACCACATGGCAGGAACATGGTGCTTTTAGACATGTAGACATAGTCAGGAAGATTGGGGAAGAAATGTGATTTAAGTAGTTTTGAACGTGGCATGATAACTGGTCTCAGTATTTCACTGCTAATCTACTGGAATTTATCCATATTACCATCTTTGGGTTTTACAGATAATGGTCCAAAAAATGTAAAATGTTCAATGAACAATAGTTCACTGGATAAAAATGTCTTGCTGACACCAGAGGTTAGAAGACAATAACCAGATTATTTATAGCTGTACAACTGAGGTATGCAGAAGAGCATCTCTCAATGCTCAACATGCCAAATCATGAAGCAGATGGGCTAATGTAGCAGAAGGCCACACCAGGTGCTTCTCCGGTCAGCTAAGAAAAGGAGACTGAGGCTACATTTTGCACACGCTCACCAAAATTGGAAAACTAAGATTGAAGACGTGTGTACTAGTTTGACAAGTCTCCATTTCTGCTGCGAAGTTCACATATTGGTGGTTGTAAAACTGAAATAGAGAACATTAAAGTAAGGCTCCGCCCTGTCTTGTATCAACAATTTATGCTGATGGTGGTGCAATGGGCATATTTTCCTGGAATACTTTGTACCAATTGAATATCACTGAAAAGGCACAGCCTACTTGAATATGGTTGCCAACCAAGTCTATCCCTTTATAACCACAGTGTGTCTATCTCTTGATGCCTGTACTCAGCATGATATATATATTTCAAAGCTCTTTCTTGAATGGGACAGTGAGTTCAGTGTACTCAAATGCCCTCCACACCTCACCAGATCCCAATCCAACAGAGTACCACTGGTATGTGGTTGAACAAGAGATTCTCATAAAGGATGCACAGCCGACAAATCTGCAGCAGCTGTATGATGCTATCATGTCAATATGGACCAAAATCTTTGGAGAATATTTCCAGCACTTTGTAGAAACTATGCCACTAAGAATTAAGACTGTTTTTAGGGAAAAAGTCAGTCCAACCTGGTGCTAGCAAGGAAGAATAGAATAGAGAGCAAAGGTGTACAAAGTAACTGGTGGGTATAGCTTAACAATTAAGATTTATTGGAGTGGCAGGCAGCCACTAACCTGTCTACTCCAAAACTTCCACAGTACAGTGTGCTTGGCTCACAACTGTATGGCTTCATGAAAAGGCAGCCAATTAAGACATTCAAAATAACTAACATCATAAAGTGACAAAGATAACTCGTTGTGGGATTGGAATCTACATCTCGTTAAGGTTGCCTGGCAGGCCGGCAGAGCAAATATATGGGCCGAAAAAGGGCATTTGTTTTAGAATAATGACAGCATTTGCTTGCCAGAGTTGTGCAACACTTGCCATGGTTTATGGACATTCTTTACTGCTGCTTTTAAATCCAAATTAAAGAGTTGAGTGGATTCGGGGAGCAGGATCTACAGCAGTCTTCCTTGTAAAATACTATGTATCTACTGCTAAACACGCCACTAAGGTGCAACCCTAAATCAGTGTAGCACTAAAAATCAAGGGTTAGGTATTTAAGAAGTGATTCTGGCTGATGTTTAGATGCATCGGCCAGTCTGTTACTTGATCAATGAAAATCAGAGTGAATCAAGTTTTGCATTGTTTATTCTTTTTCAAGGCCCAATATGGATGGATAATGTACGCTGTGACGGCTCAGAGAAGTCCTTGAAGGACTGCAAACACAACGGTTGGGGAGTGAATGACTGCAAACACTCTGAAGATTTGGGGGTTGTGTGCACCCCTGAGCGTAGGGCGGTGAGTCAGCCAGCCACCAGAGCCCACACCACTGCTCCAAGGCCTAATGGTAATACTGCACCTCAATGGCAGGGGCTTGTGGACACCCGCGGGCAACCAGGGTATGGATATTATGGAAATGGACATCCATATGAGGTTACCAGGTTCCAAAGGCCCCATCATCATCACCACCACTATCAGGTACAACAGTTAATGTTTGGCTAATTACTGCATTATTTGTAGAAAAATATGTAACAGTAGTGACATTTGTATTCCCTAAGAGGCAAAGTAAGGTGCGAATTGAGGAGGTCCGTCTTCGCCCCATTCTCATGTCTACAAAGAAGAAGAGCCTTATGACAGAGGGTGTGGTGGAAGTGAAGCATGCTGGGAGATGGAGACAAGTTTGCGACAAGGGCTGGAGTCTTAATAGCAGCCGGGTTGTGTGTGGGATGCTTGGCTTTCCAGAGGCTACTCAGCACAATGTGAGAACATATAAGTAAGTATGAATCTTTCTCACTAGCTGCGCTGACAGCAATACAATCCACTTTTATGAGGCCAGGTCATTAGATTGCAAAACACTGGGCTGTTGACTGTAGTTCAGAAGGGCAACATGCTATGCCATTCATCTGACTGTTAAATGACTACAAACACATTGTGAAGAATGGATAAAAAAAACAAAAAAAAAACAACAAAGCAGCAGCAGCACTGCAGTTAGAGGTCTTGCTTTGGGCTTATCTTCCTCCCCCAGCCACCGCTTTCCCATGTCCCTCAACCCCCCCCCCCCCACCTCTTCTTTCCTCAGCCTCAGGATGATGATAAAGGGGATCCCTTACTCCTCTCTACTGCCCTTTCTCTACCCCTCTCTCTAGGCAAATCACCTCTGCACACCTCATTGCCTCTCACTCCCTTTCTCCTTCTGATACCATCTTCAGCCTGCAGCTCACAGACAAACAGCTCTACTTTAACTTTTAGATTCCAATGCAGAGGTGCAATATCACTGCTGATTGTGCTCTTAACTGTCCCATCGATACTATGTGTGAGACAGAGGTCGCTTTTGGAGAGCAGGATGATGGTATGTGTAGAGTGACTTGTCTTTCTGGCAGGGGAATCTCTGTGGGCTTAAGTAAGCCATGCTTTTCTTTACTTTTACATGCCATCACAGAAAAAGCATGTGTGACTTGCTGCCAGTGTGCCAATTACTTTTTTTTATGTTTTCCAGCACTGAAAGTTTGGTACATCTACAAAAAACAATGCCTCTTTTAGTGCATTACTTTAGAAGCATGGAAACCTCTGCATTCATTTGTGTTTAATTTCATTCAAGTAATGGTACAAGAACACTTTATAAATACAGCTCACACTAAAACTAGGAAAATATCACAGAGCTCTGAAAATAACTTCTAAAAGGATAAGTAAAAAACACAGTGCTGTTGTCTCACAGCAAGTAGGGATAGGAATGAATCCACTGGCGAGCTGGGGCCTCCCTGTCTGGAGTTTGCATGTTGTGCCTGCATAGACTTCGGTTACTCTGGCAGTCCAAAAGCCATAGGTGTGAATGTGAATGGTTGTCTGCCCTGTGTGTTTGTTAGCTCTGCGATACACTGGAAATCTCTCCTGTGTGTACTTCGCTCTATGACAGCTGGGAAAGGCTCCAGGGCCCCAGCGACCCTTAAATGGAGTTGTTGTTGAGAAAATGGATGATGGGCTGGGGATTGTGTTTCTTTATTACTGAGAAACAGAAAAGATGTCTCAATGTGTTCTTTGCTACTTTTTATGTCATGACAGTGCTTAAGCTTTTCATTTTACTCAGTTTGATTGTTCAGTCAATGAAAGAAAAAAACACACAGACAAATGAAGATAGTTGTTGCAGTTTTATGTTAGTTTGGCAGACACAGTTTTTAAGCCAGGTAACAAAGTACAAGACGGATGCACAGGCATGAATAATGAATGGTGCTGACCTCATCTCATTGACTTTTAACATGAAGGAATTTAACTTAAAAACCATACTTAAAATATGGTTAAGGTTCAGTATAAGCATGTGCTTACTGCAATTGTCCCAATGAGCATGTATCTTTTTGCCCCTTTGGCCCGCATCCTCTTTGTTGAAAAAAAAACCAAACCCTCAGCAGTGGTTTTTGGGACTCTTTACATTGTAAACCACAGGAGGACCACACATTAGCAGAGGATTATTGTGGAAGATGGATCCAGGTGGATCTTGCTTGTGGAAACCTGCCATCTATAGATGATTCCCAGTTTAGCTGTTCCGTCCCTCTACTGGCTCAGGTTACTCTGACTCAACTGGTGACAGACCGCAAAATCTGCTGTAGGTACTACAATCCTCATGCTTCTGAAATGCTGTAACTGTTAAAGGGAAGTTGATTTGTTTTATAGACTTTTCTGAGTTTTTATTGACTTGACAAACTATTGGAGTGCAGCCACTCTGAAAGTATTTCTGCATTGCCCTTGAATTATGCCATCTCTGTTGAACTTGTGTGTTATTGGGAACACAGTGAAGCTATAACCTGATTCTACTGTTGGAGGAGGCGATCGTATGGCATCATATCTTCAGTAATAAAAGTCCCTCCGAATAAGCTGTTGTTTAACAGCCGAGCCCGACTCTGTACACGGTCTGTACAGGATCATTTATTAGAGCACAGCTTCACCGCATTGCAGGTGTGGTGCTTTTCATGCATCTACTTGATTTTCTTATGCAGTATTGATTCACAGTACAGGTACAAAACACTGTGAAAATGTGTAGTACAGGTCCTTTTTTAGGGGAATTAGATGGATAGATTTGTATGGTTCGAATAGAGGTGATTTGGCTGCTTACCAGGAAGATTGATATGCCAGTGGAGGACAGGGCTGTTATAGCTTGAAGGGCTTTTATTGACATCTTCAGGGGGATATGCTCACTGTCTTTTTTTTATGTCGTTTTTAAATCCTCTAAGGTCAAGTAAAAGGAACTTAAATAACAGGACTTGTCCTGCTCTTTTAGCATCTGACCAAAGCCACAACAAAGTGCACAATACTGTTTATCTTAATGTTCAGCAAAAAGTACTGTAAGCCAATATCTTGAATTCTTTTATTGCATGTATAAATTATAAGGCTCTGTCATGGAAGTGGCTGTGATACATCTGGGTTTGTCTTTCTTGGGTATGACCAGGGGTTTTGCTAAAGCCTCAGGCACTATATTAGTCTGAACCATGATGATGTGTTTGTTTCCAAATCTGTACCTGTTTTCTGTCTCCACAGAAGCATGTTTGTTCCCTCTTTAACATGTGTTTTTGACTTCAGGCTGTTTCAGATACATTTGCTGGAATGCCTTTGTTCCAAGTCACATAAGCAAGTTGTTTAACAGACTTGGTTTCTAAAATCTGAATGTGTTAAATGTGAGGTTACAAAATAACAACCAGAAGAATACAGCAAAAATGTTCATTCTGTTTCAGACTGGGATTAGGGGTAAATGTAAGGTTGCACTTTTGACTTGACTTAAATTGGCACTTTGTACTCTAATTACAATCATGATAGCCAGAAGAGTCATAGAAAAACAATTTGGTTGTTAAGCGTTCATGTAACATCTTTCACTTTCCAAAAAAGCATAGGCTTGTACTGCATGGTTTGAACAAAGCCAAGCTTTCTTGCCAAGTTTTTCTGTCCATTCTTAGAAATTCCAGACCCTGCCATGACTCTTCCTGTGTCACTTGGATGAAATTCTGAAGATGCTATAATTACAAGTTGGTCAGAACCAAAGCTCTCCAGGGATTCTGCTGAGGGTGAAAAAACACCCCCAATTATAGCTGTGTGTGAGAGAGAGTGAGACGGAGATGGCGAGGATGGAGGCAGAGAGTAACAAGAGAAGAGCAGATGAAGAGAAAGACAGAGAGCAGCAGTCAGACAAGCCAGATTTTTGCTTGCTCGTGTGAAATATAGCCAATTACAGCTGCAGTTTGCAGCGCTGCCTGCTGTGTCAGCAGCTGTCTGTCTTCCTCTGTCACCGTAGTGATTTGGGGACTTAACTGGGGACTTTATGTTTAATTATGTTTCAGTTAAAATTTTCTTATGACGAACGTATCATTTTCAGGCTTTTGGGTGACATTTTCTTTGACCAAATTTGGTTTTCCTGTCTGATGTCTGTATGATCTTCTTCAGTGCTCTTCCCTCTAATTTATTTTCCCATCTTTTTATTTCTGTGTGCATGCCAGTGGCTATTTTGTGGCTTGGAACAGACTGTGAAAGGTGGTTTTTAAAAAGGACTTGAATCATAGGAATTTTTATCACTTCACTTGGGCTTAGCAACTGTTTCACAAGCAAGATTTTCTACCATAGCCACTCAAAGTAGGTTAAAAATGTTCTTTAATATTGGTTTATATAATTCTCTTTATATTATTTATTTTTAATTATAATAATTGCATCCATTTCTATTCTGTGTAATTCTACTTGAAATCTTTTTTTCACTTTTCTTTGGTGTCTACTTTAAGGTAGATCTTTGCTGAAAAAATGGATGTAAGCAAGTCTGATTATTATTATTTATTTCTTTTTTTGCCAATACTGGTTTTTAAAATGTATCTGAGGTAAAACAAAATGTAATTTATATATAATTCTGTTGTAACGTAGCATCAGAAGATGTAGAAATGACCTAATATCACTGCTGAGCAGTGTAAAGCTGATAAAACCCAAACAGTGATGTAATGCATGTCTTTTTTCTTTAGCTTCTGTTCTTTTCCACAACATGTGCTGGACACACTATTTGGCTGATGAATGCTGTTGAGGTGAAAAACAAGTGAATACTGGGGTTGTCTATTCAGATAGCTCAGATATACTTTCATACAGCTCCTATCCCCTCATATTTTAGTTATATTGCATTATTTCTTTTTATATATTTAATGTATTTATGGCTTTCATTGTGCTTGATTTTAGCATGGCAAACAGTGCTGTAATTCCGTTAAATAAAATACCCAAAGGTATCATTTATAGTCTAAGTAGTAGTCCTGTTGGCTTCTGAAGAGGGTAAATGGTTAGCTGATTTGTCTGTGGTGAGGTCACAAACAAGTCACAGACATGTTTGCCTCATGTGAAAATGAGTGTGTAGCTGTTCCTCGCTGTCTATCTTATGGTACTATAAAGCCACATGGTAGACACATTTAAAATGTTTTACAAGTGTAATTCAAGAGACTGTAAAGTTTAAGTGTTAAATTTTAATGCAATGAGCCAGTTCCAAGTTACAGTAAGATGCATGGCAATATGTAGGGCTTTATTTTAAGCTATGCACATTAGTTAAAACAATGCCTTCATGGGGTTTTGTTTGATATATTTTTCATGTAGTTATGTATCAGGGCAGGGCTATTTATGCAACTGATCTTTTACAGATGTTCGTTTTTGCATTTATGCTTCAAATGGGCCATAGAAAAGGACTGGTTTAAGATTTGAGATATATCTGTGAATTTCAAAACGCATGTTGAATGATTCCTGAAATAAAAACATGTTATTAATACTGAAATACTTTTTGAAGGATTGTTTATATTTTTAGGTCTCATTGCCTACTTACTACTTATAGCTTTAGGAAACAAGTTATTATGCGATTCTGGAAAGTGTAAAATCAGCAGCCCATGACTTTACTCAACCATCAGCATAACATCATGTCACTGACAACGACTTTTTTCATTCCTCAGTTTGTTTGCTTTTTTAATGGTTTGTCTCTTACAACTTTCCAGGAATGTCCTGAGTTTCATGTCCGAAATAAAAATATTGACCTGCCTTAACTTTCATAGATCTTCAATGTGTTTGTTTCTTTAAATGGGAACACCACTCAAATCAGAACTGGAGTGTTTTTCAGTTTCTTCAGTGTGTGACTATAAAAAAAACCCCATATATATTGATATTGATACTGTGTGTGTGTGTATTGCCACTGTACAGGGTGGTTTGATGAAAGCCAGTACATGCTGGAGCCCAACAAATAGGTCTTTTTTCCTGACTGAAGAATATTAATCTTACTTTAATAATAACTTAAGCCACTTGTCCAGACTTATAAAATAAAAATGTCACTGTGATTGTGCCATGTATATCCTTGAGTGTTTTGGTGTAATTGATGTGAATGTTGGTAATGGTGTATGCAGTTTGCAGTGGTTGGAGGATGTCCTGGTATGATCTGTTTGGCATGTGTGCACTGTGTGTCTGCCAAGAGAACAGACGGCTTTCCTCTCCACCGCTCTCCCAATTCAGCCAGCCTAGTTGGAACATAAATCTCTGTTTCAATCTTACAGTTCTTGGACATTCAGCGTCGGGTAGTGCCAGAGGTTTTATTTGTATATCGTGCTTGGTCAAAGCCTGTTTTTTAAGAAATGTTCTTCTTCACAGACGCTGTATGGCATGCTTTCCCTCCCCCTAGTGTGGTTTTGGAGAAAAAAAAAATAGATCAGAATATCTCATTTTTGTTTTGTTTTTTTGTTATTTCTTTAATCTCTTTATAGCTATAACATCTTCAACATTGCGTAAATCTCAGCTAAGCAGCATTGCTTGTTCCGAAAGTCAGAAAGTCTGGGTTAGTTTATTTAATGTAAAAGTGTGTAATTTAGATAAAAATTACCCTGAACATTTTTGTTGAACACATATTTATGTTGGTGGGTACAGAACATACTATTACACGGGCTCTAAACATAAACAGAGTACACTTGGTAAATAGCAAACAGCCCACATTCAGGAAAGAAATACATCATACTGAATATATACAGAGAGATGGAAAGTGAGGTTCCTGAAAAAGGACAAGGATTGTACTAAACTGTACTAGTCATTACTATCAATATATCTAACTTTACACTCACCACAAAGCCACAGCTAAATTTGTTCCTGATTTATGTGCAGAAGTTATATTTGCAGCTGCATGGTTCATTTCAAGTAACCCAGTAAGGCTACTTTTCTAGTAAAAATGAAGTTGGTGTTTTAAGTGTTTGCTACTGCTCTCTGTGCTGAAAACACTTTTAAGTGATTGGATTAGATAGAAACAAAAACCAGCAGATGATATTCAAATTGGTCCAGGTGTGTGTGAGTGTTTGTGCTTGCAACCTCAGAAAACAGACAGTCCTGATCATGTCTGTTTCTGTTCTGTTCTTTTACAGGAAAATATGGGATACCAAGGTTGAAGATCCTTCAACAAGGTAATAAAAATGACCCTTTTCACCCTTTGTTTCTTATCTACAAATGTGCAATTTTATAACAACATTCCTGTATTAACTATACAGGAATTACTACTACTTAATATCATTAAGAAACGCTAACAAATTAAAACCAAATTGTTAGTATCTTTAAGAATATGTTACCTACAATTTACTTTCTGTTCTTTGCAGACTGAGTCTCATGGCAAAAAAGAAAGGATTTTGGGTAGAGAAAGTTCATTGTATAGGCACTGAGAACAGTCTCTCAGAGTGCCATGCTCAACTGTCAATCCCCCATAGTCCTACCCCTTGTAAAAATGGGAGACATGCAGTGGTCAAGTGTGTACCAGGACCTCAGTTTGCTCGCATCTCTTCAGGAAGACCTCAAGCGCCCTATCCAGTTGTGGTAAGGTTAAGAATTTGTATCTACATTTGCACAATCATGTAGTTTTCTTAGTAAACTGATTTTTATTCTCCCTTTGTTGCCGTATACAGCCTGTTCGTCTCAAGGTGGGCCCCAGACTGGGAGAGGGGCGTGTGGAGGTGCTCCGTGATGGAAAATGGGGGACTATCGTAGATCACTTGTGGGACAGAACAGCAGCCAGTGTTGTGTGCAGGGAACTGGGCTTTGGTACTGCCAAAGATGCGCTGCATGGAGCCTTTATGGGTCAAGGTAAGACTAGAAATTGCTGTTGCCCAAAGCACAGACTTTCATTAAACATTCTGGAAAACTCCACATTTAATGAAGTCATTCTGCCTGTATAATTTGGATGCTTGAATGTGTTTATCATGCGTCATGGTATTTCAGAGAAGACAGGGAGACTTTTCAGCCTTTTGCTTATCTTTTGTTTACCATAGACGCCGCACCCGTCTGCTCTGACTGATCAGATAATGTGTGGGCATGTGTGTTTGTCTGTCTGTCTGTGTATGTTGCCTTGTGAAGCTGCAAATGTGTTGATTGCAGTATCTCCAGCTGTGATTATGTGAGTCTTGTGCCAGGACTTCCAGCTGCCCAAACAGCATATGCATGTGTGTGTAGACAAACACTCACTCACAAAATGAAATACTATAAGTCATAGTAGTTTATATTGGCATTTGATACTAAAGCCAGAGACATAATCTTGCTAGATTCAAGCAAGCTTTTCATTCACTTACTGAGAGCTGTGGTCTTTTTGCTTTAATTTCAAATGTCCAGCTTTGATGACACACACAGACGCAGTCAGTACCCAGCTGCACCAGTGGTGACCCCACCCTTACGAGATGTGAAAACAGCTTCCCCATGCCACATGGTAGGGAGTAGTCTCTAATCTTGCTGATGGAGATTAAATGTGGGATGATGTTCTACTGGTCTAGCTGTTCAGTTGATCACAAAAAGCATATTTTTATGTGTTTTATGTGTCCTTTTTTACCCGATTACCTCTTGAACTGGCATTTGTGTTACCTTAAAGAACTAAAATCAGCTTTTTTTGGCTTTCCTCAGATTCAGTTGCATTAGTTATTAGTTAGTTATTTGGCCAGGCTTCAAAGTCATATGTCTAGAATAGACAGAGGTGTATAATTTGTCAGTTTTCTCGGTGGAGTTTCGTTTATTTAACCACAATGTTACAATGTTTTTTACTGGGATTCACTTCACCTGGTTCTCCTATTCATTGCACGCATACACAAACACACAGGTAGAGAGAAACTATTGCAATCATAACTGACAGAAAAACACAGTCGCTGAAAATCTTTAATTAGGTTTAAAAAATAAATATGCCTCAGAATTGGTAGATGTATTCTTCTTACATTTGTTATATTTTACTTCTGTGAGTTGGTTTCTATAATTGGTGATTCACTCATACACTTGCAACCCTGTTTTTTTGTGGCTATGCATTGACCAGAGCAGAAAGCTTTACGATGAGATATTATCTTGACCTTCAGATTTGCTCTTCTAGAGACGTAAATAGGTGGAAATTTTATTCTAGAGGCCGCGCAATGCATTGCACTGGCATTTCATCAGCAAAGTATTATAACTACTTTGCCTCTAGACTTTTAAAATCTTTTAAAAAATGCAAATACAAAATGTCAGTTAACCATGTCACTTAAGTTAGTTACAATCAAAGAATACTGCTTTATGTGGATAACGTTGGAGCACTGATAATATAATGTCACTGATTTCTTGAAACTCTGAAGTCATTTGAAAATAGCAGAAGTGATACACGATAGTATAGTACAATTACACTCCGCTGTCCACTATATTAACCTCAAATAATGTATATCCAATATGTACCAAGCTGCTACAGACAAACCATACTTCTTTTATATGCATCAGACCAGCTGATGCTTGGAACATCAGCTCACTAACAGCTCACTTGGTGGTTTTAGAACAATAGCAGTGATATGATCTGCTAAGAGTGAATTTGGAAAGCGTCATGCCACCAGTCCTAAAGTACTCAATATTCAAAGCTCTCTCAGATTGCTTTTGACAAAATTCAGCTTGTCATTTTTATTACCTGATTTCCCTGGTGCTCAGAGGACATATGCATACTGGGCTAAATGTCATTTGAAAAGGCCTAATTAGACTCGTAGATGGAATAAACTCTCACAGGAGCAACACATCAATGTAAATTTGTGTAAAAAGTGTTTACTTTTGCCAACTTGCCTATACCTATATATCTTTAACGCACACAAAAAAAAATTCCTCATCATTTCTGTCATACCTTTTTGCCAGCAGGACCCCACAGAAGAGCATGACTTTATCACATTTGATCATCATAAATAATGTGATAAAGGCTGTGGTCGAGTTGACTGGTTGATTACAGAGTGCAGCGCACCAGTCAGATGTTCTGCCTCTGAATGTGGCCTCCCTTATCAGATTTGTTGAAACGCTTGCTTGCACGTATTAAATGGCCTTTATAGTATACAGACATAGAATATCCCAGCTGGATTCTAACTAACCTTGAAATCCAGATATCAACATAAATACGATAAATAATACATGCCGATCTTGGTGCAAGTTTGCTTGTGCCATTTAATTTCAAATAAGCAAGCAAATCTGTGCAGAAATTTAAATGACTGTTGCATTTTACAGGGGAAAAAAGTCTTTTGGCAGGGAGAGAGAGAGAGAGAGGCATTCCATGGAAAGAAAAACATTACACACATTTAACTGTTCCTAAAATTGAGTTTAATTTCAGAGAGGACAAGAACAGGGTTTCCCTTGTAACCACTAAACCAACTATTTGCGCTATTCTCAACAAGAATGTAACTGATATTATGCTCTTTCCATCATCAAAAGTCAATTTTCTAATCTCTTCAAATGATCTTTGGCATATCCCAGTCATAATTACATATCAAACTTGCTCTTTCTTGTATAGACTAAATTTAAGATACCACATTTATATTATGTCTCATTATTGCTCTCATAGATGTATCCACTCTACAACCTAGATATTTTATGCTTGTGTTCATGTTTTAATTATTTGGCAGAATATGAGAGAAGAAAGGTTCTCTTCAGACTCCACCCGCAAACTCTTTAACTCCCATCATCATTACGTTTATCATCATCATCATCAGTGAGTTAAATTACAGGGACAATGTTTCTATTTCCTTTCTTAACCAACATTGTTATTTTTACTGTGTAATTTTGCCCGTGAAGTACATACATATCCAGCCATTTTGATGCAATAGGGGAGATTAGGACTTGGTCTCATTTAACCTAAGCACTGCTGCTGTAAAAACTGTGACAGCTCAGCTGATTCTGGTGTAGAAAAGTAGTAATTCTGATTTGTTGTTAGAGCTTGATCAGTCATGTGACTGTGTTGTTAATAATTAATACATACAATCAATAACGAATTTACAGTTGTGTGTGTTTTAGTTTGTGTATGTGTGTGTGCTGGCACGCAAATGTGTCTTTTGAGGATGCAGTATTTTTGTTACTTGTTGGCTCTAATGATGATGGTGATGATGGTGCCTGTTGTTGTTTACGATAAAGTTGTGCTTTATCTTAAATTTAGATGATTAGAGATCTTTAGTCTGATTATAATTGATGGTCCTTAACCAGTTTTGTTTCCCCTCTTACACTTGGTGCCGTACACCCAGTGTATAATGTTTGTGTACTATAGTCTACACAGTGGGAACACAAAGAGTTTAGTAACACTCTTAGTGGTTGTGTGTATTTGTGTGGATGCAGAGTGCATGTGGCTTTCCTGAAATTTATTTTAAGCTTTTGTGGATTTCCCAAACTAAGGCTTAAATAGATCTTCTCACTGTTCGTATTGCTTTAAATTGTCCCCCTGTGTTTGTCTTCATACGTTAAACAGTGGGATTTTGGCTCTAGTTTGTGGCATTTACCATGCAGATAGAGGTAGAAGTGGTTTAGATATGTCCTTTTCATCCATATGAACCCACGCATGGTGACCAGTATGGAAGAAGGCCTACAATCTACCAAAACCAACACAGAGACGTATTTGGTTGGGCTGCAATCTGGTCCCAACTATCTTCTTTTACGCCCTTTTTCTTGGTTTTGTTTTTCCCATAGTTTGTGTGGTTTGGTTGTGTTTATTTCAATGCTACTTCATTTCTCAGTTTACAGTTTGTGCTTTGTGTTTTAGGAAAACACAGAAGCCATAGTTTGTTGATATCCTGTCATCGTTATCACACCAGCTATTTCCCTAAGAACTTTTGCATTTTCCTATGTTGTTTAAAGATTATCTGGGTTTAAATAGCAAACAAATCCTTGTCTGAATCCTTTATAATGCTGACATAGCTTTTGCTTTTTTGCTCACCCAAGGTGGTGGACTACACACAATGTAGTAGTCGTTGTTATTCCTAAATCAAAAGAATGGTGGTAATGAGGTGTGACAGATGCCCAAAGTAGATGTTGGTTGTGCTGCTGCTTGGCTTGCAGAAGCATTTTGTCATGACTGATAGGAACTTTTCATTGTTGGTTTGATGCTAACATAGAGGAAGCTTTTTCATATGAAAGGAATAGTGAGCCTCGGTTTTATGTGTTTGCGCTCTTTTGCATGACAGAGTCTCGTAATGCCATTACATCTGTGGTGGGTGGCCTCAGACAGTCACAAGGGATATTGCCCTTCAGTTATGTCCATGCTTTTTGGGTTTTCATTTGTTCCCACTTTTTTGATGCATCATTTTTTAATCTAATAAATCTCCTCCTTTCTATGCAGGTACAGGGCCCATCCATATGAACAATGTTCAGTGTACTGGGCTGGAACACTCTATTCTAGACTGCTACTTCCAGGAAGTCCAACCATGGACGTTCAAACACAGCCAGGATGCCTCAGTACGCTGCAACGTTCCTAAAACAGGCACAGAAAAGACGGTATGAAATCTACACCATCACAGTTCATGAGCTTATGAGCTTTCACTTATAACACATCATCCACTTAATTCTTTTAATTCAATGGATTTCAAGGTGCGGCTTGCTGGTGGTAGAGTCCCATCAGAAGGCCGTGTAGAGGTGTTGATGGAGGTTGGGGGTCGTAAACGCTGGGGCTCTGTCTGTAGTGAGAACTGGGGCATAACCGAGGCCATGGTGGTATGCAGACAGCTGGGCCTGGGCTTTGCTGCCAGTGCTCATCAGGTAACTATCCCCTTGTCAAACATAACAGGTTATTTTGAACTCTTTTTATGGTGCAACCAACTTTTGCCAAAGTATTGTCATCAGTATCTGAAACGTTCTAAAAGGACAACGAAGCACTCCCACTTCTAACCCAATTAGTTTAATTTTGAAAATGTCAGAGTAAAGTGGTCAGAGCCATCTTTCCTCTAAGATTTATCAAAATCTAATCTGCAGTGTCTTAAGGTATTGATGAGAAATAAATGAACACGTAGAGACCAATCCATAGTCACAGCCCCTTCATTAACTTCAACAATGACTGGGAAATGATGACTATGATACTATTTATTGATAGAAAACTCTACACCCTTCCTTTGACAGGAAACCTGGTACTGGCCTGGCGACCCCAGTGTCAACGATGTGATTCTCAGCGGAACTCACTGCGTGGGGACAGAGCTTTCAATTCAACAGTGTCGTCGTAACAACCATATCCATTGTCCTCGTGGAGGTGGAGCAAAGGCTGCTGGGGTCAGCTGTTCTGACAGTAAGTTGCAGTTTTTACCTGTAGTCTTCCCTTCTCGTTCAGTTTGAATCTTAAGATAATCTGTTACACCTGCTTCAGCGGCGCCTGACCTTGTTGTGGATGCCCAGCTGGTCCAGGAGACAGCCTACCTGGAAGACCGTCCTCTCCATCTTCTGACCTGTGCCAATGAAGAGAACTGTCTGTCATCATCTGCTGCCAGGATGAACTGGCCTTATGGCCACCGACGCCTGCTGAGGTTCTCCTCCCGCATCATGAATTTGGGTCGTTCTGATTTCAGACCCAAAGCATCGAAAGAGAGCTGGACATGGCACCAGTGTCACAGGTACATTATCCCTGAAAAGAGGTAAAGAGAAGTGTAAAATTGCTTCACTGTTTAGGAGTGTGGGTTGACGGAGTGGAAAAAAACTTTTAAATACTGATGTAGGATGTTGTGGTTGCCCTTATGGTCACTCTGAGTGTTTTGGGTTTTCACGAGCTGTCAGAAATATTCAGGCAAAAGCATGTTCTTTATTCCACATATGGATGTGGAGTAATGCTCCTTACACACTGAGTAATTAAAGGTATATTTATTTTAATTGCATTCAATTGCAACCAGGGAAAAAAAACATACTGATGTGTGATCTCATTCCCGTGGACACGGCAGGAAGCATGCAATATGGCCAATAGACATAAGCGCCTTTGTCCGTCACTAGGTCTCAGTTTCTTTTCAGTAGGAACAGAGCACTTTCAAACCTGTCAGGATAAGCGAAGAGGGTGGCATACTGTGCTGACTGCGTGAGATGTCCCAAATCACGAACCCTTCTACAGCGCGTGTTTGTGGAAATGATTTCCACAATGATTTTAATCGTTTGGCTACCACAGCTTAGGTGTAATACAAAGGGCCGTGCAGCCTATGTGCAGTCAAGTCCGCCTCAGTTTATTACAACATATCAGAGCTATGGATGTGCGTTTCAAAGCCTGCCATTCATTTAGAATGAATAAACATTTCAACCAAGCCAGAACTAAAATAAGCTTCTGTGAGAGGTGTTACGGTGACACCCTCTCTCATGTTCAAGCAGTGAGGTCATAAGGATATAAGCCATAGGGAGCTAGTGTTCAGTAAGTGTAAATGCACACACTCAGACATGCAGACACACACATACACGCTCTCACCTGGACTTTCCCATCTGTCGTCACAGGCACTACCACAGCATTGAGGTGTTCACGCATTACGACCTGCTGACTCTGAATGGCACGAGGGTTGCAGAGGGACACAAGGCCAGTTTCTGTCTGGAGGACACATATTGCCCTGATGGTAATTTTCAGCACAGTTCAGCCCTCCTTCCAAAAAAACCCATAATGTTTCCCATTAGTGACAGAAAATTAATATCAATATTTCAGCTACAGCTATTCAGATTTTTACTTTGTGGTTAATGTATTAGATCGCCGCTGTTGTTGTTTGTTCACTCTCCATTTACTTGTTATATCATGGATGAAATAGCTCATATGAAAAAGCCCATTGTTCATACAGTATGCAGTCCAGCACAATTCAGAAAGCTAAAGGCTCTTAAAAATAACAGGGGGTGCCAAGCATTAAATGAGCTTTGATGTTGTGATTGATAATGTTGCTGATATGTATTTTAGGCCTCCAGAAACGCTTTTCCTGTTATAACATGGGTGATCAAGGCATCTCTGTGGGCTGCTGGGATACATATCGCCATGATATCGACTGTCAGTGGGTTGACGTGACTGATGTACGGCCAGGAGACTACATATTCCAGGTCAGAAGTTTATATTTGTCACCTTTTCTTTTTCCAACGTGGGAAATTTTTATTGCCAGAAAAATGAAATATAAGTAACTTTGCTTTTCAGAAAACTCTTTAAAGTAAAGGGAAATAGGCTTATTCTGTTAGAAAAGAAGGTCTGTTTGGTTAAAATGCAACTACTGTCAGCACAAACTGCAGACTTCTAAGTTATCTCAACAATTTTCTTGTGACTGGTGGAGAATTAATCTGCTGAAACATCTGCATATAACAATGATATTTTTACACATATACTTTTGTTCTGATTAAACAAACATGATACTGTATAATATGCCCTTTAATGAGCTTCTGTTTTCAAAGCTAAGCTAAGTGATTGTTGGCTGCATTATGTATGGCATACATTTAGAGTACTGTGCACAAATCTTAATCAACCTTCATTTCGTAAACTTATTTTGCAAAGTGGTCTTGAGCAATAGTTCTGTAGCCTTTCTGAAAGTCTTTTTCTTTGGACTTTGAGTGCTTTTTCCACTCACTTTCGGGTGATTATATCTCTAGGCACTTTGTCTCTAGCAGGCTGTTTCAAAAGCACATATATGTTCCAATGTCATTTGTTGAATCTATGTAAAATGCCAATGATAACAAAATGTCACAGGCATAAAATAATATTTTTGCGCAAACAAGGTGATTCCTAAAAACCTATTAGCTGAAAACTTGATCCACCATGCAGTACCATCTGGAAAGCATCTGATTGGAAACAGCTTCATTTTTCAGCATGGCAATGATCTCAAACACACTGCCAATGCAGTAAAAGTATACCCGGATAGAAAAACACATGAGGGAACAGATCTCAGACCTCAAAATGATCAAAATAGTGTGAGATCATCTGTACAGTTAATGTAACAAAAGGCAGCTACCCTGCAAAGATGAGCTTTGAATGTCTTTCAAGAAGCCTGGAGAACAAAGACTACTTAAAGAAATGACAAGAAAGCTTGCCTAAGAGAATTCAGGCTGTGTTGAAGAATAAAGGTGCTCATACCAAACATTGTACAACCTATGCTTTTACTTTGTATGCTTTATTTTGGACACTTTAATACGTTGCTGCACCTATTTCCGATTTTCCTAACAGAATACAAAGAAAATGGTTGGCTTAGGACTTTTGAATAGTATTTTATGAGTGCAGTATTAATGTTCTCCTCTAAGTTCCAGAAAAAAATCACATTTATTTCTTAAAATGTTCAACTGGTTCGTCAAGATCAGAGATCCTTTTATTAAGAGAGGTTCACAGGCTTTAAAGGTGAATTTCCTCATGGCTGGTTGTGGTTTCTGTCTATTTCAGTAAAACCTACTGACCTTCTTCTAAACAGTCATCACTTTAACCATTCATGTGTCTCTCATTTCTTTGTCGACTGAAGTCATTGTGGCTGCCAGTCTAAAACACATCAAGGACTCCATATCTCATTATCTTCCTTTTTCAGTACAGACCTCTGATCTACCAGTCTTCAGATCTGAGCATGCTCCCAATTACCTTCTCGATGTGGTAGACTGGTTACAGTATAGCTCACTGTTTGATAATTATTGCTGTTCCTCAGTTTGTCTGAGAGGTTGCACTAGGTCTTTGTAATTAACACTGTTCTGCTGTCTGTTTAGGAAGAGTTCATTTAATTTTGGCATGATTGATGTGTCGTACTCATATATAAAGGCATTTGTTAACTGTATGTATTTTGAGTAAGATGAGTGGGCGTAATTAAGTGGCACACTGCTGTAGCATAGTATGGAGGCAAATGAAGGCCAATACATGATAGAACAGGCAGAAATTGAGTTATATCAAATGACAGAAAGAGACAGGAACCAGTGAAAGTGCAAAGGTCATCATGAAAGGGTATGAACCAATTTTAACGGAGAGAAACGAGAAAGTAAAACCTGTGAAGGAGTTTTTCACTGAGGCTGCAGAATTGGAAAAATACAAACATCTCTTATAGCAGTGCTCCTCTGTGCTGTGTTCTTTCATTTATCTAGTAAAGTGCAGATGATGCCTGACTTTACAGATCGCAGGCTGTACAGGAGGATTTAGCAGGCCTGCCCTTGAACCACCCAGTGCTAATGAAACACACAATTTACCCAAATTAACTAGTGCCTCCCTTTAGTCAAACAGCACCTAGTTCCCTTCTTCCATTAGGAACGGCTAATTTACCACCAAGGAATTTCTCCTGCCCTGTTTTTATTTTTATAGCTACTTTCTCACTGTGCAACGCACTCTGTCACCGAACCAATCTTCTGCAAAAGCCTCATACACTCTGGTCCAACACTGTAATTTACACTGAAAAATTAAGAGAGTTTTTCTGCATTCACTGTGTTTTTAAGATGGTTTCTCCCTTTTTTAGTATAGTTAGCCTTCTTGCTTGCTTTAAGCAGTTTGTAACCTGTACTTAAAGTGGGTGCAGCAGTTTGCAGAGCAACCATTACAGTAAATGGCGTCTCAGTATTATCACCAGACCAGATTAGGAGAATGGTTGTATCAGCAGTTACAGAGTTGCTCTGCAAATGACAGACTAGGCTATTAGTAGAGTGTATGGCAAAATTCAGAATAAGACTAATTTCAGACACATAAACATTCTTATGCATAACTACTCTTTTGCAAAAGACTTCAGTTTCAGGCTAATTTCAGGCCCTGGTTGTGTACTCCAATGTCAGCATGAGGAGCAGAGAAGATTTCCCTTGCAGACACTTTGGGCACCTGTAAATTTCCAGAGCTTCTTACATGGCCAGTTGCCATAATTTGTGTAAACTGTTAAATCTTTTTGTACAAGATGTAAAAGCAAGAAACAATAGAATTCCTGTGGTCAAACAGTATATTCCGTGCTTTGCATAACAAAAGCATTTTACTGCCCCATGTTATTCAGTGTATATATTCAGCTGTAGACTACCAGCTTTAGGTCCATGTGAAAGTACCACATAGTGTATTTATCCTTACAATAGTAATACTGTATGGAAAAGTCATCCAACTTTTTATAGATGAGAAACAGACTGACTATAAAAACAATACCAGCTACGAGTGCAGTTTAATAACAGGCCCTCAATTTTAAATCCAACTGCTCTTTATTTAAACTGCTTTCCCATGTGTGGGGAGAAGAGACTTGTTCCTTCCTTAGCCATGGACATGGTCTACTGAGGATTCTTTACTAGACCAAAGTGTGCGCCCTGTTTCCTAATAAATAACGTCCTATATTATCGTTTTATTTTGCAGGTGGAAGTCAACCCCTCACTGGACATGGCTGAGTCTGACTTTATGAACAATGTTATGAGATGTCGGTGCAAATATGATGGCCACAGAGCTTACATGTATGGATGCCATGCAGGTGAGGATACTAAAAATCTTTCTGGTTTTTTCACATTGCCGTAAGTTTCAGCTCTCACCTCTTATTAATGATGTTGTTCCTTTAAAGGTGATGCATATAGTGCAGAAACTGAAGACCTGTTTGAGCATCAGAGGCAAATCACCAACAACTTTCTGTAGCCTGTCCCAGGTTCCAGGAGGAGGCCTTCTCATGTGGCCCAGGGACCACTAAGGTTGGGCTTACGTTGATGGCATCAGGCTCTTTGGATATTAGGACCCACAATAATATGTAAAACTGTGCCTGCTCATCTCCTTGCAAGATGTGGAAATAATAATACACAACAGCGGCCATTGCAGAGACACTACTCAACTCACCGACTACAAGAGTTGGGAGGTTAAAGAAGGTCGACACGTTTTTTACTCTAATTAAGTAAGATTTTTGTTATTATAACAACACTATTTTTTGTGAATGTGGACTACTAGTAACTTAAATTAGATTTTAAAAACACATACACATGAAAGACCTTCATGTCACTGTAACTAACCTGCCACAAAGACAACAGGGGTGCCGATGCTGTAAGGAAATGACAGCCCCAAAGTTGGAGACTAAAAATGGGTGCGTTAGAATTATTTTCCCCAATATCATGATAGAAACTTGGGATTGGATCATTTGTAATACTTGTGTTATTGGTGCTCTTTAACAATACTGTATGTCATTATATTAACCTCAGTATATTTCAGGGGAACGGTACATTCTGGGTAGTTTTCCTTTCAGATTATTTTTACTTTGGTTTAAAGAAAAATCAGCATTTTACAGAAGTGTAGCTGTCCCTCTCATCTAGAGTAGATGTCAGATTATTTTTGTGGAACAAAGCACTTTATCTTTTAAACATCAGTATTCTAGTTTTGTCCCCACTCTTGTTTCATTAACCATTAAGAATTTTATCGTTTCATATTTACATGTCAAAAAGTGAAATACAAAGGGTTTTTTTTCATATTCAATGTGTTATTTATGCTATACATTGTTACTTTATTTATTCATGAAATTGACACCTAAACAGCATTCTTAGTCAAGACGTTGTTAGCTAGAATCTATATAAAATGTTTTTGCTGTTTTTCTAGACCAGTGGATAAATCATTTATACAGTTGTTAAAGTATTTGGTATTTGAATGACCCCATAATACAGCTGAATAATTGTAGATTTTATTTTACTTAGTAAAACAACTGTAACGGTAAAGTGTCTTTTTTTTCTCTTCCACCCTCTCTGATGGGAGAGAAAACTGGTGTGACAAGACCACAGCATTGGGGCAGGCAAGAAGGCAGGCTGGGTTTTGAGAGCATATAAAAAGCCTTTTAATTGCATGCGTTTGGTTAGACTTACTGTTAAGGTTAACATTCGGGGTATAGCAAAGACATTACAAAGAAACGCTATGGAGTAGTTACTTAAAAGGGACAAATTTGTGTTTGCGTATTTACATAGGCTACAAGAAAAAGATTTTCTCAGAGATTTGGCAAGTGAGGGAAAGAGAGGATGGAAAAGAAAAGGAGAAAGACAGAAAGGGATCAGGGTTTGGAGAAAGACTCAAGCAGACATACAGTTTTACTACCAAATCTGCGTTTTTTTGTAGGCAGCCATACAACGACCACAAGCTGGCATTTTCAGCTCTCCTACGAGAACAACATGTTTGTCTGGGAGAAAAAAATGAAATAAAATGTCCTGTTCATGTTTCAACACTGGCCTTGTTTGTGCTTACAGAAGGCCTGGTAAAACGTACTGTATATTGTACACTTTTGCTGAATCTCTTAGCACAGCAAACAATAATACAACATTTTCTTTACAACGTGGAACACGTGTTAATGATGTTATTTTACCCATTAATGTGTTTGATGTGTTTGGCTTACTGGCTTAGTGGTTAAACCCATTAAGATGGTTTTCTAATGGACAGATTCCAGGACATGTTGTGGAAGAGACACGTCACTCATAAAGACAGCTGCAGACTTAATTAATTTCTTCAGCAGATTGGCGTAATCCAGGACTCTTTTTTTTCCTTGACAAAGAAGGCCCTTTACAGCTCTGTAATCATGCATGCCCAGCTAAACAAAGAGATTTTTTGGGGGGATAGTCTAAATTTACTGTTTGCTGATGCTTTTCTGTTGTTTTGTGCTTATGTACAGTGTATTTTGACATATTACGGCCTTTTTCTGTGTTATTTAACATTATATGCCACTCCATAGCTTAAGTGGCTGTATATTCATCATATTACTGTATTGTTTTCTACGGCCAGTTGTGCTTTAATTCTGTCTTTTAAGCTGAGAGTGTGATCTACGTGGTGCTTATCTACAAAGCTGTACTCTCAGGGATTTTGACCTCATCTAAAAACTAAAAAACATGATGTGATTTTAGCTGTGATGCATACATTATGACACCAAATAAACTGGATCTGTTTTGTTTTTGTTTTTTCTAATTTTATTTTTGTCAGCATTCTTAAAAAATGTAATCTGTACCCACATGTTTATCTTGCAGGTAAAATTTAAGGTATGAAGGTGATAAGCTTTGTTACGTCTTTCCTTGAGGAAAGTTAGATAGACACTGTCTGAGTCAGAGCCACATTTCAGTTAAAGAACAAATCGCAATCCATTCATCCATCATTACTGTGAATCAATAAAACTTCATCACATACAAAGTTGTCCTCTGTTTTCTGCCTCCTCCTTGCATGATGTTGCAGAATACTTGTTGATGAGAAAACTAATCAAATTCTGTATTTTCTCGGTGAGTACTGTAGATGTGATATTATGTGTAGCATTAACTTTTACCTGCTCTTGATGTGCAAGTTAATTGGTGGGAAGATATGTGTCAGGTATCTTATGTTCTTCAGTTTTATATTCCCTTTTAAGATCTTAGGTTTGCTCTGACTCAGTCCCCTTGTGAATACTGCCTCTCAGGGGAACTGAGAAATTGACTAACCATTCCAGTAAAAAAACAAGAAAGCATTAATGACTAAATCCAAACATACCAACTTTGGGAGGCGTGGGGAGAGTAATCAACTATGTCTGAACAGAAAGTTTACTTTTAACAAAAGTCTGATTTGATCACAGCTGACAAATCCACCCAGAAAGAAAACAGCAGAGCTGTGAAGTGGTCACTCGCTGAGATGAAACAGCTGCTGGGCAAACATGACAGGAAAACTTGAAAGCAGAGCACCTGGGGTCATGGAGTGAGTTCAGCATCCTTTCATGCACTTTCACCAAAGCGCACACACACTATGAGGCAAAACTTGACTTTATCTTGACTTCTTTAAAATAAGTTATTTTTATGCTAAACTTTTTAAGTGAAGCGCATGCAACTTGGAAAATTCCACATGTGTCTTTTACATTTTTACTTGTTCTCTGGAAGACAGTTCCTTACTTCTTTGGAAAGCACGCAATTATCATTTCATGCAGGCAGACACAAGATACTAGTGTCTAGAACGTGCTAGAATATGATTTTGTTAGTCAGAACTTGATTAAATCTCCAAAAGGGCTCATGCTACAGTGTAGACACATGTGGAACTCAAGCAAACGACATCATTGTATTGAGATGAATCAGAAACTGAGGAAGGAAAAACTGAGGAAATATGAGCATACCCCATTCATAAGCAGTTCTCATTTTATCCTTACAGGCCCACTTCCTGTTTGCAGCACATGTTTTTATTTGGAGAGCCCCCACTCCGCCCTGACCTGATGGGGTCCACAGACAGCTCCACAATGGAGACTGTGTGTTCTCAGTGAATGACAGACCTGTCCATACAAGCTACAGGGAACCCACCAACCATTCACACGCCAATAGTCTCTCAAATACACACACAAACAACTGAACTACATAACAGGCTTTGCCGTCATCTCTTTTGGAGGCAGTGTTCCATGGTGTAGCAGACAGACACGAGTCGATCTTTTGATAATATCTCAGATTACTGAGCAGGAATGCTGTCCCTGAAAGCCACGTGACAGCTTTTTGCCTTCACGTTGACTTGCTTTTTTCTGAATCACTTTCAGGAAGATGAACTTATATAATGTTTGAATTTGAAACTATGCTGAAGATGATCACTTGGGTTTTCCTCCACTTGGGATTGAGTTTCCTGTTCTCTTTGCTTTGTATGTGTGCAGTATCTGCTCATGAATCATAAGCAGACCACCTGACATACAGCTCATCACCTGGAATTGTTAACGTTTACTGACAATGAGACGCCTTGCTAAATAATGAACACATTTGCATAATTGTAGAGAAAAGCACATCGCAAGACACCGCTCATTTTCCATGTAAGGCTCGTTGAGAGAGGAAATGAATAGGCAGCGATATATAATGACTTACAGGGGCAGATTAGGTAGAGTGCCTCTGCTTAGCCGCTTTGAGAATTTCATTCAGTTCTGCATTGTCTGAGCATTTTGTTCAACTGAATTTGTCTTCACACATGTGCATGTTATTTAGCACATTCACTACCCCAACCCCTCCCCTCCCCAGCCTGGACCTCTCTTCTCCCCTAAGAGATTTACTGCAAAACAGCCCTGTGAGAGAGTACACATGCTCTGCCCAGTCTCAGTACTGCACCCTGACAATTACTGCTATATATACCACTCCAAATGAGAGCCATGAACCGGCCTGATTACAGGGTGGAGCAGGAGCAAAGAAGGAGAAGGGGGGGAAATGAAAAAAGTGAGGCTAGTTGAGATAGAAAGGGAGAAGAGGAGGAGTGGCAGAAAGACAGAGCAGAAAAGGGCAGTGCAATTTGAAGTGACTAAAGTCTGCTTCAAATTGTCTTACGCTTTCTTCATAAATCACAGTGCATGTGACAAGCTGTGTTTTAGTCTGAATCACTTTGAAAATAAGGAAGTAGCAGAGCTTAGATTAAAGGCACGAGAAGCATGCAGTAAATGAGCAGCACCTTCTTCTAGTCTTTTTTTTTGTGTGTGAAAAGTATCAAGATTATGATCTCTGCTCGCGTGTTTCTCATTAAATTGCGCAGTAAGTACTAGAATACTATATAAGCAAGAAGTTGCAAGTTTGGTAAAGAAGTGCTGCCCTCTTCTGGGATACCAAATAAATTGAATATGGCAAAAACAGGAGAAAGATTTGAGAGTTAAATCACTGTGCAGATCATTTTCTTGTGCACGGTGTATCGAACAGCAAAGTCCAAACCGAGATAACAGCATATGGAGAGAACTTTTTCTGGAATCCTGACAGGAAAATAATAAAAGAAAAGAATAATGTTTGACACCAACAGTTTGTTAGATTAGGCAACTTCAACCGACTATGTACAGTTACTGCACATATTCCCTATTCATCTCTCACTTTCCCAGTGGCTGTCCAATATAGATCCTATTACTTCAGCATAGTGACAGCCTCCCGTCAATGATTGGGCTGCCCTGTGGTCACCTAAATCAGCCTGTATGGTGACGTTGGGCTGTCTACAGAAGAACTGACAGCCAGGAGGTTATATCACAGCAAAAATCCCCACATATGATTTAAAAATTGACTGCTAAATCTAATCGATAGCTGTAGCAGAGCTCAAACCCCCGTGATAAGCCATTTACTATTAAACTAGATAGATCAGTCTAGCTTATAGGGTCATGAGGTTGTGGGGGGAAAAATGGTGAGAAATGGGAGAAATGGCTGTTCATTTTAATCCCCCCTCCGTGTGCAGAAACCATACCTATGGGGAAGAGCAGCACAATCACATTACCCATGGACTAGTTTTCATCGTACAGAAACCCACGCTCTGCCTCACTCCAGCGGCTCGCATAATTGGAAGCATCTTGGCATGAAGATAGAGTCAAGGTGGCATATCAATAGGCGCATACTCCAAGGGCATGCAGATAAGAAAAGGCTGCTTCTCTTAACAGGTCGTGTCCATGATAGGGTCACTGGCCCTCCCTAATAAAAAGACAGCGGTGTTGTTGATTCACATACAAATAGCTTTAGTTGATCAGTGGTGTGGAGCCTGGCAGTACAATTCACTCCCAGTGGTGCTCATCCCTAACACCAACAAGAAATAGTTTTGTTGCCAAGCCGTGTCTCATTGTGTATGCATGTTTAGCAGCAGAGAAATCCAGGGGCTCAGGATAATGGAAGCAAGTGAGGAGATTTTTACAGTGACTACATGCAACATGGCTGAAAATCCTCTTGTGATCAGCAATTTGCTCTAAAACCTTACTGCCTGTAGCTGTTACATTACCAAGCCGTCAAAGGTATAACCTCACCATGCAGTTATTAGATGCATCCTGTTAATGTATGGTTGGCTTAATTGTTCTTAGCACAGATTCAATAAGGTGCTGGAAACATTCCTCAGAGAGTTTGGTCCATATTGACATGATAGCATCACACAGTTGCTTACATCCATGATGTGAATCTCCTGTTCCAACACATCCCAGAGGTGTTCTATTAGATTGAAATCTGGTGGCTATAGGGGTCGTTTGAGTACAGCCAACACCAACTTTTCTAATTTATCTACACGTTGTCCAGTTTTGTGTCCACCAATGCAAACTATCAGATACCTGTTCTTGGCTGTCAGGAGGGACATCCAGTGTGATCTTCTGTTGGTGTATCCCATCTGTGCTCCTGCTCTTCTGCATACCTTGGCTGCATCAAGGTAAGAAAAAAAGCATCTCTGAATGCTTTATTTGAGTTACTGTTGTCTTCCTATCAGCTTAAAGCAGTTTAGCCATTCTCCTCTAACCTCTGACGTCAACAAGCCATTTTCGCCTACAGAACTGCAGCTCACTGGATATTTTCTCTTTTCCAGATCATCATTTGTACACCCTAGAGATGGTTGTTTGGAAAAATCCCAGTAGCTCATCAGTTTCTGAAATCCTCACACAAACGTGTCTGGCACCAACAACCATGCAATGTTCAAAGTCACTTAAACAGCCTTTCTTCCCCACTCCGATGCTCATTTTAAACTTCAGCATGTCAGCTATACAAACATAGCAACAGCCTTGTATGTGTGAAAAAGACCTTGAGAAAACATGGCCATTCACTTGAATTTTCCATTTGAAAAACAAGCACTTACTTTAGTTTTTGGATGGTCCATACTTCAGTAGTAGAGTATGTGAGAAGTTGCTCTTTCCAAGTGGGAAGGCACTTAGATTAACTTAATCTGTCAATGAACACCTGCTAACTTCAGTTAACTTCAATAGGTTAAGCAAAGTGTTTTTTTCTGTTACAACCGCAAATTACAAGTTCATTATGTTGATGAGCCACCAAATGTAGGCCTATATGCAAAATCTTCATGCAATAACATGCAGTGTTGTTTTTCATTATACTAGATGAAACATTACAAAATTAAAATAAAAAAATCCAGAGGACTAGTTGATTAGCTTGTATCTTTTGTAAGAAAGGTGACACTATAGCATTGTCATTTTGATGACTCCTGCAAAGTGTGTCTGATATGGCCACAATAAAAACGGTCAGTTTCTCGTTCTCACGCCTGCTTGCTCTGTTTCGCTGGGCATCCTCCGTCGCCTCACTGCTTCCCGTCCTGCAACAGTATCCACTTTGCTGTAAGCCTCTTCGGAGGGGGGGAGAAGAGCAGGATTTCTCCTCCTCCGCACAAATAAAACTGTGTGCCAAGCCGCATTAACCCTGCATCCTTATCGCCTTTTTGACTTGAGACATTTTATGAGCTGGTGCTGTCAACCCTCTTCAGAGTCCAATAACCAAAAGAGCCACACTTTATGCACTGCTGCATCACTGGAACCACTGTTTACTAGACACCACTATCATTTAACTACATGTACACTGCTAAAGGTCACAATTCGGACTTCAATTTATCACATCTCATTGTACAATACATAGAATGTGGGGTTAAAGCTGCATTTGAAATGAGGCAGCCTTGTGGTAAAGTTACAGTATGTTAGTTGAGGTGAAAGACCTGCTTTGGCCTCTGCTGCCAGCTTAAACCAGCTCTCTTGACTCTCTCGAAATTCCTGCCCACTCAAACACCGACCGCACTGGCCCCTGCTGTCTCTGAAATGGCCGTTTATAGTTACTGAGGAGAAAATGATTCAGCAGCTTGACGGGAAAGCGTGCATATTTCCACAAATATCTCATAAAAGGTGCAAAATGGTGTGGAAGCATCTAATTTTAAATCACATAGCCAGTGGTAGTGTCAATACGCTCCGCCAGAACAAACACAAGTTTACAGTTGAAACGTCTGGCGCGATCATTTCTGCTTTCCGGGGCATTCTGTGGTTACAGTGCATACCAGATAGTTGCACCACCATGCAATGTTTGAATCCAGCTGAGGACCTGTGTTGCGTGATATTTCCATCTATGCTGCCCTGTTTAATGAAGGGAGGAAAAAAAAGCCCACAAAATAATTTTAAAAAATGTTTTGCTTTTCAGTAAGCATCCACTGTGGGCTCTATCAATGGATATTCATTTCAGCTACATCGTTCCAGCCTGCACTCTACAGCTTTACTCTATGCAAAACCTCATAATTATTCCATGACTTTAGCCCCTTGTGGTTTCTTTAGCAGTAACTTAATTCTGCTCCACTAATCATAATAATTGTAGATATTACAGTAGCTGTGGTAATTACTGTAGAGCACTGGCTTCTATCCTTTAATGGATGCTTAAACAAACAGATTTCAGATAAGTTTGGGAAGAAAACTAATTTATGGCCTCTGAGAGGAGATCAATCAGGTGACTAGGTTGGGTTTGGGAGGGTGTAATAGGCTGGAGTTTGGTAATTAATACAGAATACAGTAAGAGATGGATCCTGGCTCTCCTCCCTTTTTTTCAATTCAGCTTCCCTTTCATCCCTCCTGCTCTCTCTGCCTTTGCCACATTATTTATCTGCGCTGTCATACCATTGTTGTGATTATGGATGTCATGCAGTCGTAAAGCGCTCCGCGATCAATAGGCCTGAAATTAAACCAAAAAATGAATTTCCGCAGTGTCGGCCACATGCACTCCTGAGCAGGAATTACCTTGCAGGAGAATGGCTGATTACCCCACTGAGGAGACAGCGACAGAAACACACGAGGAGGGATAGTGTGTTGACTAAGGCTGGCAGCAATGGCAGCAAGGACGCTTTCAGTGCTTTTACACCTTCAGATCACAGAGCACATGGCATGTACAGTACACTCCAATACAAAACATTAAGCCCTCAAATACCAGTTTTTATATTCAGCAAAATATCCGTGAGATACTAGTTATTGGTGGTTTCTGCTGAGATTACGGTTAAAAGGGATTAAAAACCCTTTTGTCTATAGTATCTATGCCTTGGGCTAACTAAGGAGATGATGTAGTCATTTCTCCCAGACTGAAATCAATACACTATTAGGCATAATGAGATGAAAGAGCCCCCATTACTCCTATCATCAGGTCACTGCGGGAAGCTTGTAGACGGGGAGACTTTGGTCACATAGCAATCCATCGGCTGGTAAACAACAAAACAACAAAGTTGACAATCAAGCTCTTGAGCACCAATGAATGAAATCTGCTGCAGCAGAAGAGAGTCCGTTTAACAGAAAGGTGCAGTAATGATGCGCATTTCTGAGTTATGTTCTTCGTAACACAAAAGGGTTAAAAGGTGCAATTGTGTCTTTCTGTCCTTTGGTGTCATCACCACCTACTGCTATTTGTCCTCACCAAGTGATATATAGCTGCAGAGACTGGCAAGGATATCCGAAATGTTTCCAGGGTTTGTTGTAATATTTTCCTATATGCACATCCCTCCACCGGACATGAACGCCACGTTTTTTTTCCTTACTTTCTCCTGTCTCTCAACTACAATCGATTTGCTATTAATGCTTGAGCATCTCCAAGGGAGGGTGACAGGGGCTGAGGTGGCCGCAGCTGCATGACAGGCTTCTTCATCTCCAAACAGTAAGTTTGGTTTACATCAGCCATAGGGCGGGAACTGTCACCAAGAGACCTGAGGGCTAATGGGCTTGATTTATGCTCTCATCTCCTCCCTTCAGTTAAGTTGGAAGAAGCCGAAGTCTTTTTGCCGTTTTTCTTCCATTGTTTATGATTAAATGTTGGAGACGAGGAGCTGATATAAGATCTATATGAAAATTAAAGAATGTAGATAAGAGCATAAACCCGTGCTTATGTGATTATGACTTTAGCGTATTTATGTAACGTGGTCAAGTACTTCTGCCTAAAAGAGTAATTTCCTTCCTTCCTCCTAATGTGACATGTCAAGACAAATTTAATTCATCACTCCTCCAAAGAGCCTGGTGCCGGGCAGTTACCACAGTTTGGTTTTCAAATCAATTTGACAAATCCTCAGAGAATTGTAAAACAGTCTCAGAGCCAATAATGGCCTGACACTTCGCGTTAACAGAAAAGCTATGACTCAAGACTGACATCTAACCATGTGGCTTCTGGGTTTGCAAAGAAAAACATCATGTTCTGTCACTCATGACACTGTGACGAGGTGTCAATAAAAGTTAGCATTTTGACCATGCAAAGGACAGAGATACCTCGAAGCAAACTTTTCCTCTACAGCTGTCCTAACCTCTGGTTCTGACCCAGCCTCGTGGAAAAAGTGACGAAAACATTATGTGATTTTGTGCCTTGATTTCACAGTTAGACTAAAGGACAGAAAAGTTGCAAGTTAATACTCTTAATGAGTTCTCTCTGTTTAGATGAACAGTTTCACCCCCACCGGTTTAACAATAAGGATATGACTGACATTCCATATTTATCGTTGGTTTATGATTTGAGCTGTTTTTTTCATCCCATTTCCCTGCTGTTTCCTTCTTTCCGTTCCTGTTCCTTCCTCCATACTCCATCTCTCTCACACCCTTGTGAGCATCACAGTGACTGAACTCATTCTCAACTATTTATTTTCTTTATTTCCTGAGATCAGCTATAAAGAACAAACACTATTAAGCCAGCCAATCAATAAGGGAACATCAGCGCTCCTGTCCCCCTCCCCACCCCACCCTACCCCTTGGAAAACAGATTTATATCCTCTGCCTGGGCAACATAAATCACATATTCATACATTAAATTAGAAATATGATTGATAGTAAAGCAGCGAGTGTGTATAAAACCTCATGATGTTAAAAAAAATTAGTTGGGGACTGCAGAGGGTGAAGGGAAAACAAACATTGCATTTTGAGTACAATTCTTCACCGCTCTGAGGACATCTATGTGCTGGAGATGAGTTGTTGCTTAAGGGAAAGGAATATTGACAGAGTAGGGCCAGAGCTAAAGGAGCCTATAAATAAGTATCAGCATCTAACCTCCCTTTTATAGGAGAATTAACAATGGGAATACTAGCTATGGTAACAGCGACGTTTGTGATCGGAGACCAGCTCCTCTAAAGTCAGAGCTCTTGACTTTAAAGGAGCTGGTCAACTTTCAGCCTCCATCCCGTGCATCTCATTCTGTCAGGTGAACCGAGTGTGAAGAAACAGGTTCATTCACAAAGTGACACTTAATGGGATATATACAGATTGTGTCTTGCATTACAGGGCCCAGTGGTTATGGGAGCATTCCAGAGGAGAGAGGCAGAGAAGTATGGCAGCATCCATCAGAAGCCTGGTCGAAGAGGAAAAGGTGCAGGAACAGAGAGGGAATGAGGGCTGAGGGTTGGGGGGCTGCCAAGGACATTTAAGAGAGCTGTCAGGGGAGGCTGATCTATGAAGGACCCCGGCGAAACCTATATCCCAGCATGTGAGTATGTGTTGGTGTGTGAGAGTGCGAGAGAGGGCTGGGGAGAGACGTAAGTGTAGTTGCACCAATGCATGCTGTAACACATGCACCCTGGAGGCTAACGCACAGTGGAGTCTCTGTGCACAGGTTCAAAGATCAGAGCTGAAGCCCATCCACACAGAAAATCAAATGAGTCTACAAAAGCAGTAGGGACGCAAACAGCAAGGGATAAGCTGCTCAACTGCAAATAACACGTTTTTTTTTTTCGGGGGGGGGGGGGGGGGGGGGGGGTAATCAACTTTAAAGTTGCAGTTCAGCTTGAAGTTGTGTCCACACTCTGTGAGGACAGTAAGGAAGCATACATGATACAAATGAACCAGCTCTTGATTGTGGAAGCATTTTTAAACAATTTCACAAAAAGTCCATCAAACATATACTCTGTGTGTGTGTGTGTGTGTGTGTGTGTGTGTGTGTGTGTGTGTGTGTGTGTGTGTGTGTGTGTGTGTGTGTGTGTGTGTAACTTCCCTGTGCCTTCACTGCCCATAAATGTCCTCACACAGTGACATTGTGGGGACTTGCATCCCTTTTTGTCCCTATAACATAAACCATAAAATTTTAGTGCAAAGTCTTGGCCAGATAGGGGTTAAGTTCACATTAGGGTAATGGATGTTTTTATAGGTGTTTATATTTCAGCATCCATTTTCATATTTTCGCATGACATTTAAACATGGAGGGTTTGAAATGAAATTATCTTCCTAATATAATAAAGACTAAAGACTAAGGCCAGCCAGTATGTAAGAACTCGCTGTAGCTCTGTTGCGTAAATAGACAAAATTATCTAGTGAAATCACTTTTAAACTGAAAGTTTGCATTTAAGAAGTGAGGATACAGGATTTGGAACCTAAAGACATGAACAGAGTCAAGAGAAATAAAAAGAATATGGTGCAAAGTTTCATTCTGAATGTTAAGATTCATTGCTTTGGAGCCAACAGGGGACTAAATGTCATGATATCGCAACAGCTGTTTATCAATCAATCAAAGTTTCTCTCTTGCAAACCACAAAACGTTATATATAAGTTATCATACATTGTTCATTTAAAAAGATAATTATCATTCAACTACACCCTGCTCACTATAACACAAAAGTTGATAACTAGTGCATTTTGTGTTATGTTTGCACAGTTTGGTTACAGAAGCGCATATTGTTAAAGTAACTTTTCTGTGGTAATAATAATGAATTGACATGAACACACAGAGGAGCTTGCAACTCACTAGGAGTTATTTTAGGAAACAAACGCTATCAGACACACCTGAAGGAGCCTAAAGGTTGCAGGAACGCCATGAGAATCTGTAGGTAGCAAACGGGCCTGTTAGCCAGAGAGGAGTAAATGCCAGGCAACCCTGCCAGGAGGGGCACAGCACTGGGACCATTACTAAAGCTTAATGATATGAGAAGTGTTCTATCCACCGCAGAGGGGATTCATCATGATGCTGTAGCACTATACATCTTTCAGCAGCCCTTAAAACGGAAAGGGGACATTTCTCCATGCTGTAGTAAAAAGCCCTGTCCCTTCCCCATTTCTTCCCTCGAGCTTTCCACAATCCTCATCGTCGCTTAAAGAAGGTCTATTTAAGGATCATTGTGTCTAAGGAAGAAGGGGGGGCACGACCTTGACGACAAGTAAGAGTGAGGCGAAGAGGAGCGCTGAATGGGCGTGTGTGGCTGATGGAAACAGGCGGCGACCACAACATTGTTTCTCGTGTTTGTCCCAGCGTACCCCAGGGGTAGGAATACAATTCACTTTCCGCCTCAAAGTCACACTATATACTGTCACTGGCTTCAGCTGAGTGCTGATAGATGTCTCTTCGTCCCTCGTAAATAAGTTAAAAAAAAAAAAAAAAAAACCCCGCCAAAAAACTCTGATCTCCACTGTAAGAGACTGTAGATCAGGGTGTAAATAGATGAAGGTATCATGCGCAGTAGTACATCAAGCCCAGAGCATTTTCTCTTTCTCGAACCCCTCACATTTTGTGGCCGTGTCAGAGAACTGTGGAACTTGTAAATCAGCCAGGACAGATAAACTCCAATTAAAGAGCAATGAGACACAGTATGTAAAAGGACTTCTCTTTGGGTCTTTAACTAATTTTATAGCCTGGAGCCAATATGCAGTAATCAGAACATGAAAAAGCTTTCTGTCCTCATGTTTGCATTGTTTGAGTCACAGCCACCTGCCTACAGATTTACACCAGTAGATCACAGACAATAACAGTAAAGACAGAAGTGCACTGGTTTATGACTTCAGCACTTTCAGTTTGAAGTCTTCCAGCACCAGTGAGTTTAAATTATGGTGGGAGACGTCCTTGGGATGTGAACATCTCATTTCACCATGCCGTACGCACGCACACACACACACACACACACACACACACACACACACACACACACACACACACACACACACACACACACACACACAACTCATTTCATTGGGGGGGGGTCTCTGGGAGGCTGGACTCAGCAGAGTGTGACATAAGAATTATACATCTGGCAGCAGTAAACCTGCAAACTCTCTCTCTCTTTCACGGGTATGAGGCAGAACACTAACTTTTTGATGATCAATCTGAGAGGGAATTATTTGTTATTATTGCTGTTTGATATTGATGTTTCTAACGAGCTCTGTGCGGATATGATGCTGTTGTTCCTCCTCCTAGCAGGATGCACCATTTCCCTGTCAATCAGCATGATTGTGCAAAAATTAATGCACCAAATTTCTTGAAACTTCTTGAAGCATGGTCAAGCGTGGGTACAGAAAGCACCAGCTTAATTTTAGTGCTTTCTCCAATTATTTTTTTAAACCGCAAGACAGGGCATTAGCGGAGCCTCACTGGAGAACTCCCTGAGAGCTTCTAGTTTTATGACTTTGCACATACAGCTGAAGCAGCTTTCTGGGCATCTTAAGATAACGAAAAAGAAGCATTTTAAGCATTTTAAGTGTGCTTTCTTTTGCTTCAATGGCATTACTACAACAAGCAAAAAACATATTGAAATGAAAAAAAAAAACATATTTCTTTTATAAATATTAATTATATAGAGTCACAAGAAAAATCGAAGCCTGTACCTTTTGAAGATATAAATATAATAAACCTTTATGAACACATAACATATATGGTGGGGATATATTTCAGTATACATGAATGGAGCCTGGAGGCACCGTTTAAACGAACTTATGCTCCAATTTGTTAAATGGCTCATTCAAATCAGTCTGCCTGCGTGTAAAAAAAAAAAAAAAAAAAAAAAAAAAACACAGGAAAAAAATGGTGGCTGACATCCAAAAATATCTAATAACTTTCATCCATAATCACACGTGGATGGGACAGAAGTCACAGCATCCCAACTGAACCGAGTAAGCCCCGCATCCTCATTCCAGCTGCGCCCCACTGCCAGATTATAATAAACACCTGCCGACACGCCCACCCGCCGTTACCCAGCTTCCCTATTGGTTGTCATTTTAGATATTCAACAAGCTGCGCGGAGATTGGCTCAAATCTCATACAAGCGATTTCATAAAGCAAATCTTTTGGAAGTTGTGTAAAGGGAATAAGTGGGGAAAAACCCTTGAGATAAAGGCTGTTTAGCTCTCTCTCTCTCTTTCGCTCTCTCTCACCGTCCCTGGTGTCAGTTCGCTGGAGGATTTTGTCGGAGTTTCCCGAGCGTCTCTGCATCTGTGAGTACCTGAGTCTGCCCGCTGCTGAAGCTGCCGTCTTCCGCTGGGTTCAGGATCGTTGTGGTGCTCAGCTGGGATCTGCTGCGCAAAGACGCGAAAGAAAGTTGACGATTTGAACGTAACTTTCAGAGCAAAACCTCAACCCAGACAGAGACGCTTGTTATCAGTAATGCTGTTAAACGGTCATCCCCTTTGGTTACAGTAGCTGTCACGGATTAAATGATGCTCATAGTTTTAAAAACGCCGATGTGCAGGTAGTTAAATGACAGCAGGTTTGTTTTGTAAATGGACTTATCATTACCGAGGTGGAGTGCGCTTATTTTTTTTAACTTTTCTCATTTTTAAAAGAAGTATTTTTATTTGATAGATAGATAGATAGATAGATAGATAGATAGATAGATAGATAGATAGATAGATAGAACAAAAGCCAATAAAAACTACTAAACGTTGTTTAAATGAATATGTGGTGGTTTAAACTACTCATATGATGTGTTTTGTGAGTCAAATGAACAATAATCCTTGCCAGATTTATTGTTGCCTTATATTAAGTGGTAAATGATAGACGAACAAGAGCTTGTCATTAATGTCAGGTGTTGATTGAAGTGTAATTCACTGTGACTGGTAGAGTGCTTTGTGTGTGCATGTGTGTGTATGTGTGTGTGTGTGTGTTCTGCAGTGAGGGTGTCCTTCACAGAAAAGAGCTTCTGCAAAAGTGTGTTTGAAAGTGAAGATGTTGCTGGCTCTTTGTCGCAGTGTTATCAGGATCAGAGCTGAGCACGAATTCTTCAGAAAGCACATGCTGATGTTGCACGCTGTGGTAATGACCTCTTAATGCCAACATAAATAACCACATCGAAAGCATTTCTCTGCTCTGAAACGACTATTCGTTTCCTGGGCCGTTTCATTGTCTTTGAATGGTTTACAGGAGATTACTTTGCTTGATGTTCCCTTGTTTGGGCGGTGACCTCGGCAGATGTTATATCATCGAACCCAGATGAGGGCAAAAATGGTTTGTGGATATGTGCTTGCAGAAAAGTCCAACTTTGCTTGACAGCTGAAGAAGGATGTCTTGGTTCTTACTGCAGTGAATCTGTGGCGAAGAGACTTCATGTCCTTGGCTGGATAATATAGTACCTCATGATTTTATCAAACTGAAAAGTCTCCAGTGATTTCATGCACTCATCTGTCCTATCGCCAATCCTCTTTCATGTCGCTATTACTTTGTGTGGGTGACTTATAAGGGATACCAAAGGTTTTTTTTCCTTTTGTCTTTTTCAGGCTGGTGTTCAACTGAAATATGAATATAACCTTGTATGCATGGCTATTAAAGTTAACCTGTCCACCTTTCTAGTAGAAGCTGCATCATTTACACGTTGTTATCTTGTCCTCTAATTGGCTGATTTGCAGTTCATTTAAAAAGAAAAGATCTGAAGAGATTCTGTGCTGTTCCATAACACTTTGTTTTTTGACTTTCCAAGTTTACGTTTCCTTTTCTTTTTAATTTATAGCCCACTCCCCCTATCTAATATGGAGTTTATTAGCAAGTCTGTAAAGTCCCTTTCTCTAGTGTGGAACTGGCCAGCTCATTTGTCATCACATGCTCTAATGGGGAGAAACTGCCTCATCTTGAGCTCCCAGTGTTGTTAATTAACCCTTCTTGCTAACAGGCACAGTCTACATTACTACCGGCTCTTCTGCCGGCGTTATCGCTGCGCTGCCTGCCCAGGGAGCTAGCGTTGGCTCCGGCCATATTTCTGCAGGTGTCAGCAGAGGTGCTTCCTCTCCTGCTTTTTGTGCTTTTGAGAGTATTACTCAAGCAGCACTGTGGTTTTATCTTAAATTGAATTGTTGAGGGAGATGTTAAAGAGCCATACATCACCTGGACACTCAGCAGAAAGGGAGAATCTGCAGCAGTATAGATGGGAGCGTCTCAGTGGCATTACAGATGGAATGACGGAGGGCATGTTCATAAATCCACAGGCAGAGAAAATCAAGTTGTCAGCCTTTAGAATGCCACTTAAATGTGTGCACGTGCGTGTCTGTGTGTGTGTGATGTTTTGCAGGGCTGTTGCTGATGAGCTTCTTATTTCAGCGTTAAGAAGGTGACCCTTCTCTTTGCCAATTCCTCTTTGCTTCTTTTCAGCCTGAGCGTCAGAAACTCCACCTCACCTTTACCTGCCTGCAATTCACAACTCGAATTGGATCAATGTTCACCTTTTATCTGCTTACCACTTAAAGGACAATAATACATCACTGAGTCCTTTTATCCAAACAGAAAAAAAATCTTTTCCATTTTAGTGTTGGTCCTTGTCTCTAAGGAAACAACACCTCAGGTCTGTTATAACAGGCCGTATTGGTTTCCTCTGTACTCACTTGGCCTCTGGCTAATGCCCTCGCTCCATGTATGGATTTTCTGTCTTGTAATTCCTCAGCCTGTCTGCATGTGATGGGTTGTTCAGATCTAACCCTGCAGAATGCCGCTGATTGCAGTGGTATATCTTCATCTTTATGTCTGAGTATAGCAGGAAGCTTTGCCAGCAATGTTTGCCTTATGATGGATTTGGAGAACTAGCAAAAAAAAGTGGGGGGTGTGTGTTGCAGTTGCAGATGAATGACTCATATTTTTTTATGGGATTCTCATTACACATCAACTAGCAGGTCACGTGTGCAGTAGTTCAGGTGAATAGCGTTGTGGATTGGATGAATGGTAATTTTGCTGTTCAGACTGTGTATATGTCTGTACAACGTCCGTTGGCGTTATTCAGCACTTGAATTCTTTGAAACAAAAACGGTCGAGTCATGTTGCAAATAGTGTGTTTCGCCCTTCAGGTAAGGATGTTGTTATGGCTGGTTTTGTTCCTGCCCGCCCTCTCGGTGGCTCAGAGGTCAGAGCCCGTGTTCTCAGCTATAACCAAGACCGTCCTTCCTCCAGACTACGACAACAACCCCACCCAGCTCAACTATGGCGTGGCTGTCACTGATGTGGACGGGGATGGAGACCTGGAGATATTTGTAGCTGGGTGAGGAGTGTGCAGAGAAAGCTGGACTTACCATCACCATGAAAACCCCCTAAATCCCTTAAGTTTCCCTCCCACTAGTCTAACTCTTAAGCTTAAATAAAAACACAACTTCCAAAAGATAAAGGTTAAAGACAAAGGCAAAAAAAGCTAAAAGATAAGAGATGCTAAGGCCACCCTGGGGCTCACTCAACTGATGAAAAATGGATATGATCGAAAAGAGTGCCAGTGATGGGAACAGCTTTACAAAACTGCCTCAATCCAGCAATGACTGAGCATGAATACATTTCCCAGTGCTTAACAGGAAATAGATGAACCAAAAATGACCCTGCTTAATAGATGTAATTTAGGTAAAACATCCTATTCAGCAGGTATCCTGGACGGGAGCTCATCCCAAAACCTCATAGAGGATGTAATTTAATTTACAATTAAAAGAATCTACAGATGAATTACTTTTATATACATTACACTGACAGTGCCGACCTTCTCTAATATACTTTGGTGACAACCAATATAGCTTTTGTAGTGTATATCCAAACATTTTAGACTTTTTTTTTTTTTTTTACTTCTAAGTATTTAGGCAATTTTAGATTTTGATTTCAAACTGGATGTTAGCAAAATGCACTGTCAGGAGTAAGTTTACAACATTTCTTGCAAACTGGCATAAAAAACATCAGAGGCTTGGATTCTAAATCAAAACCATGAGTAGAGATTACACTGTTGAAAAACAAATGACAACAGTGTGCAATCAAAATTATCCATTGTTCTGTTTTACACCTTTCACTGATTTGCTCCCCACTGCAATGGCACCTGAGGCTTATGGGTAAACAAAATTCATGAGCTCCAATGTGACAAGCATAAGATCTCAGTGAAACGTCTCCATAACATAAACCTAAAGGGCTTCTGTGTCCGGTAAACCAAGGATTACATGACTGACTCATCCTGGACTTACATGCCATAAAATCCAAATTATGAAAATACATGAGTGACTTTATTACGCAATAAACAGAATTCGTTTGCATGTAACAGATATTTTTAAGAGGCAAAATATAGACATTAAGGTCAAAATGATTTGTTATAAGTAAAAATAAATAAATAAAATGTGAATCTAAAAATTTTGCTTGCCAATCAATCTCTCTGATCAAATCTGCAACTACAGAATAGAAGTGAGATGCAGGAGTCCAGCTGTCATCAAAGTCTTTATAAAGTTAAACTTCAAACTAAACCAACAAGAAAATGTTGCTTTCAGCATGTTCAGCCAGCACTTGCTAAAGCTCATAAACTGTAAAACAAGAATGTCATACTGTCAGTCATGTGCATTATAACAGCGTGCTATTTTTGCCCGTGACAGCTACAACGGCCCGAACCTGGTGCTAAAGTACGACAAACAGAGAAAAAGGCTTGTCAACATCGCTGTTGACAACCGTAGCTCCCCGTTCTATGCCCTGAGAGACCGTCAAGGCAACGCCATCGGAGTGACAGCTTGTGACATCGATGGAGATGGACGGGAAGAGATTTATGTCCTCAACACCAATAATGCCTTCTCTGGTACAGTGCGAGCTGATACACTTTTGGAAAACTACAAAGGCACACACAGGGGTTTCTTTCTTTTTTTTCCTTTTACACAGAGACAAAGAAGGAGAATCGGTATGCAGATATTAAGCTTATCTCAGCTGAGTCTTCAGCAGATAACAGATAAGCTTTGCACCGCTATTAATCTGTGAGAAACCCAGAGATCAGACTGCCAAAACTGCAACACCTCACGTCTGTCATTTTTCTTAAACTCCTTTATCACTTTGCTCACTTCCAGCCACAGGAGCCTGTTTTCACTCACCCACAGTTTTTGCATTACATAATGCCTCTTTTCTCCACGCAGTCTTTGTCTTTCCTGAACCTTTTCTCTCTCTGCATCAAGGTCGGGCAACATACTCTGACAAGCTGTTTAAGTTCCGTAATGGGCGCTTTGAAGATCTGCTGAGCGATGATATTAACGAACACAGAGACGTAGCCAACCCTATGGCTGGGCGCTCAGTGGCCTGTGTGGACAGAAAGGTACTTCTCATACAAACACACACACACACACATCAAGTGCACTATATGCAGATCTGCACCGTACGCACACTCCCTAGAGTGTCTTCTCCGTACATGCACGGGTGCTTCTGTTTGTTTACCAGTGATAACTCATGCCCTGCCTACGCCGCCCTTCTCAGCATGTGCTATGACAGTTCATTTGGGGGGAATGGTGTGCCATTTTCTCTCTTCTGTCCATCGCACCAGTGTAATTACAGAAGCCAGGGCTCGTTTGTTTTATAGAACATCGTACGAGGGGAGGAGTGATGACTGCACACTACTGCTTTCTGCCTGTAGCATTTTTTTCCCCTCTTTCACTCAGTCCCTTCTCCATTGTTTCCACTTTTATTTTTTAGTCCCTTTTCTCTCACTGACTGACACGCTCACCCTCTTTCTTTGTCTCTTATCTCACACCCATGCATGCAATTCTCACTTCCAATCAGGGACGGACTAAAGAAGGTAATAGCGGGAAGAGGAAAGTAAAGACTACAATAGATTTTTTTAACCACCGTCCCATCACACTGAGCACTGATAAGTTGTGCTGCTGCCAAACGGATTGGAAAGATATCTGCTTTTAAATGACACGATTCTTTTGGAAGGAGCCAAAACCCCGATGTGTGCTTTTGCATGTCAGTTCCAGCTGACCAGCAGAGAGAGAACATGTTTTCCTGTTGCTGAACAGGTTTTATTAGAACATATTAAAAGAAACAGCTGCAGAACGTTGCACAGGCCAAAAGCAAAGCTTGCTTTATAGTCAGCTGGGTAGCTAATGCTTTCGATGTTGTTTACTCATAAATAAAGTGTTATCTGTAAGAGAAAAAGATCGATTTACCACCCGACCGTTTCGTCCCTACCCGGTCTCCTTGAAAGTGACATCCCATCATCATTCTAACACAAACTGATGAAGGTGACATATTGAAGGGCCTCACATTGAACTGATAGATTGGTTCACTACAACTTTAAACTGGCAGGCATGAAAAAATAAACGACTTTTAAAAGCCAGAATAATTAAAAAATTGTTCAAATGAAGCTCAGTGAAAAAGTACAAGATGCAGTTCTTGACAATAAAAGAATAAAAATGCTGCAGTAGCAGCAAGTTAGCTTATTCACACTTCTTGATTGATGTAAAGGGTGTGCAGTCCTTGGACCAACATGCACTGCAGGCATGTATAGCGCGCTATTCACAATGCCAATCCCAGTGACAGAAATTAGCCTTGGGTGAAGACTTATTGAAAAACCGTTGACTTTTAAGTTGGTTAAGTAACTGCCAGTTGCCTTTAGCTCTTTCATTGTAATTCATTTTCATGTTTGGCAGCTTCGGAGCGTGCTTGCGTGTCCGGCATGCGGTGTGTGCGCGACGCACTGCTCCCACAGCATGTGACACTAAATGACATTTATATCAACCAGACTCATTTACCTTCCTTGCATTGTAAAGCTACAGTATGGTGTAACAGAAATAGTGAAATTGCGTGTGTGCATATGTTTGCATATGTGCATGTGTTTCTGTTGATTGAAATATGTTAGGCCTGGTGGGAAAGCTCATTGGAATCGAGTGTGTAGTCTATTAGTGTGGTTCCGTCTGTGATTTTGTGTCTGCAGGGACTCTGACTGATAATGGAGTGTGAAATTAATCTCCAAAGGGAGGCAGAGCAAGGAGTAGGGAGAAAGGGCTAAGAAATGGGGGTAGGTGGAGCTAAAGAGAAAGAGAGGTTTGACTGGGAAAGTAAACAATATTAATAAGCATAGTAACTCCAGAATATTAATAATAAAAAAAGATGATCCAGACAGTGTTACAAATAACCCGTTTAATCCTATTTTTGTTTGATGAATACTCCAACGTGAGGGTCTGAAAGAGGTTGCATATTTCAAAACATTTGCTTTTTCAGTTGGCTTTAAGGAACTTTATAGTATTTCAGACATTTTTAAGCTGACTACAAGTTTTCTGTCCTGTCCTGCAGTCTAGAGGTAGAACATAGATTTATATATTGAGCTTAGAGCCTCCACTCCCGCTCAAAAGAGTAAAAGAAAATTGTGTTGATGATGCAATTAAAGAACTAATGAAATAAGAGAAAATGCAGCCAATTCTTAATATGGTCAAAGGAAAAGTAAATGTTTTTATATATGACATGAGCACCGTAGAGTCTGTTTTACTGACTACAGACATCTTAAAAAGCTCTCCAGGAAACACAGAAATGCAGAAATATAAAACATGTTTTTTTTTTTTTTTAAATTTACAGTTGCTTATAATTTCATGCGTAGCTATGAGTGCATTTGATCGCGTTGCAGCATATTCTTGATTTATATTAATGAAAATATGAATACACGTAAATCTTTATTTTTCTGCACAGGGTACAGGTCGTTATGCTATCTACATAGCAAACTACGCCAGTGGCAACGTGGGCCCTCATGCGCTCATAGAAATGGATGAGGCAGCGAGTGACCTTTCGCAGGGCGTCGTTGCCCTCTCCAATGTGGCAGAGCGGGCTGGAGTCAACAAATTTATTGGTGGGTATGAAGCACTGACTGGGGGTATTTGATATAGACGATTGCTTTAAGATCACCCAGCACTACTGGACCTTCAGTTTGATTTATACAGACATTTGCAGAAGGGGCATGTGCTTGTTGTACTCACAGAGGTTGAAATATAGGACTTCGCGACACACAGGGAACCAGACGAGGAGCGAGTCAGAGGGGGTTAGAGAAGTGCCAGGCGAGAAAGAGAAAAAGGGCTTGAGAGGAAGAAGAATAAAGAGGATGTAAAGGCTCTTTTGGCGCTGTCAGCTATTTACTCCAGCCAAAGTCACAGGGAATCAAAGGCAAAGGGCGGCAAACACATATATCAAACCTATTCTAACCATGAAATTCAACTGTTAATCTTGGCATCTAAATCAAATTAAATAGTTTCCGTTTTAGTAAGACAGTAAATGAGAAAATTCATGGATGGCATTAATTATATTTTAGCATTAATTGTTTGGATTAAAGGGTTTTCACATACTGGCAGAATAATCATTACAGGAAGATAAAACATTGTATTTGGTAACTAGCAGCACTATTAATTTAGGACAGTTGTGGCGTAAACCTTACCACCACCTTAGATGGTGGTCTAATAAATTTGAAATAAGCCCAAAAACATTTCATTCAAGAAAAAAAGTTGTACAATGTACAAAATCCAAAATCCAGCTTTAATGTTTTTTTTTAATTTCTTTTTAAAGGTGACGCTGGCTTAAAAAAATCACGTGCTCAAGTGTTTCTTCTTTTTTTGGTCCTTTTTCAGTTAAAGGTGTAACTGATTTGCAAATCAACCCCCTGTTTTCATTAAAAATGTTGCTTAGAACTGTTTTTGGAAACAAAATGAATATTTCACTGAAATGATGTTGAAATGTGTCACTGCAGCCCGCGTCATCACGTGGATCAATTTAGGTCTGTGATATATAGAAGAACAGAACAGTAAATGCAAAAATGTTACCATGATTAATTTCTTCATAATAGAGACTGTCATGATGAAAAAAAATGCTGCCCCTGTGATAATTTATTATAATCACTGAAAAGTCCTTGTTCTGGTGAGTTTTGGAAATACGAGGTGACTTTGTATGTGAGCGCCCCGGCATGAATCTTCATCATCTGTGGATTTTTTTTTCACGTGCAGGATATCATCTGATCCACCAGGGGGGAAGATGAGCTGGCTCACATTTGCTGTGAATGATGTACGATAGATGGCTTTGTCATCAAACTGCCGTTAATCAGAGGAGAGGGACAGTCGGTGAAGTTGTATATCTAATGGTTACATATCTCCAGAGAGACATTAGTGGTTTATGGCCGTAGGGGTTGAGTGGTATTTGTCTGGGTTGATGGAGCGGGCCAGTAAATCAGCAGCGAGTCATGACTTGCAGCAGTGACTTTGCATACTGGAAGGACAATCAAAGCCCTTTCAACTCCATAATTAAACTCTGCTGGTCTGAGATGAAGCACTACATTTTACAGAATGTCACTGGAGAATCCTGGGGTGATGCTAAAAGTGTACCTTCAAGTGTAACAGTTACAAAAATCACTACATAAGGAGAAAATTACTGTTTGCTTTTGGTTAATGCAAAAGATTCTTTGTGTTTTTGTATTTCTTGTTGTGCTTAGGTGTGTTTACCTGTGTTTGTGTGTATGTAACCCATCAGAGTCAGTGTCTGTGTCAGCAGAAAGAGCTGCCCTACTCAGAGGAAATGACCTGGAAAGACAGTAATAATCTCTTCCCTTTCACTTTTGTTAAGGCGGTGATTTCTCTCCCTCTGCTCTCTCTGTTGTTCCTCATATCCTGCTTCATTTTTTTCCTCCCAGATGTTGTGCTGGCCCTCTTCTGAGCTGCCTAATTCTCCCACCGCTGTGTGTCTTGTTCCCTTGTCTTTCTCTGTGCAGGAGGAAGAGGTGTCGTGGTGGGGCCCATTGTCAGTCAGACTCTGTCTGATGTGTTTTGCGACAATGAGTACGGTCCAAACTTCTTGTTCAGGAACAATGGCGATGGAACGTTCACGGATGTGGCACAGCAGGCTGGTGAGATGATCACGTGCAGTTTACCAGATCATAGCCTGGGAGATCAGTTATTTCTTCACACATGAATCATCCTGTGAAAAACAATAGCGGCGTTATTGTATAGAATAAATATCAGTCGTGCATGATTCCTAAAATATTTCAACCTAATTAATATAAAAAATCGAAGTTTGTTAAACCATATATTTTAATATTGTGGCTTTTAATGATTAATTAGCTGTCAACAATGAAACCTCACAGAATGAGAACGAGAAAGTTTATTAAAAAAATAAATAAATCAAGATAATGGATTTGTGATTTAAATGCACTATAGTAATAATAACTGGTGAGGCCTCCTTTTCTGTAATGACTCATTGTGATAAAGTATGTGTTTGATTGCTGCAGGTGAAGCGCAAAGCCATCGGCTTATCAGAGAAGCTGTTTTTTTACCATCATCTCATGATGACAAGAAAGTGATTGCCAAGAATTCAGTGATTGATTTTAAACATTAGAAATGTAGCACTTCATCGTTTTTATGTCACCAGTTTGTTGTTTAATAAATCAGACACTGAAGTGCTGTATTGTACCCAATGACACAGTTCCAGCAACAGCACTGGTCAGGGTTACCTGGTTTTGAAAATATTGATGGCAGATGATGGAAACAGATTGGGAACATCTCGAATCTTTTTAGGTGTAGAAGACCCCATGCAGCACGGCAGAGGGGTGGCTCTTGCAGACTTCAACCGTGACGGTAAGACGGACATCGTCTACGGGAACTGGAACGGACCTCATCGGTTGTACATGCAGCTCAGTAACCGCAAGCAAAAGTTTAAGGTGGGCCCGAATTTGATGCTATCAGCTCAGTTAGCATCAAACCGACACGACTGCCAGATACCTTATAAAGACCTACTTCAGATGATCACATATGATGAATGGAAGCATGGGCATTCTCACATTTCCACACATTCCACTCCACATGTGATCTGCTGAGGAAAGTGTGCTCAAAAGTTGCAGTGCTTGTGATTTCACTGCAATAATCGATTGAATAATATGATTGTACTTAGTGAAGGACCCAAAAAGCCCATTCAGATTGTCACTGTCAACTGTAGAGAGTTTCAGAGAGAGGTTGTTGTTCTTCTGTCTAATGAACAAGGAGCACAAATAAAACAAATCAGACCTGTTTTCACTGTGAATCAAAGTACTATCCGTCCAAATGGTTGGCGAGTGAATTAACACTCCTCAGTGGCTGCCCACTTTGCGTTTGAGTGGTATTTAAAGACGCAAGGTTAGTGATTTACTCAATCAATGACTCTACAGACAGCGCGAGCAAGGCAGCCAGCAGCACGCATCTGTTTGGGTACTAAGTTTTAGAGTGGCGAAGTCAGAGACAGGCCCTGCTGCATAAATCTGTAGAGGATTCGGGCTCGGTGATCTATCTGCCACCACCTGCACTCGCATCTTTTACCTAGGAGATAAATGTCACCCAAGACATCTTTATAGGGGTCGAGTAAGGGGTTAATGTGTGATGCTTTGCCCAGAGATAGTTCCATCAGCATGACACACACACACACACACACACACACTGAGACACTCAAACCCTGTTACGCCTATACGTGCAAAAACACAAAAGACAAATTGAATTAGCCTGACAATGGCTTTTTTTTTTTTTTTGAACCAAGATTGTTAAATCACAACCCCAAAACATATTTAAGACCCCCTTCGCCCACACAAGCTGACACTCCTACTAGCCGTGTTGACCTTTGGCATGCATAATGAAGCTGTTGTATCACTTCAGTAAACCACCAATTAAATTGGGCTGAACCAGCAGCTTGCCTGGGCAGTGGAAAGTGCCGACTAGGCCCGTTTGTGCTTTAATTAAAATCTATTGCAGAGGGTTTCCTTGGAATAGGTTTAACATACACTTGTGCTCACACATACACAGAATGAATATACAGGGAGTGCAGAATTATTAGGCAAGTTGTATTTTTGAGGAATAATTTTATTATTGAACAACAACCATGTTCTCAATGAACCCAAAAAACTCATTAATATCAAAGCTGAATGTTTTTGGAAGTAGTTTTTAGTTTGTTTTTAGTTTTAGCTATTTTAGGGGGATATCTGTGTGTGCAGGTGACTATTACTGTGCATAATTATTAGGCAACTTAACAAAAAACAAATATATACCCATTTCAATTATTTATTTTTACCAGTGAAACCAATATAACATCTCCACATTCACAAATATACATTTCTGACATTCAAAAACAAAACAAAAACAAATCAGCGACCAATATAGCCACCTTTCTTTGCAAGGACACTCAAAAGCCTGCCATCCATGGATTCTGTCAGTGTTTTGATCTGTTCACCATCAACATTGCGTGCAGCAGCAACCACAGCCTCCCAGACACTGTTCAGAGAGGTGTACTGTTTTCCCTCCTTGTAAATCTCACATTTGATGATGGACCACGGGTTCTCAATGGGGTTCAGATCAGGTGAACAAGGGGGCCATGTCATTAGTTTTTCTTCTTTTACACCCTTTCTTGCCAGCCACGCTGTGGAGTACTTGGACGCGTGTGATGGAGCATTGTCCTGCATGAAAATCATGTTTTTCTTGAAGGATGCAGACTTCTTCCTGTACCACTGCTTGAAGAAGGTGTCTTCCAGAAACTGGCAGTAGGACTGGGAGTTGAGCTCGACTCCATCCTCAACCCGAAAAGGCCCCACAAGCTCATCTTTGATGATACCAGCCCAAACCAGTACTCCACCTCCACCTTGCTGGCGTCTGAGTCGGACTGGAGCTCTCTGCCCTTTACCAATCCAGCCACGGGCCCATCCATCTGGCCCATCAAGACTCACTCTCATTTCATCAGTCCATAAAACCTTAGAAAAATCAGTCTTGAGATATTTCTTGGCCCAGTTATGACGTTTCAGCTTGTGTGTCTTGTTCAGTGGTGGTCGTCTTTCAGCCTTTCTTACCTTGGCCATGTCTCTGAGTATTGCACACCTTGTGCTTTTGGGCACTCCAGTGATGTTGCAGCTCTGAAATATGGCCAAACTGGTGGCAAGTGGCATCTTGGCAGCTGCACGCTTGACTTTTCTCAGTTCATGGGCAGTTATTTTGCGCCTTAGTTTTTCCACACGCTTCTTGCGACCCTGTTGACTATTTTGAATGAAACGCTTGATTGTTCGATGATCACGCTTCAGAAGCTTTGCAGTTTTGAGACTGCTGCATCCCTCTGCAAGATATCTCACTATTTTTGACTTTTCTGAGCCTGTCAAGTCCTTCTTTTGACCCATTTTGCCAAAGGAAAGGAAGTTGCCTAATAATTATGCACACCTGATATAGGGTGTTGATGTCATTAGACCACACCCCTTCTCATTACAGAGATGCACATCACCTAATATGCTTAATTGGTAGTAGGCTTTCGAGCCTATACAGCTTGGAGTAAGACAACATGCATGAAGAGGACGATGTGGACAAAATACTCATTTGCCTAATAATTCTGCAGATTACTCCCTGTATATTTAAAAAGAAGAAAGGTTTTAGTAGAAGTTCTCTTGGAGTTCTTTTGCATTCAGTAATCTGAAATAAAAATTGGTCAGTGTAAGGAAATTTAGTCATTTTACTATTTATTTCTAATTAACTCCATGCAGATTATATCTTTAGAAGCCCTGTATTAGTTCTGGGGAGAGCCCTTTTTGTTCCTGAAGGCACTTTTATTCATGCGCCTACTGTCTTCGGCACTTATTACGGAGCTGTCCCTGCTTTCCTCACTCTTGGCCTCAGCTGGCCATCCCCTCTCCTTCACCTGAGAAGCAGAAGGTCACTGTGGGCGGCCCCCACCCCTGCAGCTTTATGAGCCTTATAATTAAAACAGGGAGTAAATACTGGGGGGAGTGAAGGGCTGCTCTATAACTCTTTCCCGACTTATCACTGTGTCACTGAAGCGGGGAGATATCTGTTACTTTCTCATGCAAAAACTCTTCTGCTGCAGACTTTTTTCGGAGGTGGGGCACGAGGGCTGCTGTCGACTTGCCCCATGCCAGAGGATGTAAAAAGATCCTGGACACAAGCACTGGACACTGATTGACATGTTTTTATTTTGAAGGAGGTTGAACCTTGAGGTTATGAAACGGTCTTTCGAGCGAGTGCATCAGGTCACATAACATTGAACAAAATGGACTAAGGAACCACGAGATGTAATCACAGCAGGTTCATGTAAAAACAAGTTCATGTAAAATGACACATCCTTCCAATGTTTTTACCTCGAAAACCTCTTCTGCTTATACAAAGTTACTCTGGTGTTCTCATATCTAGACAGTTGAAGGAAAGGAAAACCCTTTAACCCTGATTAGTCAGTGGAATTGAGCAACTTTTTAAACAAGATTAAAAAAAGGACAGGAAAATCACTGTGGCTATAAGAGGCAGAAAAGCATACACACGCACCACGTGTATGCTATTGCTATTTATTGTAGTTTAACTTGTCAAGGACAAAAATATAACAAAAATTCAGCATCAAACCTTGTAATCATAGCTTTCCTACTTTTTTTAAGTATGGTGTGACAGCTTGCTGATTAGCCATGTTGCCTCACAGCAAGAAGGTCTTGAGTTTGAATCCACTACTAGGCCAGGGCCTGTCTTTGTGGAGTTTGCATGTACCCTGGCTTCCTTCCAAAGTCAAAAGAAATGCAGTTAGTGGGGTTAGGTTAACTGGTGATTCTAAATTACCCATAAATATGTAAATGTGAGTGCAAATGGTTGTCTCTCTCTCTGTGCTAGCCCTGTGGTTGACTGGCGACCTGTCCACCAGGGTGTACTTTGCCTCAACACTCTTGCATGGGTTGGACTCAACTGCAGTAAATAAGTTGATATATTATTAATTAATAAAATTGGTCCAACTCAAGTACATTAAGTCTGAATAACAGAATTTTGAGAACAGAATTGAGATCAGCTGCTACATGCTATATAATATATTATTTGTAAAAATTAGAATGTTATAACTATAAATACAGAAAAAGCTATATAAATCCTGATAATTCTGGTACCCTAGGCAGTTTATCTAGTAAGTTTCATCCAGATTCATCCAAATAGTTAAAATGCAGTATCCAGCATCCAGTTTCATCCAAATAATTGAAATGCATTCAACTTATGCATGCACTGTGCTTCTCTAAATGCATGCATGTGTTTCAGTGATGTTACCTTTTTCCCCAGGACATAGCATCCCAGAAGTTTTCCATGCCCTCCCCGGTTCGAACTGTTATCGCTGCAGATTTTGACAATGACAACGAGTTGGAGGTGTTCTTCAATAACATCGCTTACAGAGGCCCCTCCGCCAACAGACTCTTTAGGTACTCGCACCAACACTCTCAGATTTTGTTCAAGTATGACAGTAAGTTTTTAACATCACTTTGATGAGAAGCTTAACCGAATACTCTTGTGTCTTGATTTAATATTCTAAAGCCGAGCATGGAAGCTGAGAAGAATTTAAAATTCCCAGCCAAGGATACTTATCTAGTCTGGCATCCCGCCTCCTCCTCCACACATGAATGAATCTTTCATTAAGACAGTTTTAGGTCTCTTTTTGGCTCGTGGTTTGGCTTCCTCTCTCGATAATATTAATGAACTCAGCTCTTAAAATGTAATATATGATACATATCAATTGTTAGGACTTAATAGTAGAATGAACCCATCTTCCTGAATAAAAATCTGATCTGGCATATTTATCTGAACAGGATGCAGAACTCATGATGAACGTTGCCAGGAGCTGTTGGGTTAATTTATTCTGAATATCAATTATCAGTTTAAGCCCCACAGATTTCCTGGAGCTGAATATTCCTGCACACCAGGTCATCAAAGGAAAATTTGTTTTTCTGGGCATGGTCTGACAGGGGTCACAGCTCCATGGCCTGTGGCTCTGCCATTGTCTGCTCCGAAGATGAATCAGCTTTTTTCAAACTCTATTCTCTGGCACTGAAATAAAAACAAGCCCAAACTAATTAATTCAACACAACGAATCAATATTTAGCTTAGCTGAAGTGTTTAATAGTCAGGATCAGCAGATTAGTGTACCAAGATAGCTAATTATTTTAAGGAAAGCAGGTTCATGGTGGGTGATAATGTGCATATGTTTAACAAAGGATACAGGTTTGTAAACTCAATACATTTTTACCAATGTGCTTCACAGAGATATGACAAATTACGAATTGATTTGTCAATAATTAATTCATACAAATCAGTAATTATGTAAGTTTGGAAATATCTAATTTTCTTCTTGTCTTCTGGTTGTTGTATTTGTGTTTGCTGAGATTTATGTGCATTATTTATGTTAGTTTCCTGTGTTATGTGTAGTATTATGCACTATATCTTCTGATTAGGAGACTGCAGGTCACTGTAAAGTTTTCCACTACAGTAATTGTCTATTCAAAATCTACTCATAATAGAATATTGTCAGTAGTCTGAGTGGTGCATATTATATGTACTATGTACTAATTTATTGACATTATCACTACACATATCAGCAATTGGAACAATTCATTGTCTTTTTTATTAAATCAAGTATAAACTTATCATATTTTAATCGAATTGTATAATTTATACATTAAAGAGTTTCCAGTTTAAAAACAACAAAACAAAACAGTGAATTGTAGCATAGTGATAAGTTGTGTTATTTGGATCTTTCCTATACTGCAACCACATTTATAGCAGCTTAGAATTTTTGCAGTGATTTCAGGGTAATGTTTGTGGTGCTACTTCGATAGGGTGAGCAGGAGAGAACATGGAGACCCCCAGATAGAAGAGCTGAATATCGGGGAGGCAGCAGAGCCTGAAGGACGAGGAACTGGTGAGCATGGCAGAAAAGATAGCTGTCATACAGCTCTATTAAAAATGATAAGCAGCAGTACACCATATCTCCTCTGCTATTACAACATCAAACCTCCAGATGGCATTGGAGCTCCACTTAAAATCTGAGTTTCCTCATGCACTTTATTATAGGAAAAAATAGAATTGGTTCCACATTATTAGTTCAATGACTGTTGGATTATGTCCCTGCATGAGGATAATAAATGTTATGAGGAATGTATCTTCGAGTGTTTAGCCGCATCATTACTGTGATGAATCTCCAGGAGCGGTAGCCACAGACTTTGATGGGGATGGGCGCCTGGAACTGCTGGTGTCTCACGGTGAAAGTGCAGCACAGCCTCTCTCTGTCTACAAAGTCAACCAGGTGAGTGATTGTGAGACATGTGATACTCGATAGGTAGTGTGACATTAAGCCTTACTCCCTCTTTTTTTCCCTTTTTCTGCCTTTTTCTTAGGGCAATGCAAACTCATGGCTGCGAGTGATTCCCCGGACAAAATTTGGCGCTTTTGCCAGGGGAGCTAAAGTGGTTGTATATACAAAAAAGAGTGGCCCACACACAAGAATAATTGATGGCGGCTCAGGGTACCTCTGTGAGATGGAGCCTGTCGCCCACTTTGGCCTCGGTAAGGAAATATCAGAAAATACACGCTTAACTTGTTTTCTCTGATCCGCAGATGCAACATCTAATGTTAATTCACTCTGATATAAATTAATAAAAGCATTTCTTCATAGCTTGCTTCTCTTGTTCTCAAATTGGTTTCTGAGGTTTGAATGGGCAGTAAGACAGATAAACATTGCAGAGAGTAGCAGCAAGGAAGAAAACAAAAGCATGTGGAAAGCATTGTCTTAATACCTTCAGCCTGATTAGGCACCCACGGGAGCAAAAGTTCTCTGTGGGAGGGAGCTGATTGGGTAAAACATGAAGAGCGGAGGAGGACAGGTGCTGCAGATGGAAGCCAGCCATCGTTGTGAGGAACTAGCTCTCTGTCTCTTTCCGACCGCCCTTCCCTAGGACAGTCAGCTGGTTACCATACAGGCCTGCTTGCCCACCCACCCACTACTCCTCCCTGGCTCTCCTCACTGAGCCTGTTCAATATCAGGATTGTCCAAGCTCACATCACCTTTGGTGGCCCTCATAATACACTCCAGCAGCAAACTATCCAGACAATTGTGGCTTTAGTAGAGACCTCCATTCTCCAGGTTGAAAAGTGTCAGTACTCTTAGACATGTGAGATCTGTTCCCCACAACAAAATGAGACGGTGTCACGTGGGTGTAGAACAGGTGAAATATTCTTTGGCTCTCAGGCAGCACACCTGCTGAGTGGACTGTCTGTCTGGCAAGGTAACTCCAGATCTGTTTACATAAGAAATGCCACTTTAATTAAGGGCTACAGAGGGCCTCTGGAGAGGGGCTTTCTCTATGCCCGATGAAAACAGTTAATAGAGCGAAGAGGGGAGAGTGCCTGTACAACGTGAGCCAGTAAAAAAGAAAGGAAAGAGATAACCTCCATTATATAGAGGTTTCTCACGTTTCATCATGTGTACATTGCTCAAGAATTGTCTCTTGTATTGGATGTGATACAACCAGTGGTTGGGAGGGAAAACTGTGTGATTGTAAACTGCTGTGGTTGTTACTTGGTTGCTGCAGGTGCCCATAATTTGCATGAAAGATGGGGATTTGTTTGCAGACATTCGCTAACTACTAGCTGTGCTGTAGTGAAACTTGGAAAAGTGCAATGCAGACTGGAAAATGGAGAACGTTCTCCTCCCAAGTAAAAGTTGTGCCTCAGCACCGCCACTGACCTTTCAAAATGTGCAGCTTTTACTTTGAAGGTGAAAAGTCTCAGTTTCTGGTTTGTGTCACAGTTTGCACAGATTTACTACACCTTACTGGACAGTGTTTGCAGACAAGTTTGCATCTCCCATACAGACTATGGCCGACTAAGACAGGCTGCTAAGGGAGCAGTCTCTAGGCTTGTGTGACTGGGGCTTTAGCAACAACCTTAGGCAACCACCTGCCAACTGGTTGGAGAATACAAATGTTTCCTTTGTGGACTGATGTCTTGACCATACATTGTCACCAAGATTGTTATCCATCTAAAATGACAGACAAGTTACCGCCATGTGGTTAGTCATGTGTCTGACAAACCTCAACACTGTAAGGTTCAGTGATCAGTGGTCATATATTTCTGTATGCACTGTAACTACCTCAGATTCTACTTCCCTGAATAGGCAAGGATGTGGCCACCAGTGTGGAGGTGTTCTGGCCAGATGGTCGTTCAGTAGCCCGGGCCCTCGAGCCGTCAGAGATCAACTCAGTGCAGGAGATCCACTATCCAAGAGATGAGGAGGAAGTTACTCCTACTGTGGAAATAGAGGTACACAAGTGCTTCATAGTGGGTTTCAGCATGTTTTTTATTCTCAATAAACTAAATACTCATTTTGTCCGAATAACAAAGCTGCTACAAACACAACACCAACTTCAAGAAACAATCGACATCAAGTTGTTTATTGTAAATTGTTGGGATAGTGCAACAGTTTTAAGGATCTTTCACAGGAGAGTTCATTAAAAATAATATTTCTTACTAATTGTCTCTTACAGTGTGGTCACGGGTTTGCTTTGAATGAGAATGGCCGCTGCACGGGTAAGCTGAGGCACTTTATCCACCTTCAAACTCTGTGCTTGTCTCCTTGTTTAAAAATCCTCACACACGTCAAGTGTCTTTGCCTTCCTCACCTCTCCCTGCCCTCAGATCAAGATGAGTGTACCCAGTTCCCCTCTGTGTGTCCCTCTGCCCGCCCTGTCTGCACCAATACCTATGGTAGCTATAAGTGCCGCGCCAAGAGAAGATGCAACCAGGGCTTTGAGCCCAACGACGATGGGTCAGCCTGTGTGGGTGAGTGGTCCTGGCAGAATCAGGGTATCCAGATTACCAAGATCGTTAGAACAAAAGAAGCACTACCAGAGAACGAGATGCATTAAGTCTTAATTACAGTGGTTTTGAATAAAAGGCGTAGAGGTGCTTACATTCCTCCAACCGTGTCCTCTCTCTGCACCCCACTGTCTTGCATGACTGACCCTCATGTGAATGAGCTGTCTTCCAACTACAAAGACACACATGTCGGCTAACATTTCCCTGCCCTTTGTTTCTCTCTCTTCTCGGCAGCCCAGGTGGCTTACTTTGGGGGAACGCGGTCTTCTGGGGAGCGCAAGTGCTCGGGCCTTACTTTCCGGCTGCTCCCCGTCTCTCTGCTACCACTCATCTCTACCCATCTCTATTCTGGACTGCTGTAGCTGTGACTGTTTTCTCCCCTTCCTAACTCTTTCCACTACTAAAAGTGGGTGTACAGAAACTCTTAGAGCAAACTTTTAACAAAAAAAGAGAAATTCCTCTTCACCTTCTCCTCTATGGATCTATGCTATCTTTACCCATCAGCTATTTACAGTCTCGCCTCCTGGTCATCCGCTGCTTTGTGTCACCTCTTGGCTCCCGGCCCCCTCTGGACTATAAAGAAACATACAGGGAGCATGCTCGCTGGGAGCTACAGGGTTCAGAACTAACTGTGCCACACCCGCAGAGTCCTCACGTCATCACCTGGCACTTATCTTAGTGGGACCTGAAACAAGGCCAAGTCAATAAGAGGAGCTTCGGCATAGAAACCGCTGCGCATACAGCAAACAGATCTACTGGCTCCACAGACCACATTCATTAGAGACACGCTGAGCCCCATCTGTATATCCAAAATGCGGCTATGGTAATCCTTACAATGTCACTCTCATTCTTATTATGCGCTTACTGGGATGCCGAGGAACACCAGGTCTCCAAACTGTATGTTTTGAGTGTGTATTAATGTGTTTGCGTGGCTGTGTGAGCCTCAGTGTACTGGGTCCAAAGAGGCAGTCGCGTAGGGGAACATATGCCAGACCATCTGTCTCCGATGGTTGGTTACATTTTGTTACACATGAATTATACAACAGCACAGAGAAGAAGGCAAACACATGTGTGTGTTTGTGTGTGTGTGTGCGTGCGTGTGAGCACAGGATGAGGCAGATTTTACATTTTTTGGAAAGTGTACTAAAACATATCACCGTAGGCATGTGCAAAGAACATGATGACAAAAGGAAAACACCTAAAACTGAACTGAACAGTGCACTTAATTTATGTTGGTGTTTCTCCTTCTGTTACACTGTGATTACAATCATGAACTCAACATGCAGTAAAAGCTGCTGTTCTTACATTTTAAAGTGTTCAAAATAAAGCAGCAGTGTTCAAGATTTCAGTCCTGACTGATTTGGGGACTCCTACAGGTCTTCTTTTGCAACCGGATATTTGTACGATATCACCGCCACAAGGAATCCATCATGCCAGTGCTCACAGCCAGACCACAGTCAGTTTGGAGCAGTTGGTATCGAGAAATTACTGAGACAAGCTTTGCGTGTTTTAGTTCTGACAGTAGATAGATGATTAATCCAAACAACTGCCGAGTATTTTTCGTAGCAACTACCTTCGAATGCATTTTAAGAGCAAAAATATTCAGTCACTGAATATTTTTATTCCTTTTACATTGGTTTTAGTGGTAGATAAAATCCTAGTTTGGGTTAAATTACACCCTGTCAAAAACATGAACCGTGCCCTGAAGAGGCTTTGTGGCAGAAAGCATTAAAGCAAACCTTCTACCTTTGATGTGGCAGCAGAAAATTCTCAGTTTGCTTTAAAGGTAGCTTTTTTAAACCGCTAATGATGCCACAGGCACCTAGTTGGTAATAATAATAATCTTTGAGACTGCCGCTTTAAGTTTTAAGTGCACTAAAGCATTCCTAATAGTTTTCCACATAATATAAAGCTTGACAAGTTGCAGTGGCATTCAGTAGTTTTGTTGCTCTTACAAGACCAAAATCCCCAATGTCTCTTATTACGTTCCAAGTCCCCTACTATGTCTGTGACATTGTGGCTCAAGCTCAAATATACAGTTTAGCTTTAAAAATGAATTTCTTAATATATCATTTCCTAAAACGGTGGTATGCTGGCATTTATACTGACTGTACAATGCAGATTTGGTTTGCAGTGGGACGAGGCATTGACTTGTTAAAAAAAAAGTTCCCATGTACATAAAATGAAGGCACATTGGTAAATGTGTAGCTCAGTTACAAAGGCATACGATCTAATTCTTTATTTTGGTGTTTTTAAAGGATTTGTTGACAATGACATTAAAAACAAATATATGGAAAAAAGGAAGAAAGTGGCTATTTGATGAGTCGTGATTTGCACACCGTGAGGTTTCACATAGCTCAGCGTGAAACCTTCGCTACAGCGGACTAAAATACATAAAACATATGGAGCCCTTCATTTTTATTAAAAGCTACAGATCTTTTTGCCTTATTGCCATGTTTCTTGAAGCGTTTGGGAAACGAATAAATACTTTGGCCAAAAACAAAAAAGACGACTAAAAAGTGAAAGCATTTTCCTCCACTCCACGATGACAACGCGTTGACTGACAGGTTTTTGCTTCCATATAATTCTGCAGGGGCACATCACTTGTTGCAACACAACCCTCAACTTTAGCCAGTGTTCGACCACAATCAGTGTCACAGCAGGGGATAATGTTCCTTATTAAATGTTGGCCAGTGCAATTCTCCAGAGAAGCGAATGTCTTTGTATGATTCATGGATTCATCCCTACTCGCTTGCTGAGGCAAGTGTTATATATATTTTGGAAATTCTTAACCACAAACCTCACACATTCCACTGAAGCTCCAGCGCTACTCTCTGCCCCGTGACATTTGTCCTTGAGCCTCTTAATGGGCTGGACCCAAACTCCAGATGCCACCTGTGAATATCACACATTTCAGAGGTTTTGGGAGCTGAACTCAGTTCTCTCTTTTTTAATGAAAATAAGGAGGCATCGGAGCATGAAAAACTAATAAGCAAATGATGATGGATGTGTTAAAGCAATTAAAATGAATCACCACAGATCCCTGTTGGATCTATGCTGACATTGTCGTGACACCCTCCATGAAAGCCAAAGAACCTTGAGATTGAGTGCTCAGTGAGACAAAGTCCACTTAAACATTTTTATGTTTTCTCAAAAATTATGTCAGAGGTTCAACTGAGGTTCCTCTTGAGCTGTTATTGGACTGTAAGGAGAGAACGCAAAACTTTTTCTACTTTCTTGCACGCTGCTGGGTCTGACTTGAACAGAACAAGGACATGTGTAAGCTCACAGTTTGCATAAATAATTGGATCTGAAAGTGTTCATTATTTTTGTTTGTTTTTTTAACCCTGTTTATCATATTTAAAGTACACAGTGCTCAAAACAATCTACTGTCAAAGACATCTAGTATATATATTTTCCTATAGCTGTGTTGAAGTAGGTTGTAAAATTTCAGCTGATTGGAAAGTTTGTAGAGAAAAGTTAGGATTCTGGTAAATAGAAATGGCAACTCCCGTCGACATGTACATGCTAAAATATGCTGTGTGCCGTATTTACTGTGTCTACTCGATCTACTCTAACATGCAGGGTGTCTTTGCATTCACAGCTTGTTCTATGTATGGAAGGCCTGGAAATAAATAAAAGCACACTATTCACTGTGATGAATTAGTTGCTCAACCACTGCAAATGTACCTGGAAGCAAAAACATTTTTTGGATAGAGTGGATGAACATGCACACGTGATATCATCAGATACACTTAGAGCATAGTGTTTAGTGGGAAACTATGTAATTAGAAAAAAAATCACTTTGTGAGTCTTAAAATTGCAAAATGTGTCTAAAGATTGTCTGTGAATAACATCCAAGAACCTGAGGGAGGAAGCTGAGTGTGATTGTGTGTGTGTGTGTGTGGTATCTGGCATGGTCATTGCCATTGCGTTATTTACATCCCAGAGGCTCCAGCTGTTTTTCTCTCTGCAGGAATGAACTTGAGAGTAGAGATGTCCCTGTGCAAAATAAAACCGGGAACAAAATGCTCGCTTATGTGTGTTTCAGGAGAGTCCAGTGTGTGTGTGTTCATGTGCTCAGTCGGTTTGTGTGCAGGGATTTTGTCCACGTGGAAACATATTCCAAAATGCCTTATTTTTCCGCAGTCTTGCCAATGCCAAAACGCCCTGCAAACAGTACATGCACGATGTTCACACACTAGGAAGCTTTCCCAGAAAATGACAGAAGATCAGATATGGAGTGATATGTTAAGAAAACATTTGTACTGCACCGAAATGAATAGAAAAAGAAAAAAAGAACGGAAGGTTGCAAACGGAAAAAGCTGCATAAATGTGGATGTTTTAACTGTAGCGGTCATTTGTTTTTAGCTGCAGCCAGAGAATATGTGTGCTTATTTTCTCTTATCCCTAGTGCAAACAACAGGCCGGCCTTCTCAGAGCTTGATGAGTATAATAATGCTGTGTGCAAACTCTCCTCAGGCCAGCACAAGCTTCATTCCATTAAGGGTGCACTCCGGTTCATTGCAGCCTGAGATCAAAATTAAAACTTTATCAACCCTGCTTGTAATTGCCCGAGCACAACTCAGGTCATTTCATTTAAACTTATCCGACTAATTTAACCAAGCCTCCACACTAACATAAGTCAGTGACATTACAGATTAAGGCACTCGAACAACCACTTGAGCATGAACGGCATCAGCAGCTGACTGGTTGTAGGTTATTATAAAAGCCCGTTTGTGAACAAAATAGGTAATTTGCAAAGAAAGGGTTAGAAAAGGTTTTCTTACATAGTACAATAGTCATAAGTAATGGCAGTGTTAAAAAAAATCTGTTTTTCTAATCTTGTCTCTGTATTTTAATGATAATACACTCACAGGAGTTACTGCTGAAACCTTGGGGCCACATCACTATAGCAACATTAGATCAAAGCAAAACACACTGGGTATTCGATTTTGCTTCAACCTCTCTTCGGATAAATTGTGATAACCTAAAATCTCAGTGGGGCTGGAATAAAATTTTTTTTCCCTCTTTCAGCAATCATTTGCAAGTAGTTGCAACAATCAATGAGCGTCCATCACCCTCCACCATTTAGGTCACAAGGCGGATCAACAGGTCATCTGTTGGGAGGCAACTTGTCTCCAACTAACTGCGGTCACTCTCAGACAGATTGGCAAAGGTTTTCAAATAATTACAATCTAGTTTATAAATGGAGACAAGCTATAAATGGACACATCGCTATCAGTCTGAGTAACTTGTATGTCATGCATGTCTTGCAAACTTGTTGAGTGTCTATGTCAATTTTTTGAAGAATTTCAGAACTTCTTTTCAAATTCATGACATTCTAGCTGGATTCTCAATGCAAGTAATTAATATAAATTTCTGCTTTATGTGAATTTCTGTGTAAATGTAGAGCAACAGATTTGCAGATATATCACAGTTAACACTGTATTGTTACAAATTGCGTGTAAAAGCACAAGTAATTTAAGCAGGCTGACTCTGGCTTTGCTGCTGTCCTGATGCACCAAAGTCACTTTGAGGACAGCAACTGGTCCCCATCTTCGAAGTAACTATTTCAAAGGTAACAAGAATGCAAGTTTTTTTTTTCACACGGTCATAGTAATTTTGTTCTTGTTCTTGCATTTTCTGCAATCACTGTTTTCCCTAGTGTGACTGTAGCATAAGGTGATTGTTTTTTTTTACCTCAAACTTCTCACACTGCTGAACATTAGAGTGTTTCTCCAGATCAGTTAAATGGCAATTCTTAGTAATTAGTACTCATCAAAGGTCCAAACTAACAAAAATAAGTCTCCAATCCCCGTAATCGGCAGCACAGGCTAGAGATGGAGCACATCGGTCAATCCTGGTGTACTGTGAGGAAACAAAACTTCTTCAGGCATTGCACCGTTTACTTACCTGTTTGTTTCTCCTAGCCTAATCATTTGTCTACTAAATGACCCCTGGAGGGCTTTGAACTCACAACACCGATCATGCGATATCTCTGTGTATTTTCTCATCATTGCTTTTGGCCTTGAGTTTGCTGAAAACAGATGCAGTGTTTCACAGCTCTCCTTCTTTCAGCGATTATCTGTGTTTCAACTCTGCGCTCGGCGGGATCTCATCCCTGACTCATTTAAAAGCTATTAGGAGGGCAGGGACTGACACGGGAACATTTATTTTCCTTTAGCGGTAGATCTGAGGAGGAGTGCTCGTAATAAGCGCTGTCTCACAATTAAACAATGTGATCCTAAGTGACATTTTTAACTGGAACCACACATTTCCACTCTCACATTGTGTTTTTATGTAGCATTCTGGGCTGTGCTTGGGGGAGGCCCAGCAGCAAACACAACACAAGAGCTGTCAGTCACACTGAGGTTAAATAAACCGAGTGGATATTGGTGCCAAAGCCAACAGGCGGGGCAGCAGTATGGTGAGGAAAAAAAACAGAAAAATCGACTTTAAAGAGTACACAGCAAATCAAGTGTGGCCAAACACACAGAGACAAATCCTGCCATTTCCACTGTGTTTTACCTCTTTCCACTCTTCAAAGAGCTCCTGAAGGGCTGCGGTTTTCATACCAGAATCTCAAAACAAATGTTAAAAATCAGTTACAACATCCGGCGTTCAAACAATAAGCCGAGAGAGTCCTTGTGGGTGGGACTCTGTGTACAAAATGTCTGAGTTTTGAAAGGAAGACTGGGCACTGGGTCTTTCTGTGCATTGCATCACAGAGTTTTCATTCAGAATAGCAAGTCACCGTGATCCTGAAATTTGGACAGATGCGGATAAATGTTTGGAAGGCTCCAGTGCGCCAGCCAACAGTTGGATGTTTGGGATGGACTGCCAGGGTTAATTTACCTAACTGAGTTCCTGTTGTTATGCCAGTTTTTGTGATTGAACTGATATGAACGTGTATTTGTTTGTAATCCGGTCCCAAACTAATGTCAAGAACAGAAAATAGGCGTGAACATCCTTTAATGTCACTACAGGCAGGACTTTTCTCTGAGGCCAAGACTCTCTCTCTCGAGGGGTTCCACATATAACGCATTACATGCATTACATGCAAGCACACAATTGTAAACTTCACTGTAACCGGTGCACTCCGTTTGCCAGGCACCGGTGCCAGTTAAAATATGCCTGAAACACAGGATATAGATTTTCTGTCATTTGCAGGAATAAACATTTTAACCAATCAATACCAGAAAGCGACTTTCCATTCTCCCCATCTGTGACTAAGACAGAAAAGAAATAGTGGAAAAGATTAAGCAGACCCCCTCCCCCCCTTTTTTAAAAAAGGAGAACAAGGAATGAGCAGGAGGGGGGTAGAAGGAATAAAACAGAAAGACAGCGTTGTGCAGCTGAAGAATAAAAAATGTTTAAACTTGGAAAGACAAAAGAAACTTAGCTAAAACCTTCCAGCAAAAGTTTGATGAAAAAGGGGGATCTGTGCTGAAGGAAAGAGTTGCTTGCGCTTCGTTAGCGTGAGGCTGACCTTTGCCCGCAGGTGTTGAGATGTTTCTTCACTCCTCTGCTGTCTTTGAGAAAATATCAGTCCACTCTCGCCGCTCCTCCTTCTGTCTACACTCCTGAGATTTTAACTAAGCCTCAGTGTCAATCAGGATGTTATCGCTCATTTATGGCCTTATGAGCAGGCTATGATGGATCTACTGTACACCTCTTATACACACGCACACACATACACACAGAATCATGCTTACAAATAGACACTAATACAAAAAGCTGTGCGCACCAAAAAAAAAAAAAAGATGAAAGAAAAAAATATTCATTAGGCAAGATCGTTGAAAACTTTGAAAACTGGATGTGCACAGGAATCATTTTACTTATTTATGATGAAGCACCGCACATTTTCCTGAAAATATAAATGGGTAACTCTTTGCACTTTGAAAGCTTACAAGGAACAACCCTTTGACGGTTTCTGTCTTATTTCAGGCGTGCTTACTGAACAAAATGACTGGGTGTGCATCTGAACTTACTGAGAGTGGTCTCTGCCTGTGCAGCTACCCTTGGAAAAACCCATAAAACTATTTAAATGGTCATCAAACCACATATTTATTGATACATACTGAGGTGTCAAAGCTCATGATTAATGGTGCTGGGAAGGTTGTCAAATGCCGTCTTTATAGGGGAGAGAGTTAGGAAGAAAATTGGAAATCAAGCTGTTTAGTTGATAACTGATGTTACAATTCTTCAAAAATTAATATCAATTTTAAGAAAACCATGACATTTTTGGTAAGCGACAAACTTTTAATGTTTCATTGTTAGATGGTTGCAGATGTTTCAATGTTTCATTGTTCTGTTACTGAACTGTTGTAATGAAGAAGGGTCGATTAGTTATGGACAATTTTGCATTAGTCACGCATCCATCGAACAATTCTTTGGCTAAATAATGTTTATAGAAATTGTCAACTTTATGCAAACAATGGTTAGGTTATGGTTTGGGTGGTATGTGAACAAAACAGCCTACCAGCTGAATATTCAGTGTCAGATTAACCTTCATGGTTCAGTTTTGAACTTTATGCTGCCTACAGCTTTCTGTTCACTGCCCACTCTGCACTGCATGGGAGACAGAAAAAGTCAATATACATATACACTCACTGGACACTTTATTAGGCACACCTTGCTTGCACTGGGCCTTCTATGTTCATGGCATAGATTCAACATGGTTCTGTTAACATGTTGGTCAGGATAGCATCGCACAGTTGCTGCTCACATCCCAAAGGTCAGATTGAGATTTGGTAACACTCTCTGGTAATACAGGGACGGACATGGTTGGCAACAATACTGAGGTAGGTTGTGGTGTTTAAATGATAGGCAATTATGAGCCTCAAATATGCCAATTATGAGTTACTCTTCTATCAGCTTGCAGCAGTCTTCCTAGTCTCTTCTGACCTTTGACATAAACGAGGCACTTTAACATAGCAAGCTTCAGCTTACTCTTTTTCAAACTGTAGAGACGATCCCTGTTCTGAAATACTCAGACAACTCTGACTGTGATTGGAGCTTCAACTAACTAGGACACAATAATTTTATCACACAGACGCACCTTTACCATAAGAGTTCATTTTAGGATTAAATAAGTAGAGTGAACTACTTTTTGTATTAAAACTTACTTTCCATTCTGTTATTCAGTCAAAACAAATGCACGGACATTTAGAGAAACACATAAAACAAATTTCAAGACCACTGCACCAAACTCAAAGAGCACCCTATACTAACTCAAGTTCTTCCTGTTGCTATTCTCAACAATGAGAGACAGCGAGAGATCATATATCACGAACAAGCAAAGACACAGCACAGACTGAGCTTATAAACAACATGAACTGTAGCTACAAACAGCAGCCTGGAGTCAAAGGCAACGTTCTTTTTATCAGCTTCATCAGATATTTTATTCATCTCTTGGAGACAGTTAAAACTTCACTCAGCAGGCTTTGAATAATAATCAGCTTTGGAAAAAAAAATATACATGTAAAAAGTACATAAATCCATTTTAATTAGTTTGTAAATAAGCTAATGTAAACACACAATTAGCATCAAGATAAGATATAAATTCCTCTTTCGCAGCAGCACCGCTGGAGACTTTGTGGATCAGGGGCTTCACTTCTTTTCGTCTCGCTTTGTTTACACACACATCATGCAGTATTAAACATCAATGCGGTTTTATTCTCCCTGAAGCAAAACAACTCAACTCAAAGCAAGTCAAAGATGCTGGTGCCAGACTCTACACATCATTATTGTCTTTTATATTTTTAGGAAGACATCATATTGCACTTTTGAGTAATCTCTCACTTGTAACAGCATAATACACATATGTTTCTTCTTGCCGATGAGCCCGTGTATCTAAATGAACTAGCTGCAGTCCCACATACAGTACAGGATAAATACATATCATGGTAGAATTTACATACTGAAACGAACTGTACATCATTAGATGGCTGTTTTTCTGAGGTTATCTTGATAAGTACCTTGACTGAGGCTCAAGGATCCAAAGTGAAGGCTACTCTCACCTGTGATCATTTATTTGTATCTCAATGGACATCTTTTTACAATAATATATTTAATGCTTTATCATAATCTTTACTCCCCTGGCAGTCTTCATGAATCAGTCATTCCTGAAAGGACAAGCTACATTAAGTATAAAATAGCACACAGTGCTTCTTCTTGAAAATAAATGCAATACTTTTGATCAGTCTACACCAACACACATGCCCACATACTGACACACTTAAAACAACACCAAAAGCCTACATCCATGCTAGCTGCTTTGTGGGGCTGTGCTTAGCAGCACTTAATTGGTTAAACTAATTACCAGTGTTAGCATGGTAACATTCCCACAATGGCAGCGCTTAATTTTTAGTAGGTAAAATTCTTACCATAGTAACATCTAGTAATTTACACTAATCTCAAAGAAGAGATGATGTTGATGGGATTTCTGTTAGTGTTTTCTCATGAACAAATTGAAACCCGATGATGGTGCTAAATAAAAAGTTCATTTATCACAAAGTTATTACGACTCATCTTGCGGGGAACATTTTACTTAATGGAAATCTGACATTTCTTGAAGCTGTTCATTCAAAGCCATATTGTGACAGTGGACCAACTGCTGGAGGATCAGTAAAGCTATAAACCAGCATCTCCAAGCTATTTGTGTTGATTCCTATGCTTTACATATTAGGATAAAATTTAAAAAAAAAAAACATCTGTTCCTTACCAGGTTTTAAAATTATATAAATACAACCTCACAACAACACATGACATATTACACTGTGACTTTTTTTATTTAAAAAAAAAATTAAGCCAAAATGCAGAAGCAGTGTGTGGAAAAATAAGCAACACCTTGAAGTAACTTGAAGCCCAGTCTTCTTCACATTGCTTCATTTGACTGAGATGAGCTCTCTTAATAATTTCACTTGGACTGAATCATTGCAACACCTTCATTCTTTTCTTTTTCAGCCATTCTGTTGCAACGAGCTGTAGTGGGAATCAAATTCGAACAAGCTTTAGATGTCAATCAGACAGCCTGTCCAACATTTGAATCTAAAATATTTTTTGATATACAGAAGAGTTCATTGTCAAGCTCATGCGAGGAGCTACAAGCTCCTCCACTGTATTAGCATGAAGTGTTCCTCTTTGGTTTCATGTATCCAAAGGACATTGTTCCAGAAGTCTTTGTTCAGATCCAGCTTTGCAAGCCTAAGCCATGCGAATTATTTTTAGAGAGAAGAGTGTTTCTCCTGGAAACCTTTCTAAATAAGTCATATTTGTTCAGCCTTTGTCTAATTTTGCTCTCCTGAACTTTAACATATAACCTGCTAACTTATGGCTGTAGTGTCCAAGGTGTAACTCTTTGGTTTTCTGTAGTTTCTCTGAGTTTAGAGTAGATTTGCTGGGATCTCCAATCCTGGAAAGACTGGACGCAGTCTTTAATGCTTTCTGCTTGTGAAAAATCTTTCTCATTGTAGTGTGGTGGACTTGAAATAGTTTGATAATGGCCTTATAATGCTTCCCACATTGATTGGCAGCAGCAATTACTTCTTTAAGATCATTGCTGATGTCTTTCCTTCTTGGCATTGCGTTAACACATATCTGAATGCTTCAGACCATCAAACTACCAAAGCATCTGCTGCTCACACTCACTGATGATCCATTAATCATGTACATTTGATTAGCAGCGCCTGGATCTGAATTCTATGCAAGCACTATGGGCGTATTTGTGTTTTTTACACAGTCTGCATTAAGGATTAATTTCTGTTAATAAACGATAACACTGTAAAATATCTCATGTATTTCTGTTGAACTGAGGTTGTATTTCGTTTATTTTAAGACCTGCTAAAGATAAAACTTTCCATTATATCCTGACATGTGAAACTGAAAGAGTGTGTACTTTCTTTTTCACATGAATGCACTGCCAAAGACTAAATGAGAGCATATGGCACTGAAGTTCTACTGGGAGTTGAGAAACAGCAAACAGAAGGACAGAACTGGGAATCAGAGGGTGAATGGACACTTTGTCAGGCTACCTTTCTGTGAACTGACAAATTGTATTCCCCTAAAAAAGAGTCCATCACTAGTCTGTAATCCCACACATCAACAATATTCTCACCAAAGCTCCAAGCAAATGTGATTTCTCCAAGAACCTTAGCCTATGTATTTTGCACATTTCCCCTGAGGATCTTTAACACCACCCTTTTCTATACCTCCTACACAAAGTGACAATATTGTTATAATTACCAACAATATCATAAGCTACATTGTTAAGACTTGTTACATATGATACTATACAGCAGCTCATGCTGTACAGACAATTTGATCGTCCACTTCATACCCAGATGTAGACAGATTGTGAAAACGTATATTGATACTGGACATCAGTGATTTTGGGGGGGAAGAAAACGGCTTCATGGCAATCCCTATCCACTTGTTTGTGTGGGTAAACATTGACAAGCATGTACATTACAATTCATCTCCTGTACAGTTCATTTACACTCTGTTGCACGCTCTTTTTTTTCTTTATACATTGTCTAATGAGCTCCTTTATCTGCTTATTGGCAGTGCTGAGTCATTTTAAAGTCGGTCAGTCCATCAGCCCCAGGCTGGATATCCATTCCACCGGGATGAAACATGAAGGCATCAAAAAGCATAGGAGGCTTAACACAAGCACAACTGAACTCAACTGCTGTGGTAAAAATCTCAATCAACTAGTTAATAAAATGTTATGTTGAAATTAAACTACTTACTGGAATGAAGCCAACATGTAATCGTTTCTGCAATGACTGTCCAGTGAGTAGTTTAACTCGACATGGCTCTGGTAAAAGTGCACATGGCTATTTTCATGCAAGGGCTCTCTGCAGAGCAGTTTGCTTCTAGCCTACTGTGTTAAAGAATAAGCAAAACCTACACTCTCATGGTTTATTAAGAGACATGTATGTGTTTACAGAGAAAAAGACTGAAGACGGTAAAAGATGAAGACCAACACTATGGTAACAAGAAATAAAAAATGAAAATGAACCATGGTCAAGACAAACTTTTCTGAAAGGCCTTGTCTTTTGTTGGAAGATGTGTGGGCATTGTTGCTGTCTGTTGGTAATCGCATCATATTTAATCTTAACAGCCTCCACATATACACACACATACACATTAGTCATACAGTGTTTAATTTCCCAAAGGAGAAATAGTTTTTATGCACTGTATTGTATTGTACTGTAGTGTGATATTGTGAATAAGTAGTTAGATAGATGTGATAGATGATAGATGGATATTTTGTGATCAAACATAATGGGGTTTTTTTATCTAAAAGGATCTACAACTTATTCTTTATCTTACAAAATGAAAGATTCTTTATTCTGCATCAACATATTGCGGTATATATCAGTTAAAGTCAATAGACAGTTTTTTAAATCCTTGCTTTTGTGTGGGTTTAGGTATTGAACTTTGTGTGGCTGACCCTCTTGCACACATCTATACTCACATATAAATATGCATTTGCCAATAACATCCACACTATTTCATGCGTGGAACAGGTGTAGAGATAAAAGACCAATGTCTTTCGATTTCTTCTTCTTCTGAACCAAACATGTCAGACTGACTCTGTGGCTTCTTGAAGGTACTGCTCCTTGATGTTTGATATTTTCTTAATGACCTCTGCTAAGCTGGAATAGATGGCACAGCCTTCAAGGGCCTGAGGTTTGCTTGTTTTCTAAATGAGCTGAGGCGTAGGTCGACTACAACTCCAAGTCTACCAGAATCTGCTTGCATGCAGGGATGCCTGGCCACAATCTACAGGTGTGTATTTGTGTATATGCACGTGTGCACTCCCCCTCGCTGATATGTGTTTTTTCGAGTGCAGTAAATGACATGGCTGTGTGCATTTCTATGTGCAAGTATGTGAATATGCAGGAAGCGAGAGAAAGAAAGTGAGAAACAGAGTGTGTTTGAGCGTGACCTACAGCTGTGATGTGGATCACTTGTATCCACTGTTGTGAATGAGAAGAATAAATAATTTAAGGTGCTCTCTGTTAGCCTTTTGATATTGAAGCCAAGTGTATGTGAACAGAGCAGAGAACCAAGCAGTCCCACAGCTGGCCTAATTTGCCAGGATTCAAAGCAGCTTGACCTAAACCACCTGAGATGAATGCAGTCATTTAGCAAGAACAGACAGCTACGAGTCTCCCAGTAAGGTGGCCGTTTCCTTCCTTTCAGATTTCAGAGATGTTGCATAAAACCTAAGATTGCAATGTCAGTGCATAAACAGACAGACAAAGTGACCTCTCCTTGAAAAAGTCCCGCACTGAAATTTAGTCTAAGGAAGTGAAAGTCTGGAGAATCAGCTACAATGCAGAGATGGTGTGACTCATAGTAGCAGATGTGATGGAATGAGAGAAAATGTGAATGGAAAAAAATTAGAGCAAAAACAATCCATGAGTATTTTAGTTTGATAGCTCTTGGAGAGTGTAGGATATTTCTTCACAGAAACTCTGGTTGCTGTTATGTGTCTAACGATTAGAGTATGTGTGGGTTCTGTTGCACTTGTGTTTATTCTGTTTTGTATCCAGGGTGTGTTTTTAAGCCAGCTCTTCTTCTGGAGGTGATACATTGTAGGCCCCAGCAGAGAGAGCATGAATGTTGTGAATCACCTCCTCGCCTTTTTCTTTCCACTCGTCCTAGAACCTGGTGCTCTCATGTTTCAGCATGCGGATGTTGGTAAGTGTGCCGCTGCCCCTGTGGTGGTATCCGTAAGCCTGGTGCTGCCCCTCCAGTCACCGAGCGCTGCTGCCCGACGACATGGTGCTGCTGGGACTGGAGCCGCCCGAGCCCCGGTCTTCAAACACGCTGATCTCAAGCTGAAAATTTGTTGAATGTCAAGGATCACTGTGCGTTGTCGACAAATTCCATGAGAATTTAAAGCAATACAGTTTTAGAAACCTCAGTAAGGTATTCCAACTATTTGGGCAAGCCTAATCTGACCTTACTGTTCTTCAGTGTAACCAGTGGTTTGTTCTAAATCCTCTGTATTTCCATTCATGAAGGGTTCTCTTGTTTGCAGACTCCTCCAGGGTGTCCTTGACTTGATTATATGCAAAGAAATTGTTTTTCTTAATTGTGGAAAGAACTCTGGAATCTTATAATTTAGTAGCCTTCTGTGGCCTTCTCCTGTTACTGTGCTGGCCAGTGGATTCCTACTTTTAAAGAAGAAATTTTGCTTTCTCTCTTTTTCATCTAAATAAGAGCTTCCTTCTCTTGCATAAACTTGCAGCTCTTTGCACATCAGCGAGTTCCAGCGAACGGCTACCAAACGCTAGTTCAACACCAGATTTTTTATCTGCTTAGATTGTCATAAAATAACAAGGGAACATCTGGCTGTCGAACTGCTTGTCAGGAAATAGTGAAATTCCTTTTGAGCCACGGAGAATGGGAGACAATGTTTAAAAATTGCTTCAATGATTAAAAAATAATTTTGGATTAATGCTTTTTAGTTAAAGCAGAAACTCTATTCCCTGATCACATCTTGTTGGTTTACTTAAAATCCACTGTGATGGCGTACCGACAAAAAGCGTGTCACTGTCCAGAAATGTATGAATCAAAGTTATCTGAACTCTGAGCTTACATTCATAAACCTTGGCAATGGTCTTACTGGACAGCGCTACTCTACTATCATCATATGTTGATTATACTGTTAATAAAATGTTCACGAGGCTAAACTTAATTACTTGTGAAGGCTTCTACTATTCTATTGAAAAGGTCTGAGAGAGTCAAGCCTATGGGCTCTGCTCTTTAACGTAGTCAGTGGATTTTAATGGTGGCCTGTCTCTGGCACATGTCTATATTGTGTTTACTTGTGTTTGTAGCTACATGAAGGTGAGGAAGCTGAGCCCCCAATAGGAGGACAGCTTCTGAACCATATGAACTCACATCAGAGTCTCTTGAAAAATTCCTTCTGCATCAAGGAAATCTGAGCTTATTAAAAAAACAACATAACAATAGTCTGCCATGAATTTCTTCCTTCTGGGTTTCTCCTTCCAGAATTCCTCTTGTCTGCGTCTCCCCCTTTGTTTGTTTATGTATTACTTTCTTTGTAGGCCTCTTCTTTTTTTATTGATAATAACTTTCTCTGTATGTCTTTGGTTTCTTTGCTTCCATTGTTTTCTCTCCTTTGAGACTGTCTGCTTCATTTATTAATATCACCTTTTAATTTCAACCATTCGTTCTCTGCATAACCACTCAGTCTTTTAAGAGTTGGTAATGGGTTGACCTGCAGCCCGTTTTTTTTCTTTGGGCCAGTGTGGGCCAGGACTGTGTGATGGTCTATTGGACACATTCACTCTCTCCATGTGTCTGTGCTGGTATCAGGCCAGCTGTCAAAAGGAGATATAGTGCTGTCCACTCCTGAAAATGTAGCAATTCATCTATAAAAGAACAGCCACATGAAAACTTGGAAATCATTGAAAAGGCCTTGATATAAAACCTTACTTCCGATTGACCACATTAATATTATTTATTTTTTATTTTTTGCATATTTCCATTTTAAAGTAAAGAGCTTTCTGTTTTTTTCAGAGCTTTTTTAAGATTTACTCACGATAAAAAATAGTTGGCCACTGAACAGCTACTCTGCAGCAGCTGGACTTTAAGTGTCTTGTTCATGGGCATCCTGATGGTAATTTATGAAGAAGTTTTTTTCATCCATTTGCTGTATCAAATCCAGATGTTTCCACCAGTTTCAATAATTCAAACCAATGTCTTTCCACGCCATCTTTAAATTGTCTTATAAATGTTGATCTGTCCTGTCTGGGCTTTTATCCACTATCTATTTGTTGCACAGAGATTACAGTAACATATGGGAGGAGGATACAACCCTCATTCCTCTCTCTATGGGGTCTGTGAGCAGCAGACCTCGAGGAGCGTAGATCTTCTCATTCTGCTCCTGGATGAAACCTGATATCTTCCTCAGCACCTGGAATAAAACAAGGGGGGCAGAGAGGTATTAGAACAAGTACCTCTGGAGGTAATCCAGATTTGATTAGAAATGTTGGAGGTAAGATGAAAACCCAAGCAGGACAATCAGGCTCCCATAAAAAATTAATAAGCGAGAACTGAGATTCAGTACCTGCCGACTACTTTTTCAGGATGCGTTCTGTGTTACACGCGGTATCTAAAAGAGGTTAAATTGGCCCAAGTTACTTTAACCTCTGGAAAATATGAAAAATGAAAGAAACTAATTTGCAGTCCTTCTGCGCATACTTAGCATGTGGCATATGATACCAGCTCTGTCAAATCATTGCCTGGCTTTATTTTTCCTGCGCATTAAAATCCAAACTTAAAGTAATTCCATTATGCTCCAAGTATAGCAGCTATTTTTTCTGCATACTTCCAAGCCACTCATGTCAAGCAGGGCTGCATGAATTGAATTACTAAAAATGATGCGTATGAGCTTTTCTCCTTTTGAACTTTTCCATTTGGAAGCTTGAGTTCCTAATTCAAAAGATGGCTCTCTTTAAGGCTAAATGTCACGCCTTGGTTAACTGTCAAGGCTCTAAAATATGAAGTGGACAGTTTATTTAGATTGCACTGGCAGTGGACGTTTTTCTCGGTTTTGCAAGTGAGCATTGCAGCAACTGTGCGAAAACCACAGAGCAGCAGTGGAGTGAATCTGTGCGGTTCAGGCCATGCTTTGGCACACAGATTCAAACAAGCATGTCTGTATACATTCTCTCATTCATTGCAACTGCACACAAACCGTTTTATCTGGAGATGTGAATAGTGTCTACGAAACCTAAGAACTGAATGTTGTTCCAGCGATGCTGCTGATAGCAACCAAATGTCTGCAGACTGATGGCCAGTAATGCCAAACAGGCAGCTATTAGCTAAAGTGGGTTTATTAGAACGGCTTATTCAGCCTTAGCTATGCCTCCATGGGAACAAATCATGCTGATGTACCACGGCTCGCCTAAACTCTGCCAGTGTCATGTCGGCCAGCGCCGTGTTCCTCTGTGCCTCATTTGCACCCACAGAGCTGCTGCCACTACACACGTTAACCGATATGTACAACTCTATTAAAGAGAGCTTATTTAAATTCATTATGACTTTCTAGAGACGCTGTACATTTCCTCAGGTCTGAGGAGGAGACAGGAGAAGCATTTGCTTGCTGTGACTTCTTCCAACTACTACCTGCCCTGTTTTAACAAGGGCATTGCACAGATTTTATAATATTTGGCAGGGTGCAGACTCTGTAATGTCCAGTGCTGCTGATTCGGACATTTGCATTCCTAAGTACAGCTCTGCTGCGTAATGACTTCAAAGTTTCCGAGCTGCAGTACGTGTGAAAATGGTTCTATTGAACATGACAAATTCACATCCTTTTTTTGTGAGTTAGCTAAAGGTCATTGCAGCACACAGCCTAGAGCGATTAAAACAACACTGAGCAGTTCACTGAGCACTGTGCTCCTCTAGTATGTCAAAGGCCTCTTACAGCTGCAGGCCCAGCTGCTTATACAGTGACCCTTGTTAGTGGAGACTAAACAACAGAAGAAATATTTTTTGTCTCCCATTGGAAAAAGATACTTTTGCAATAAAATGTCTGGAAAACATTAGGACATTGCGTTTCTCAGTGAAAAGAAATTGAACTGAAGCCATCGAAATTCAGCGGTTTTGCCCCGCTGTTCTTTAAATCAGTGAGATCCATGTGAAATAGCGCTGAGCACAAAGCAATCAATATTTGACTTATAAGATATCCACACATTTCTTAACGCAACACAAACCATTTCCTTTGCTACAAACTCCAAGAGAATCAAGCATCGCGGTAAAGTGGCAGAGAGACACACAGAGGAGCCCTGACTAATCAGTTTACTGTGGTTCAGGGAAAAGGCCAATCCTTTCACTTGCTAGCGAGCTCTCGGGGCAGCTCAATCCTCTTCGGTGTAACAATATGACAGTCAAGTATCCAAGCTGTGCCTGTGTTGTACTGGCATGTGTGTGTGACAGCCCTTCTGGGAAAAGCTTTGTGTTTGTGACAGCATACGCACAATCCCCTGCTTATGCTAAAAAAATGCAATATAAAGGATTTTATGCGTTTGTACACGTGTCCTTTAGAAACCCATACTGTATGTTCAGCTACATTCTTGTCAATAATACGAGAAGAAAAGTAGAAGATGGAGGGCACAAAGTGTGCGTGAGGGAAGTCTTGTGAATGTTTTTACGCACATGTATCTGTTCTGACATGCTGGGAGCAATCAGTGTCCTTTGATGGTGTGAGATGTAAGCATCAAGGGACTCCAGTGAATCTGCACTCTGATCTGCGAGCGCTGTGTTGTGGGACTCGGACACACATGAACATGCAGCATCAACTTGGGTGGGTACACTTTATCATCATCAGTCATAATGTTGTTCAGCCAAGATGGCTGAGTTAAGCAAGCAAATAAACAACTCTCCTGAGAAACTGATAGAATCTCAGGATCTTAATGGGGCAGCACCCAGCTGACAGGGAGATGAAAAGAGCCTCAGACTAGGCAATTTCTGCATGGCTTCAACTCAGCAATAAGTCCTTTTGTACTTCTTGGTCAAGCTCCTAGTACCTCTGTAGTGCTTTGATGAAGAAATGTTTACAAAATGCAACAAGACAAGGGAGATGAATGCCGCGGGTGACAGAGATCAGAACAGAGAGGAATGCTGAAAACTTCATGCAGCTCCAGTTCTATCTAAAACGGCGGCAGGTACACACAAAATCACAAGAGGATTAATCACGCTCGCTGTGTCTGCCTATGCGATTGTGTTATGTGTGCGTGTGTTCCTGTTCCATTTCAGTGACTAACAAGCAGCTACACAGCCATGCGGAGCTTTAACCACCTGCCCTTTGTCAAGATGGGCATCTTGGTTGCACTTTAGGTAAGCGTCAGCTGGCGTGCCATGCCTTATCCAGCGGCACACTTGTGTGGCCTTTAGAGTGAGTTTTAAACTCTGGTGGACAGACAGAGAGAGAGATTGCATCTCCTAGAACTGTGTGTTCTCTTCTTAAAGAGCCGGATGAGGCTTAATGTTTTTTTGAGTGGGAAAGAGTTGAATTCAATAGAAATTGACACATAGAGGAGAAAATAACACTTCTGTAAGTGGAGTTCATCACTGCACATTAAAAGGTTCACCTTCATCTCACATTCTGAGATTCTGGGCTCTTTCCACTGAGGCATTTGTGTGCATCTTTTGCTGTTTTTTTTTTCAGGTTCCTCAGTCTCCTACCAAGGCATGTGGGATACGTGCAGCATGATTAATGTGCTATCACTTGTGAACTGTGTTTGGGTTTGCATGGCGTTTTCGCTATGCCTCTGCAATACCCAGAGAAGAGAGTGCAATACAGGTTGTCTTGTGCTGCAATTTAAAGACACATTCTAGTTCAAGATGTGGTTTCAGGTTTGAAAAGGGGGACAGGTATAGAAGATGCTCACTGAACTCCATACAAAACATAAAAAAAGCTCATAAAGTGAGCCTGAGGAATAGATGGTGGCTGAATCGAAGTGTGCAGTAAACTGAAAGAATGGTTGTATTTACAGCAAAAGTCTGTTGTTTTATCTACAGCAGATCTTAAAGATGGTTAATGGAATAATAATTGCATTTTTATATTTAAAAGGCTAATTTTAACTCATTTTAAAGCTACAACCTCTATAAAAAGCAGCAAACTGAAACAAAAACATGACAAGTTACAAAAAAGTTGTGATTATACAGTATTTCCACCCAAAATGTAATATTTTGTGTACACGGACTTCTTACCTTTTCATATCGCGTTTCCATGCAGAGGAAGATGATATAAGCTGTTGCACAAGCCAGACATCCTTCCAGGTACGACTGACCTCCAATTTTTTCGGCCTCAGCATAATAAGAGTTAAGGGTCTTCACCGTCTCCTCAAGTAAAGTTCGTTCAATCTACTTATAAACAAAAACAAACAAGACCAACAGCGGTTGTAAGAATGGCACAAGTGCAATATGTTCTGTTAGCCTGCCAAATATACTGCCTGTATTCTACTCAACCCAAAATGCAATTTTTCAAGGAATTAAAACAACAACAACATTGATTACAGAATATGGAAAACCTGATGAACAATTACTTATAACTACGTCAGCAATGTATTTTTTCCATCTGACAGAGAACATTTGCAGTAAATTGATGTCAACTGATGTTTTCTTGCTCTGCTCTTTGTGTGGATTGTCTGCTTCATATGCAAATTGCTAGACAAGTATGCAATAATACTCCTACATAACACCATTCACTAATTAAAGCAAGGTAAAGAAAGTAAAATTGCTCTTTAAATAAATAGCACATTCTCTCACACAGTCTTTAACTAAAGGCATCTCAGGAGATGTTAGATGGGGAGAAACATATATATTACTTACACAACAGACGTTTGCATCCATCTGTGGATGATGCCCTTGTAATTATTATGCATAATGTGTGCATTTCAAGTATTAGCTTTTTGCTTTTGAGGACCAGCATTACAGGAATGAGAAGTTTCCTGGTTTAAGAAGCATCCCATATGCACAAGTGTTGTTTTAAGTGTATCTGCATCTATCTGTGAGTTTAGCTTAATAGACAAGTCTATATGGGCCATCAATCTTTCTGTATCAGTCAAATTAGAGTTATATGAAGTAGGGGGGTTATATTGCCTTTGTCTAGGTATTTGAGTGTGTGTTTGGACTCACCCTGTTGTCAAGCTCTGAGGGAAACTTGGCCTGGAATCGGCACACAGTTCCTTCACTGTAGTCTCTCTGTATAAACACCTTGGTGACCAGCGATGGACTGTGCCGGAGCTCCTGAAGGTTGTGGAACTAAGAAGTTACAAAACAGAAGAAAAAAACAGAAAAATGAATTTTGTGGTCAAGAATACATTTCAATTCATGTACAGTACTCTATGGATATAATAAGATAAGATATATGTTTTATATATATATATATATATATATATATATATATATATATATATATATATATATATATATATATATATATATGTGTTCAAGCTCCTCAATCTGCCTCTAAAGTTGGGCTCAGAAACTCTTTGGAGCAACCTAATGTCTTCTGCAACCCTTGTTGGCTTGGCTTGTTTGGAAAGGTTGCCAAGAAGAGGACTCTTCCCTCTAAAACGAACATGGCTGTGCAGCTTAGGTTTGCCAAACTGCATCTGAACGAACCACAAGACATCTGGAACAATGTCCTTTGGAGGTTAGATGACAGCAAAAACACAAATAGCGTATCTGCACAAACATCTCATACCAACTGTAAAGCACGGTGGTATAGGGTTGATGATTTGAGCTTGATTTGTCGCAACAGGATCTCCTCCTCTGTCCTCTGATCTCCTCTGTTTACCAAAGCATTAGTTAAATGTGAGGCCATCTGTCTGACAGCTAAAGCTTGGCCCAAATTGGGTCGTGCAACAGAAAAGTAATCCCAAGCACAGCAGCAATGGCTGAAACAGAAAAGAATCAAGATGTTGCAATGGTCCAGATGAAGTCCAGACCACAGTCTGACTTAAATGCTGTAGTGGGACCTTATGAGAGCTGTGTATAAGTGAATACATGCAAACCTCAGAGAAATGAAGCAACACTGTGAGCCAGAATGCCTCTCCTATGATGTGAGAAACTGATAAAGTCACACAAAAGAAAAAGACAAAATACTTCAAGTTCTTGCTGCTAAAGGTGGCTTTACAAGCTGTTGAATCATGGAATGTTCTTAGTTTTTCACAGGACTGCATAAATGAAAGTGTAAAAAGGCTTTTGCTGCACAATAAAATTTAAGTTTAAGTTCGAAACGCAAGAACTGTTGCGACGTTAATGCACCAACATCTTTGACTTAAAGTAGCTGGCACTCTCATTGCTGTCTTCCAACATCAAAATTGATGTTGTAACATTAAAAGACTGGTCTTTACAGCACTTTGTTGGTGAACAGTATGTTTTACACCCAGTCATTTACATTAAAAGCATACAGCAACAAGCAAGTGGGGCACTGTAAACTTATCCCCTGCTGATCTAAATTACTGTCCTCAAGAGGACGGTAATTAGGGATACGGTAAAAGTATGCAGGAAGAGGAGAAGGCAGGGAGAAGGAGAGAAAATAAGGTGGGAAATATGAGGTTGTGTTCACTTCAGACAGAACCTGAAATCATTTTATAAAAACACTATGGTTCACATGATAAGCTAAACATTTGTGCAGCTGTTAAGTTTTTTCTTCTTTTTTTTGAAGGCTTGGCCAGTTACAGCAGTGTCACTGTGACCTATATATTATCCAAGTACATGCTTGTACATGCATGAGGCAGAGAAAGACTTTCCAAAAATTTGGGATACAGTGTATACGTCAATAGAGAATTCAATTTGTAGATCATTTCAACCTTGCAGTTATTTGTAAATAGTAGAAAGAGAGCATATTTAATGAAACTGAGTTTTAAAAAGTCTAAAAAATTAACAAAAGTTTAAATGGAGGCCACAAAAGACTAAAAAGATATATCATGCTAAAAATCTTTGCCAGAAATGGAAAGGCAGTAGATGGAAATAGTTAGATTAGTTACAATTTAACAATGGCACTTCTTAGCATGAAACTGCAAGAAAGAATTCATGGATTTCATTATCTGTGGTCAGTAATGTGGTGAATGATAAATCAAGCAAAATGTCACAGACAATACTGAGTAGCTGGAACTACACCTAATTAAAACATTCATTTTTTAATTACATGCTGGTGTTGTAATTACGTGGCTCATGAACACGTCTCAGAACCATGTCAGTGCATCCACAAAGTCAAGTAAAAACACATGTAACCAAGAACAGGAAATACATGAACAATATCCAGGAAACACTACTGTCTTGCCTAAGCCTCTGATAATTTAAAATAAATTAAGGTGAATCCTCAGAGTTACGAAGGAAAGGGCCCTCCAGCCTGTTATCAGTGCATACTTCAAAAAGCCTCCCTTAATGATGGCATAATGCATTAGTTCACATGGTCAGGATAACTTGCACATCTGTGCACACTATGAATGCTAAATAATATATTGAGATTTTGGAGCAACAGATGCTGCCTTGTGGACATGTTCTGTCAGCATGGACAGTGCTAAAGCACATTCTACTGATATTATATCAGGATGTTTCCACGTCTGCAGTTTGGATCATTGGATCATTAAAAAAATGACAAAGAAGACAAACTGTTGAGGAGCTGAAATACGTCAAGCAAGAGAGCTTATCTTATAGACCTTAGTATTTAAGTATAGTATTTACTGATAATAATCAAGTTTAAATTACTTTAAAAACACTGCATCTTTTTGGCAGTAGCCAGACTTAGTACAGTGCCAGCCTTTCATCTCTATATATGGTGTATCACTCACGAGCAGGAATAGCATCCAAGCTGCTATTTTTGTCTGCTAACAGCCACAGTCATCCATCTCACAGCCAGAGCTTTTAATACACCCCCCCTCCCCAAAACACACACACAGTTTTGGGTTTTTTTTTTGCTTTCCCTGTCTCTCGCCACCACGGAGCCCTCACTCTTTCAAGTGTTATCTTCAGGCTATCATGATGAACAACAAGTCCTTCTATTAATAGAAGCAATTTACAGTTTCAGCACAGAGCCGAGCATCATTTATCCAAGTCAGAATCAGCTGGCCAAAAGAGAGACTCATTAACATCACGCAGGTCCGTCTTTTATGAACGTGTGCATGTGAATGTGATGCTATACATACATGCACTGCATGCATGTACATACGTTAGATGTCTTTTTAGAACTGAATGGAGACATGGCAGAAATATTTGTTGTTGGTCCAAAAGGTCTCTTTTTCTATTAGTTCACAAAGTTTTCAATGATTTGGCCGCCAGTATATCTCTGACTTGCTCATTGTTTATGACTCGGCCAGATCTGTCAGGTCATCAGGTGGAGATCTTTTAAATGGTCCTAGAATCTGATCCAAGTATGTTGAGGGTGCTTGCAGTTACTGTCTGCTGACTTGAGATCAATTACATCTGTACTGACATTCAAACACAGACTCAAAACCTTCTTTGCTCACACGTGTCTACCCTCAATAGCTGTGTGTGTGGTTGTGTGTGTTCAGTTGTATTTTGCTGTTTTCATTGCCTTAAAGCATTACGAACCTACACAGCTTTTTATAGTTTTATCTTCTGTGTTAAGCACATTGAATTTATGCATAATGAACAGTGTTATATAAATAAAACAGTCAAGTGGCCTGTGTGATGTGCTGCACAAATCAAAAAAGAACAAAATGAAAAGTTCTGTTAAATGCACATACCAGGGCTGGTTAAACACACATGTAAATAAAAAAAAAAATCTTTAACAGTGGACATGAAGAACATGTAAAATGACAAATAAAATGGAAAAAGTATGAAATAAACAAGATTTAAAACATTGCAACTTATTAAGCTACTATGCAAATAAACTCACAGAAAAAAACACCCCAGTAAAGGAGTGACTCAATGCTTATCCTGTGGTTTTAATTAAAAAAATAATAGAAACATTGGATTTTTCATCCTGCTAATACCTGAACACTTGCACGGAATACCAGGGTAACACCATGTTTTCACTGACAGTTTCTCTGGGAGCAGTCCAGTCACCCAGTCACGAGTCATCTGAGTAAACCTTGTTGGCTTGCCTCACACTGTCACATCCAGGCCAGCAGGACAGTTGGCCCCGTGCTGACCAACTGACCTCTGCCTTACATGTCTGTGCTACACATAACTTACACTAAAAGAAGAAAGGCAGGTGTCTCCCTCCCTGTGATTTGCCTAAACATGAGGCTTCACAGTATCCCAATCTCGCACTCCATGCAACTAAGGCCGATGAGATTAAAGCTGGAGAAACACTTGAAAATTCAGTCTCATAAGAGGCTACATATTTAACCTTTTAACCTGTCTTCTTGCCAAAGCTCCTTTAGACTGAGTGACATCAATAATCATAATTATGCCATCAAACTGGGAAATCAGACTAATAAAACATCTTTGTCAAACTCATTGCCATATTTCATGATATTTCATGACCTGCATTTACTAGACCAAGTCTGCTGGTGGAGATGAGTATCAGGAGTGATTTGTAATAAAAGGACAGAAGGGAGAGTGAGAGGGGAAGTTTAAAAGATGGTAGTGAGATCTGCTTTTATGGATGGTTTCAAGTGAGTATCAGTAACGAAATAACAAGAGGCAAAGCCGGAGGTGTCAGAGTTGAAAATGCTAAGATTTTCAGGGTGACCGTTAAGACAGGATTAGAAATGAGTATATCAGAAGAACGGTTCAGGCTGAGCAGTTTGGAGACAAGGTTAGAGAGGCAAGGACGAGATGGTTTGGACATATACAGAGGAAAGACCACAGAGAGGATTCATGGATGCAGGGAAGGAGGGTTAGTGTGACAGAAGAGGATGCTAGGGGTAGGGTGAGGGCTGATGACTTACTCACATAAGTTACTGCGTTGACCCCTAAAGACAGCAGCCAAAAAAAAAAAGTAAGAGTACCTGGACCAGTAGGACCCGGGTGGATGGGTCTGACTCGTTATCTATGACAGTTTTATACTCACTCGAGAGTTACTTCCAGTTGATGAAACAGCTATTTTTCATTTATACTACTGAACACAAAAAAACTTTCTTAGTCTTCTGGTGGTGATATGAAATGCAGAAGTATCTCTGTATATTTATACCTTGAAGACAAACAGGTTTATCTTGGTAGACTGCTTATGTTTCCTCTATGGGAGCCAAGGGTTCAAATCTGGTCTGTTCCTGCATCTAAATATAGTGCAGAAGCAGACACCAATGTTAAAGTGTGATACTGATCACACAGGCCTCTGTTAAGAAGCTCTGCATGGTGCTACACTGACTTCTATTTCCACCCACCCATCTTTAACGTTATGTTTAATATTTTTTTGCCTGCATACTGATTAGATTTCAGAAAAAACGTGCCTCACCAGGTAACAAGCGCATAGAAAGGTACTGCATCAAGTAAACAAGGATGAATAAAAACCACATAGATAATCTTTACTGCATGGCAATGACAGACATATTCTAAATTACTAAATAATAAACTGCTGTCCCCTTATACGCAGTTCATTTCAATTTTATTGTGAATAATTTTCTTGAAGGACTTTCATACGATGAACAAAAAAAGAGCATTTTCATACCCTATGAGCATACTCTGCCAAGTTGAGCAGACAAAAGAAAATTAAATCAAACGCAAAATGCATCAGTGAAATCTGTTGACTGAGAAAAATATCATTTTTTCTCTGTCATATTCTTTCAGTCCTACATGCTGAATCAAACCCACACTTTAATTCCTGCAGTTTGCATCTGTAGATCTGTGAGCCTCATTGCTCTGACGTGTTTCCTAGTTAAGTCACTCCGACTCAGGGAGCACATACAGACGGCACGGGTGAGTGCTGCCAGTGGGCAGGCATTGCAAACGGTACACAGACGATTACAGCACAGTAAATGCACCCAGATTTAGAAACTTCATTCTTGTTTTCTGCAGCCTTTCAGCATGTTTTGTTACACTCAGCTCCCTTTTGAGCCCTTCATAATATAAGTGATTCTCTGCCATTGAGAGCAGAGTTTTTAATGCTTGCTGCCAAGCTGGGTTATCCAGAGGTCTATAAATCAATAATGCTTTGACAGTGTTGACAAAACTGTGAGACTGTCATGACATCTAGGTCGAAGAACAGTAACTGTTGGACCAAAGCTTACAGAAGAAATAATTTTCATGAAAAAGGACGACTTTTTTTTTTCCTTTTCTCAGTGGGGAGCTAAGTCTGTGCAGGTCTCTGTGGGTTCAGTGCTTTTGCACATTATTTCTTGACAGTGTCATACTCAAGCTGGAGAAAACCTACAGTCTGCGAGGAAACTCTGGCAGTAGTGGACTTAATGGATCCAGAGAGTGTCCATGCAGCATAAACAGTCTGCAGAATGAGCTGAGTGTTACTCAACACTTAATGCAGTCGTTTGCTGACTTGGCAAACAATAAATGTCATAGAATGAGTTCTAATATAATATGTGACAGGGAAGTAGAGACAGGCTGAGAGGCAGATGGATAGGAAGCAAACTGTGGTGCTCATCTCAGACTCAAATCACCGATGGTTACAAACTGCAGCAGCCTGTTCGCATTAAATATGGCATGGATAATTGATGGGCTTTGGACATTAAATCTGTCCTAGGTGCATACACTGCATGTGTTTGAGTGCGTGTGCATGTTGTGTTCCTGTGTAGGCATGTGTGTGCCTGTGTGTGTCTGTGTGTAATTGATGGGGCTTGGACAGGGATACTGGCAGACCACCAAAGGAAGTCAGGGACACTCTGCCAGGGTCTTGCAGGATCCGAAAAAAATATATGCATCGATCTTGCCAAGCTTCTTATCCCCTGCACCTTTACCTGCAGAATCACTATTTAAGAATTATACCTTCACTCAGAAATAAGTTAGATGGTCATGTATGTACGGCCACACGCATGCAAACACACTGTTGTATGAATATAACCAAATGTGCTGTCTCCTGAGATCATGATTATGATAATGTCATCACCAATATGGTGATGCAAACTGACGGAGAGGAAGACGTGCTGCTCAGCCTAATGGCTTTTGGGGTATTTTGGCAGGTACCTCTGTGACTGATTTTCTGAGTGCAATAGCATCACAACTGTGCTACATATAGTCACAAAACTACAGGTATGTAGTTGGGTTGTGGATATGTTTAGTCTGATCCATGAGTACTGAGAAAATGACACTTTAATTTGTCCCACAGCACAGTGTGTCTGTTTAATGTATTTTTGACTTCCATTTATCTTTACATGATGTACAAACATATAATCATTGACCCACAAGGCTGGGGTTTGATTATTCATCGCAGTTGGCTGGTTATCCAGCAGTTGTGCTCTGTGATACTAACCGATAAACTAACAGTTATGGGATCTCTGCATTTTCTTGAATAAATAATTTCCATGTTTTTTGTGGGCGTGAAGGAAATCGGACAGTGGAGAGTTAAGTGTGTGGCAGGGATAAAGATTTATCGAGCTGATTTAAAAGTATGACCAAGGCAAAGACATGGTTAGGCTGTCCCTGTCCATGGTGCTGACTGCTCCATCATCATTACCACTGTCATCAGCCTCCTCCGCTTTGAGCCTACTGGAGCTGTCTGAGTGATACTGGTTTCTGTTTCTTATCAGGCAATGCCCGAGAAAGCAGTATCTGTGTTGGAGGGGGAAAGGAAAACAAACACTTGTTTATCAGACGATATTAGTCACAGCTTCTAAACACTGATTAAAGTAGAAGAAATTGAAGCCGGGGAAGGAAAAAAAATGTCCTGACGTAAGGATAATGTTACACGACTTCAAATTCACACAGCTCTCAAGATCCAGTCGGCTGATTTGATTGAAATAAAACAGCGTTCACCCGAACCACGATAAGACACAGAAATCGGAGGCACAATAGGTAAGACATTCAGTTACAAGACGGCAATTCTCAAGCTGGATTTCTTAGAAAAACAGCAAAGGGAGGTGCACAATACATCTTGGAGCTTTTTTCATACAGCACTCACAGAAAATGTAAAGAATTTCCTTACCTCTGTCGCCATATTGCAGTGAGTGGGTTGCGGGATCTGTCCCGTGCTGAAAACGGCAACCGTTTGCGCGTGCTGTTTGGGACAACGCAACTACAGCCCGCCGGTAAGCGGTCGCCCGCGTGCACGTGTGTGTGCGTGACTGCGCGCGCTCCTGCTGGAGACTCACGGCGGGATGCGGTCACTGGTGGTTATAGTAATCTGAATTTCTCTTTATCCAGAATAATCTGCTTTCAGATTCAGTCACAGTTTCAGAAAGCAAACGGAGGTTACTTTGAAGCATCAGCAGTTTATTTGGGTTAGTTTTTCCTTTTTTGCCCCCCTTTTATTTTAGGGCTATATTAATAATTACATTGATTATCAATAATTCAAACAAAGTGCCCTGGCTGCTGCTTCTGTTTGTGACCAGTCAGGATGCCCAACAATCGCTTTATCTCAGTCCTGTTTCTACAGCGTGGAGTATTAACAATAATGATGATAAAAAAATGGTCATTGGGTATTAGATCATCACATTGAATGATAAAGTGATTCCACTGGGAATATTACAGCAAAGTTTGTTTTTTTAAACAGATGACTCACTCTTAACTGCTAGCATGCAGAAATACTTCTGTTCAGTCATACTGTACCCTGTTTTCATATCTAGGCACTGCTTATACTCTTATCTGATTAAGGGAGACTGGTTATGATGGAGATATAAATCATACTGTAGTCCATATGTCAAATGCACCATCAAGATATACTCGTATTCAACATTTCTCATTCAGAGCCCATTCAGATGCACCGCATTGCTGCATTTTTCCCTTCAAGAAATAGAAAATTCTTCCAAGTCATGGACACACCAAGGTCTTACCTGAGGTGAATTATTTAGAAGGTTGGCTTAAAATTCAAAAACGCGACTAAAATGTGGTAGCATGATAAAGACTTATATGTTTGTGCTACTAAAAATGTTTTTCTTTAGATAAAAATGAGAGAATGAAGAACTACAGGGAGTAAAAAGACTTTGTTTGACACCATGAATGCAGTGTGCTGAAATGAACGACTTCTCCAAGGCTTACATTGCATCCCTGGCAAACTCCCTCAAATCAAACACAGGCAATGCAAACACACATTATATTTAGAAATACACAACAGCAAGCAACTCTTGTGAATGGAAACAGAATCCAAAAATAAGACAGGAGTGCTCTAGCAAAAAGAAAATTATGCAAAACTAATATTATCTGCCAAGATCCCACTGCTTGCTCCAGATTGCTTGAAAAGATGCGTATCTAATCACACACTGGCACAGATTCCTTTGGGCTGTGTTTATTTATATCCACATTCACATGTTTTGTTTGCATGTGAATCTGTGTGTGTGTTCTCCATATGACAGTCTCTGATATATCTTAAGCTCAGTCACATGTACACATTATTAGGCACGCTGACCGCACCATTTGCCTGAGCTGAAACACCCTATTATTCAGCTGATGCGGCTTTTAGTGTAAATATTTAATTTATGTGCATATTGAAGTGGAATACATTGCGGTGAAACTCCTACACTGCAACAGGAAGAAATGCCCGTCACACACCCGAATACAGGTGACTTTAAAAAATCTTGAAGAAACATAAAAAAAGAATATCTAATGCATATTTGAATAAAAAGAATAAAAAGAATATCTAATGCATTATCTGATTTGTCAACATCACAAAGCTACATTTTGACACAGTTTTAAACCTAAATAATCCCAAATAGGAGCAGATTTATTTATTTATTGTATCCTTTGTGATTGCAATCCTAGAAGATGAGGGGACTCCCCAAACACTTGTGTGTGGTAGACATTGGATCATTGCATATAACACAAGTATTCAACAACAACAAGAAAACCCTCAAAAAGGGAAAGGTTTTGCAGGTGGTCCTCACAGACTGTTTCTCTCTCCTATCTCTTCTGACTTATTTTTATGGGTTTTGGTTTTTGTTCGTGTTCACTGTCACTACTCTTAGCATGATGGTACATGCACCCCCATGTAGTCCAGCCCCTCCAGGATGGCAGATCCAAATGTGCCGTTGCAAGAAGGTCTCCCAGCACAGTCTAAAGAACGTGGAAGAGATGGACCACACCAGCAGGACCGGTATCTACGCCTCAGTACAAGGAAGTAAAGGAGGAGCGCTGGCAGAGTCCTCTACGATGACCTCTGATGCAGCTACTTGAGCATTTTTCTGACAAACAGACTCCATGGGGCACATGAGAGCTCAACATCCCATGTTTTGTGAGACCTGTGCTCACAGACCAGTACTGTGCAGGTCAAGTTGAATTCACTCGCAGACACTGGCACTTGCAGGTCTACCAGTGGTGCCTTACTTTCTTTATAGATGAGAGCATATGTACTCTGAGCACATTTGACAGACATCAAAGAATCTGTGGCAAACATTATGCTGCTTGCAACATCATCTCTAATGATGTGTAATGACCTGTATTGAATTAATGGTCTAACATAACCAAACTATGCTGTGCCATGGCTAAGAAGGAAGGTGGGGCTGAGATGATGTGATGTTGTTGCGGACATCTGTGGTGGCTACTTTGTGCTTGTGTGAGCATTTATATTTGATCACAGGATTGACACATACGTACTGATATGCTAAGATGACTGAGATAGGAAAGGTATTGGGATTTGAGCTGTCTTTTGGGTTTTCAGCGGATATAAGCAAGCTGTAGAAAATTACAGGGTTGTTGCGTTAAACCTTCCATCATGGCTGAACATATGCATTCCTATTCATATTGAGAAAGTAATGAAAGAAGACGTCTTCATATAATATCTCACTCTGCTATTTCAGTGTGAGTCTAAATCAACACTTCAGCAGAAAATAATAACGTTGCCAGTGCCCTAAATTATCATAATGACCCATAGTGCTGTACATAGACACACACTGACCGCACACAAATATTGTCTTTTTCACTTTTCGTATTTCATGAAATATTTATTTCAGCAAAACATTCTTGGTTTCTGCCTCGCTCCAGAACTGCCAGTTTCTATTTGGACCCTGTGCTGTGAAATGTTGAAGATGGTGATACTGACCCTGCAATGAAAAGGAAAATAAGAGCTTAAGAAAATATCAGCTATTTTTTTTCTCTTCCCATGTCCTTAAACTTGCAGTGTTAAGGTAGAATTAAACACTTTGTCAGGGTTTCTTGGTTAAAGTGGTTTTGACTTGTCAGGTTAATCAAATCATCACCTGCAATGTGGAAGAGTGACCAGTACATTGCATATGACATGACATGTGAATGGACAAAAAAATAAGCACTAAGGATTTTTAGTCCCCATGCACTTATTAACATCCCAGTTTGAATAACACTGTGCTTGAGCATTATGTTTGGCTCACTGCTACACAAATCAGTTTGTTGGTGTGCTTGGTTGCTGTCATGAAAGTCTTGTCTTTTATTTGTGCCTTTTTATGCATGTGTGTGTCACTGGATTTGTGACTGTGTTGTCCTGAAATGCCAGTACATAAAAGTGTTAGTACAGATTTTCACTTTACTCTTGTGCGTCTCTCATGCTACCTCTACAAGGGTGTAATGCATGCGACTTGCGCTCATGCATGCCGTATTTTGTATCTCCAGCACATCTGGGCTCAGTGCCATTGCAAACACCCTTCTCTATTGACTTAACCACAAGTTGAGAATCTCTCTCACACACACTTATGCACAGAATTGGGCTGTAAGACAGTCAAAGAGATCCTGTTCTCTTCCAACATGACAGGAAATGAGAACACTCAACCCAAAAAAATATATTAACTTGGAATCTATAAAAGCAAATAAACATCTTCTCAAATGCCTCCCAACATTTTGGATAGTCAAATGAAATAAAGCTCGGCAAGTTGTCTTTTTCAGTCTGCCACACATCCTCAATCTTTTGTAAGAACCCATTGGGTTATGTAGTGTCTTTTTGGCCTCTCAGCAATTGGTCTGGTTCTGCTAGCAATCGGATCTGAGTCAAAGACTTTTCCATTTTAAAGCCAGAGGATGTTCTCATATCTGATGTCAATGCTGGCTAGGTAACTCCCGCATATTACGCTAGTATATGGGAGATTCACGTCATTGTCGTAACACAACTCTAAGCAGACATTCAGGAGGAAAATGCTTATTCTGAGTGAAGTTAAAAGAAAGGAGCTGATGAATAGAATTATAAGAAAGGAAGAGGCTTATTATTACAGACAGAGGGGAGGAAGCTGTGATTCAGAGTATCCAGGCCTTTGTTTCTTCTTGCTGAGAAATAACAAGAACTGGGTGGCAGACAGATAAACGAAAGAGGCTGACAACTTTGCATGTTCCCAATTATGTCGTGCTTGAGCCAAAGTACAAACAGAAGAAATAAGAAACATCCTTGTTATAAAATGCAGAATCTTCAATAACATAAAATGTCGTACTCAAGGGCTTGAATGGGGCAATACAAAGAAATAATCCATCTGTATAGGGATATGCATTCATTCCCAGACAGGCTAAAAATATTTCAATAAGGAAAGATTATAAGAAGGAGCTGAACATGATTTATTGATGTATAGAATTCAATATGAGGTATTTGGCGCTAAGACTCTGATGGCCCATCACAGCAGAACAGAATCCCAGCGGTGATAAAGATTAGGACATGAGTCTAGATGCTTTTGATGGAGATGAAGATGGCGGATTGAATGATGAGGAAGAGGCGGTGATGGGGAGGAAGTGGGTTGCATCTGCAAGGAAGAAAAACAGATGCGCAGTGAGATTTAACATAGTTGAAGTGTTGAAGGCAAATTGGCCTGAAGAAGGCCGGCAGTGTGTGAAAGTGGAAGTGATGTAAAGTTTAAATTAGCCGCCAACACCTGAGAAACAGACAGGTGTATGACTACAGATCTTCCTTATTGAACTTATGCGTAAGCTTTATTAGAATAGAACTGAATAGGACATTTGGGATGAGAGAATAACATGCCAGAAGCATACAAAAGATTTTCATGTAATATATTTCAGATCAAGGGAAACACATCAGCATTACTGAGGTGCTCTGAGCTATCCGACACAGAGGTTGCAAAGGAAGAAAGACGGGTGAGTGATGGGAAGGGAGCGAAGTCAAACAGAATACAGAAAGGTAGAGAGGATGCATTTTTGTGCATGTAATCCCGCATGAGCAACAATACAGTTAATTTAGCGGTGAGGGAGATAATAACATGCAACAAATGAAATTCCCTTGCCACTTTGAGGTAGTCAGAGGCTTCACAAAGGAGTGCTATGTAAATTCTTGTAAGAATAAATAGAATGGAATAAGACAAGAGACGATGGAGATTTAAATGAGTTTGTCATGAACTGGGCTCCATTGTAAAGCGCAGAAACATTGCTGTAACGCTTGTTACTCAAGGCACTATGAAGGCATAAGGATGGCATGCTCACATTAATGACAAGCAATGGTTGTGATAGACTCTCTATATCTATATTTCAATAGAGACTGACACAAACACTTCATCTTTTTCCCACTTAGATGCCACAAATTGTATTTTGCATTCCCTTGCTTTCCGCCGTCCTGCCAGATATTACTATTCTCACTGTATGCTGTGGTGACAACTGTGGCTCCTCAGTCTACCCACTGCCAGAGGGAAGGAGGAAAGATGAGTCAACAGATTCCTGCCTAGGTCTTCATATGCATACTGCTGCACTGCCGTATAAAGACATATTCAGCTTTGTTTAAATAGAACACACATACACAGAGAATAGCTGTCCCTTCCTGTTGAAGCACAGAGTCAGAGTGTTAACATGTGAGCCTTACCGCATGGTTATTGAGTGCTTATGTTGTCTAGCTTTAATCCAAAGCTTTGTTTGACATGAAGCTGGATTTGTAAACAGATTACTGGTTGCAAAATCCTAAATTTACAAAACTTATTTTCTCATAGGGGATTGGTGTTCAGAGTGCACGTGGCACTTTTGTTTTTTGCAAATGTGCCAAAAGATTATAGAGATGTCCTCTGACTCACTCTATTTGGAGACTGATATCCATGGGAAGGTCTAAGGCCAAGGCTGCTACAGAGGAGGTGAAGCAAGCTATAGTTAGCCAGCTGCTAATTTTTAGCTTGGCAGGCAAGCTAATTTTAGCAAGAATGAAATACAATGAAAGGACTGACACCCATCTGGACAAATGCAGTTATTAGCATGGTTTTAGATTTATGCATCCTGCCCTATGATAGCAGGGATAGGCTCCAGGCCCTCCTCAACCCTGAAAGAGAATGGATGGTGCTAGGGATCAAATCATTCTTACGCAGGCTTCCGGCTGGTGTTAGCTAATGATAGCTCATCTGCATAAATGTCATAAGCATCACCAGAGCAATCTACCACAGATAAAATATAGCTAGCTGGCTAAAGTTACGTTCGTGCTAGAGAAAACCGTAATTGGAGACTGGTGCGCAACCAAAATGATCAGTGTAAACTGTGTGTAATTAACTTGCAGTCTTGTTGCCTTTGAAATGCTTGTTTTGAAGATGGGAACGTACGGTGGCCCCTAGACAAAGCACGTACAAACTCCAAAACACTTGCAAACTCCAAAACACTTGCAAAATCCAAAACACATGCAAACCCCAAAACACATGCAAATTCCAAAACACAACGGAAGTGCTCCAGGACGCTAGGGGCAGTGTTGAGCTTTTGTTACCTAGTAACTACACAAGCCAGGAAGTACCAATGACCGGATTTGGGCTGTATCCCAATTCAGGGTCTGCAGCCTTAAAGGCCGCATTTTAAGGCCGATTATGTCACAGCGACACTACGAAGGCTGTCCCAATTCGAAGGCTGCTCGAAATGCGGCCCTCAAATGCGTCCTTAATTTCCCTGAATTGTAAGGATGGGCCCAACATATCCCAGATTTCATAGCGCGGCGGTGGTGTGGATAATTTTGCCGAAAAAAACAGCGGAAGCGGAGCCGCCGAAGAGTAAACTTTCAGAAGTAAGTACTGAATATTATGTCACTTATTTATGCGCAAATGTTTTTATAATGAAGAACATTAAAACATTACTGTTGGCCACATGTCGGGAAAGTTATGTGACATTAGCGATGTTTGTACTAACTTGGTTTTAAAGGCTTTACTTCAAAATATACGCCGTTCAATAGTTGACTTTAATCTTACAGAGAATGTGATGATTTTATGGATAATTAAAGTCAGTCATATATCCACAAACACAACAAGCTGAAAGTCAGTGATGCTGCTCGGTTTGCAGTCCTGAATATCACGGCACAAGCAGGATTCACTGCACTGTTAATGTTATATTGCTGCCTCTGTTCGGTGGTGACGGTTCACTCGTTAAGCTGAAAGAAAGATGCTTTAATCACAGGAGTCACACATGTGTCCACTGTACCATCTGGGAACTCTTTTTGTTTCGTAATAACACAAACACTAAATCCTCCTTCTTTTGTGCTGTTTTGTAGCAGTGTGTACACCTGAGACTGTCACCTATCTGTCTATCCTTCACTCTCTCTCTCTGTTTCTTTCTCTCTGATTGTGTAATAAAAGTATGAACATTCATTTATAAGTTACACTTGTGTTTGAATCCTGCAGCTTATCACACATTTGATTTCCATGTGTGACAACTCCAAGTGTCCAGAGTGAGGACAGACTGAGGGACCCACTGCTGCACATAATCTGTGAGGCTTTGCACCCCTGATGATCGACCAGGACAAACTCAGCAGTGTGTGAGGAAGAGGAGGAGGAAGAGCCAGCAGCAGCTGACAGATGGAGAAAATAGGCAGACTGTTCCCTGTTTGTGAAGGACTGCTAGGAAAGTTTAGAATCACTAATTGTCTGTCCTGAATCAGTCTTATTAGGTAATGTTCAAATAATTTTATCCTCCCAGTGTTTTCAGTGTGGGAGAAAGTACTCAGGGCCTTCAAGTTACACACTATGAAAGGCAGCAACAAGTTTAACATTCAGAAACCTAAAGTATGTATCAGCAGCAGAATGGACCTAAAAATAAATGTTTGTTTCAGTTCTATGAAGCTTTGAGTATTTTGGATTAGTAGCACTGCTGTGTTTGTTGCATCATATTGCTGTAATTGTTTATATGCTTTATATATTCTGAAGTAAGTTGATCTATAGTGTTACATCATATTCTATAAGGATGTTATGTGTTTGTATACTTTCTGCCCAGTTTGACCCATTTAGCAGAAGTCAGCCTGTTTAAGGCTCTGATATCTTTTCTGTATGACTTAAAGCAGTTATGACATGGTCTGATTTTCTCACCCAATAAAGGAATATTCAATATTTCAGTCTACTCTTCATTTTATCAGAAACAGTTATCACAGCTTGTACATTTTCTTTTTATAAATATATGTAAGCAATGAGCCAAATTTAGTAATGCCAACATACTGAAGGAACAACATTTGTCTCTTATATATGACACACCTATATATACACTGTCAAAGACACTTGTCTTTGAGTGAAGATTTAAGGTGATAAGACATAAATAACTGCAACTTGAATCTGTACTGAGGCTCAGTATTTGACACAGAGTTCATGTTCACTGCTGTAATAGCTAATAATGATTCATATAATAACTATAATATTGGCCATATTATATTTACATTACCAAAGTGATATGACTTTAGTCTCATGAACAACATTAGCTAATTGTTATTTACTAACTAATCTTAAATGACTGTTCAGTACAGAAATGAAGCCCAAAAATCATGTTTTACTGTCCTGTGGTCTCAGCCTCAGATACTTATCAAATCACACAAAGCTCTTGTAGAAACAAACAAACAAATTAACAAAATATGTTCTCCTTCATTTCTGTCAAACAAAGTTGTATGACACGTTTCCAGCGGTTAGCATCATGGTTGCTAGGCAACCTGGGAAGCGAGACGGAGACTAGACCGTCCCATACAGACAAACTTGCCGTTTATTTTGCAAATCGAGCTTAACACTGCCCCTAGCGTCCTGGAGCACTTCCATTGTGTTTTGGAGTTTGCAAGTGTTTTGGAGTTTGCAAGTGTTTTGGAGTTTGCAAGTGTTTTGGAGTTTGCAAGTGTTTTGGAGTTTGCAAGTGTTTTGGAGTTTGCAAGTGTTTTGGAGTTTGCAAGTGTTTTGGAGTTTGCAAGTGTTTTGTCTCTAGGGGCCACCGTAGGGGGGAGGGGTCTGCGACCACTCAAAGTCAGCTGCTGTCCTCAAAGCAAGTTTGATAGCGATAAAATGACAAAAAGCCAGAGCCTGCTGCTATAGGTTTGCAACTTAATGAGGAAAAGTTGGCAATTATATGATAATGTGGTGATGATCCAAGATAAATCAGAAAATTCTACCAACACCTTAAACAGAAATTCTCATTCACTGTTTAGATTCAGAGTCTAACTAGAACCTCGCAGATTTTAAATAGAAATTCATAATTCAGGAAAGTGATTTAACTGCAAAATGACACAATGATTTATAAGCCTTACTTTTATGGGTATATAATCGGAATACAGTTAGCTGGCCACCAGTTGAGTCAAATCCCCTATTGCAAAGAAATATGTCGCTAACAAGTTATGATCATTGATGCAGGGTGGCTCAGATTGCTTGCAACTTTTGGCAATCTGTGTTCATATATTAAATGGCAGTTATTTGCAAACATTTACTCTCTGCCTGAGATTGCAATCAGTGATTGCAGCCATTCTAAATGGGATCGTGAATGTTTGGAGGCAGGTTGCTTCTTGCCAGGCAACCACTCCACGTATTTTAAACCTCACAGTTCATCTGTCATTTTCCCTTGCAATGCCTTCGTGCAACCCACCTCTTCATTTCTTCCTCTTCCATGTTACTAAGGCTCCATCAAAGTCTCCATCTTAGTCCCCACCACCAGCGTTTAGAGTCCAGGGAGTCTGCTGTAATTCCTATGACTGCTATTGCCAAATAGCTTAATTGAATTTTGTATATTAATAAATCACGTTCAATTTCTAGCAAAGGAAGGGTTGGTTAACCACCTAATAGTAAGTCAGACATGTAGCATCTATATCTAGATCAGCATATTGAACTACAATATGCATGGTATGCAGTACAATAGTTCAACATAAAAGTGTAGGACAGTTTAACCTAAGCCATTTTGGCTAATGCTAGCAACAGGATGCAGACTACAGTTCCAGCCATAATTGTTGTTTTCTGATGCTAATTAGAGACATCCTAAAGGATTGTCACTTCCCTGAGCAAACACCAAAACATCCACATATTACCAGCTGACAAACGGAGGTGCAATGTTGTTTTAAACACATCTGATTATCACACAAAAATTACCATACTCCTCAGTGACAACAACACCTGTGAAGCCTTAAGACAAGACTCCACAAGCAACTACAAAAAGAAAGTCATCAGTTGCCTACAAGAACTGGGAAAGGAAAACTGACTGTCCTACATACCACCAACTGTACCCAGGTGATGCTATGCCCCCTGTATATATGAACTTCTGAAGTTACACAAAGGAGTCCCACTCAGACCTAACAGGATCAACTCAGCCACCTACAACATTTCCAAGCACCTTGCCACCATCCTAGATCTCCTTGTGGGGTCCAGAAACTTACACTGGATCCAGAGGAAACCAGAGTGTCCTTTGATGTGGTCTCACTCTTCACTTGCATACCTACAACTGAGGCAGCAGAAAAGGTGAGAAAACAGCAATACAGCTCCTTAGAGAACAGAACCAGCTTTACCCCCGATCAGATTTGCGCACTTTTAGACTTCTGCCTTAGCACCACGTTTTAAATACAATGAGGGTTTCTACACACAAAAACATGGAAATGCCATGGGCTCCCCTGTATCCAACCTTTACATGGAGGAAATGAAAAGTAAAGCTCTTGGCTTAAACATTTATAGCATTTATAGCATTTATAGATATGTGGATGACACCCGAGTCAATACCAAAATCCAAGAAGTAGAAACCTTCACTGTCTACTCAGTGGAGAGAAACCTAAAGTTCACCAGGGAAGACACAAAGGATAACAGCTTGCCATTTCTGGACTGTGCCGTGCACATTGAGGAGAATGGAAACATCAACATCGAAGTTTACTGGAAGCCCACACACACAGACCAGTACCTACCCTCTGGAACACAAACTTGGAGTAATCCGGACCCTGCAACACCAGGCAGAAAACGTTCCCTGTAAGCCAGAAGGGAAAACGAAGGAAAACACACACATTTAAAGATAGCTCTTAAATTTGCTTATCCTAATTGGGCTTTCATCAAATTAGCAGAGATGCACGGTAAAGAAGGTCAGACACCAACTAGGGAGAAACAGATCATCCCTTATGTAGCAGGTTTATCAGAGAAACTCAGGAGAGTCTTCTCCAAGCACGACATTCCAGTGTACTTCATACGCAGCCACACACTGGTTCAGACCAGGGAAAAAACTCCCAAACACAAACTAAACAACACAATGTATGCTGTTTAGTGCAGTGAGGAGTGCTGAGCCCTCTACACGGGAGAAACCAAATAGTCACTCCATTAATGCATGGCACAACATAGAAGAACAACCTTGACAGGACAAGACTCAGCTGCACATCTATACCTTTAAGGTCTATCTGCTAACTACAATACAGTTTTGAGATCCCTTCCCAGACACGTTAATGCCCACTCACAGCTTTCATCAGCTAATCTCAAGAAGTCACATGATAGGGTAAGGCGAGGTTTCACAGCGGCTTTACCCAAAACCTCTGCTGACAATGACCCCCATTCTCTTTCACATCTTGGCTCATGTGATGAGGCATATGATCAATAGTGGGTCAACAACTCTTTTAAGGGACAACTGTCATGGCTACTGGACGGACTCATGCGCAGACAGTTCTTTCTTTGCGAACAAAAGGAGATTATTTATTTACAACAGGGATCACCTCAGTGCTATATATATGTACAGTGAGTTGGGAGGGGGGGGGTCCAGGGCTCCAGGGAGAGAAGGGGGGGGAATCCACACAATCACCGCCACAGCTCCTCCGCACACACGCACTCCTCTTCAGCCGCACTTGCTCCGGAACTCCACACACGCTGCCACACCCGGGCAGGTCCCGTGATTTGGTCCAGAAGAGGGATAACTACACACAGAAGTCAACGTTAGTTCCACAGCAAAATACATACGGGGGTTCTTTTGATAATGCCGAGAGCACAAACTCAGGAGGTTCAACATTCCAGCGGTGAGCTGCTCTGTGCCACTGCCTTAAATAGCAGCTGGGGAAATCAGCCAGATCAGCAGCAGGTGGAGACAATCACACAGGTGCGTGGGCCAAGCGCGAGAGCCCGTAACGAGCTCCACCCAGGCAGAGAGGAGGAGGGACAAAGAAAACAAAAACAAAAAAAGAACAACAACAACAAAACCTGTAGCCAGCGTGAGCCAGCCAGAGAGACACGGGGACCGTGACAACAACTCCCAATAGGGCATAAATACCTGGGACTCTCCACCATTTGGTCTTAGAAATGAAGAAGAAGAAGTCATCAAGAGAGTCGCTTTTCTTTCCAAGTTCCCTAGAATACCATGATCTGCATGACTGAGAACCTACACAGACATCCTAAAGGATGATTAACAGCCGTGGTGATGTTGATGCTATATTCAATCCTGAAACCTTGTTTAAAAAAAATGATCAACATGTCTTTTAGCTCTAGCTGCTGTGAGACGGACACATATTTGAAACAGTCTGCTTGGACACAGAGACACGCACTCAGAGCTTCCCACTGAGCTAGTGGAACTCAAATATGCCTGGTTTGTTGCTATGGTTTCTCTCACCTTAGAGCCTGCTACTGTGCCTCGTAAAAGTCCCCCAAAATAAAACTTATTGCTAAGGCATGAGGGGATTTATTTCATATTCCTGTGGAAATGTAAAGTGAATTTATGAATAATCAATGAGGTAGCTTTCACTAAACAGTCACTCTGCTGTTGCTCTCCAACTTGATAGTGTTTCTGTCTCTTTGTCTGTGATGTTTATCTATTTTCAGCACTGTTTGATTTAACCATTTGGACCAAAATAACTGTCTTTTGTTTCGTTTTTTCTCCTGCCTTTGTTTGTGTAGTACTGTTTGATCAAATTCAGTATCAGCTTCCCTTAGGGCAAAGCACCAGAGCTGCCATGCATGATTATTAAACAACAGCCATGGACTCACAAAAGGGCACATTCATGGCTAAAATTCAATGATGTCATTTCATTTTGTGCTTGAAGAAACCCAAAACTTAGAATTGTTAATGGAGGCAACAGCTAAACTTTTTTCCCCCTTCAATTCTACAGAGATGATGTCAGCTAAACGCAGTTCTTGTATACAGAGCTGTGTAATCTAGATCAGAAGCTGATCTATTTAAAACAGTCAGGTTAGATTGCTTTGAAGTTCTTGATGTTTTGTTTGAGAGCTAAGATTATACATTGCTGATTTGAATAAACAAAAGATATAGGAGTGTGTGTCTGGAATGATTTGTGTAACTCAGCCCAACAAAATGCATCTTGTTCAATTTTTACTGTATTAAATGAATTGTTTTCCATCTAACTATTGTTTGCAACAACTTAAAAGATTCAAACCAGATATAAATCATTTCAATAAAGCAAAACAGAGTTTCCATGAAAGCTGCATCTGTGATTGTTCTCCTGCTGGTATTAACCCAGATTATGCGCTGCAGTATTGATTATGATGAGAGGAAGTGAGTGCATTATGCACACACTCATACACACACACGTACACACACACACACAAACACACACACACATCTGTATTCAGCTCCACAGTTCACAGTGAAGTGAAAACATGACAGGAAAAAGGGCCTTATTCCAATAATGAAGAGAGAGGGTCGTGCCAGGAGGTAGATGACGCGGCATTAGTCTTCTCTGCCTGGAAAGAGAGATGGGGGAGAGGGAGAGAAAGAGAGAAGACTCCGTTCTTCTTACATAATAGATGATTTTAAGAGCACTGGGATTCCAGTGTCCACCCTGAATGAATGCTTGGTTGAGCAGAGGAGTCTGAAACTGAAATTGTTTGAAAGCAGTCATGGGTCTTTGGCGTTTCTGTAGACATAGAGCTCCTGTCCTGGTGTGGTGTTCTGACAATATTTGCACACCATAGGACACCAGACACAAAAGGCTGACTTGTTAAACATAAAGAATTTATGAGCTTTCAGGACTTTGCACTGCAAAGCCCCGTCAGTGATATTGACAGTAACAAGCATGAAAGCTGTTGGACAGAGCCCCATGATAGAGTGCTCTGTAATGGAGTAGAGTGTAATGATAGCGCTACCTGCAGCCATCCTACTGAGAGAAGAAAAATGAGCCTGTCAGGAGAAAGAAAAGAAAAAGACAGAATTAAAAAAAAATGCCCTCTCAAAGTTTGAAGTTTGGCTCTGTATCTGCTTTTCGCAGCCAAGTTTCTGTACAGATTAAAACGCACTTATTCCATCAACATCCCGCAAAGCAACCTGCCACTTATCCAGCTGCTGTTTGTTTACAGGGTGGAAGAATCTGACTTTCAGAATGAGGACTGAGAGCAGGTCTATGCTGATCTGGGGACTTGTGGCATGCGTGCAACAAGGACGCATGCTTCAGGTGTACACCAGAAGGAATTTTAACTGTCACAATAATGTGCCCTTCATACGCCTGATAGCTGCAAGTAATCATTTTTCAGATAAACAAACTAATGCATGTTTCCTAAATTAAATCAGACAGCAACACCCCTCTCACTCTTAGCATATGAAAGTGGCTGTCATCATAAATGAAAGTGAGGGTTCAGGCTGAACGCCAAGTGTGCCTTGTTATAGCTCACAGTGAATTCCAGGCTGTTGGGAAGCTTCGTTCTTGCTCTGGCTGAAGTACAGAACAGACTACTGGGGTCTGTAGTGGAAGGTAAGCTAGAGCCAGCTCGGTTTCCTGCCTTCAGATGGTTAAGCAGATGGCCTGAGAGTCCTGAGAGCCAGTACAGTAATCTAACTCTCCATCAGCAGCACTTGTTTCCCCATCACTGAGTGTAATTTAACATTTCTTATGAACACTGCAAGGTTTTTTTTGTTTGTTTTAAATGCAAAACTGAACCCAGAGTACCTGTCTGCTTTTTAAAGCAAATCTCATTATTTGCTGCAGCTGTATTATAAAAGTGACTTTCCTCCACAGTTATAGAGGTATGTGGTGATTTTGGATTGAAAACAAAAACATCAGACCTTCTAGCACAACAGATTAACCAGAGGCCAAAGGTCACATGTGTTCACTGCCCCCTCTAGTGGACAAGCATTAAGGAAAAAAGAGGCCAAAATGACAAAAATTTCCAATGTTAACTCAATTCACCAGGAGAAATGCTAATATTTAGGGCTGTGGTTTGGGTGTTTATTAAAAAATAGTTCTCCAAAGAGAAACTTAATCAGTGACTGATTATCTGATACATAATGCATGCAATTCTTTTCCAAATAAGAAATTTGGCAAATAAACAGCGTAAAATGGAAAGAATAAAAGGTTCATGTTGTTGCTGAAGGAACTTAATCCATCCCAAGGGATTGTTTTTGCCTGTATTTAATAAACCTCCATCGCCTGCTTCAGTGCCACAGATAATGTTTTAATTACTTAATCAAAACATACATTTAGAATGATTAAATACAAACAGTTCTGTGGTACTGAGGGAAAGGGAGTAGTAAGTCAGCCAAGGACACTGAATACTTTGTTTGACAAGTCAGCACATTTTTTTTCAATCAAACTTATTCTGAAAGAAACCCAGGATGTGTGTAGGAATCTGCTATCCTATTTTTCATTCTGCTGCACAGTCAGCCACTTCTCTGACCATACAGGAAGCTCATATTAACTCGGCTTTAAACAGGGATGGAGAATACAACAACAGATGCTCATCAACATCTTGTCCTTAAAGACATGATAGCGCAGCAACAACAACAACAACAACAACAACAACAACAACAACTGCTGAACACATAATGAACACTAGCTGAGCTGCACTGTCTTTTGAAAGATAGACATCAGCAAATGAATGAAGAAGTGCAGACACGTAATAACGCACACACACAGACACAAAGGCACACAGGGTTCGTATTATCACAGATACTGGGAAGCAGCCACAAAGAGCAGAAGCCTGCCCACGTCTTCCCAGAACTGTTGGCTACTTTATTTGAGCTTAATCAGAGGAGCTGAAGAGTGTGAGCGCGTGAGAACAACAAAGACAGAGGCATGCAGATACTTAGACATGCACAATAGCATTTATGATAATTTCAATTGCTTTTAATGATAAAAAATTGTATGCTTCCCCTAATTAGAAGCATTATTTTTCACACAAATATAAAAATGGGATACAAAGAAAAGTGGAGAGAAGTGGATTAGCGTATTAGCTTCGTAGTGCTGTGTGTTCAGTTTCCCCTCCTTCTTCCATTTCCTCTCGTGTCTGGCGTTCTGTCTCTCACCGAGAACAATTTAGAGACACGTTCTTCTTCCCGTGTTTCTCTTCGGGTGCTGCCTCTCCCTCTCTATCTCCTCAGACATCTTGCTGTCTTTGCCAGTCGTCTGTTGCTTTGAAGTGCTTTGCGCTTTCCACACTCAGACAGCCTTCCTCTCCTGTTCTGAGCTCTGGCCCGGTCCTGACGGGGAAGGGCCAGATATGCCGCTAATTAAGGCGGAGTGTGTTAGTGTGTCTGTGTGTGAGGCTGCACATAAACCCCCAAGCATTTCTCCATCTAATTACACCACGTGATGTCTTCGTTCGTCACTCTCCACTCATTATGATTCTTGAATTATCCGAGAAGTGCACTTAATATTCAAAATATTCTATATTTTTGTTTTCTTTGGAGTACTTCTGTTATTATGATCCATAAACCTGGCTCTCTTAGCGCCACGCTGCACAGGGTGGCCCTGATCTGGGAACTTCTTGGCTCAGATATCTTTAATCAAGCAGCCATTTTTCCAAAGTGTAAGAGTGAGCCTGGATTATTTTTTAGAGCTTTTTAAAACACCTTCTCCTGTTTTCTGACTCAAAGGAACATGAGCTCCTAACTGTCCTCCAAATCGCACATCATCTCCAAAATTTGACAGAGACAAACTAGCAGACATGTCATCCATCAGCAGAAATGTATTTGACATTTACAGGGAATAAAGGAAGAGAATGAGGTGTGAGACCACAGCAGGGGTGAGAGCAGAGAGGAAGAGAAGTACAATACAGTGAGAAGGAGACGGATTTGTGTTGAAATACTTTGGCTGCACAACATCAGTGTCCACATGCTTGCATTTTATGGACAAGAGTAGCAGGATAATGCTCTGAAAATGTTGGATGGTTTGATTACTGGAGCCAGGACTGAAACCATTTGATCTGGGAGTGCAGACGAGAACTTGGGACCTTAATAAATATGTCTGGGATCTTGGAGAATATGAAAAGAGGTTTTTTTTTCTTTTTGTGCGCGGTTATGTAGCTGTGCGGCAGTTTGATTTCTGCCAGGATTCCACTTTAAACATCTGAAGTCAAAGAAGGAGCTTTTATTGAGGTCAGTGCTGGGCTTACAGCACCAATGATCAAGCGAATCAATGAAAATTTCCACAGTTAAACAAGCAAGAAAGGGGCCCTGATTTCATATTTATTTTTCATGTTTATTTCCACTAAATTATTTATTGGCTATTTCTGGTTTTCGGCATATGAACTATATAGTTAGTCCATGCTCAAAATTCAGGGTAATGTTTAAATTACTGCATCAAATGGAAACAATTACAGCAATAAAAAAGTGGCATATGTACAAGATGACAGCAGACTTTTAGAGGAAGTAAGGAGAAATTCCAGCTGTCATGTGGCACAAAGTGTATCCAGACTGCAACGGTAATCAGAGCACTCTCACAGGAAACAAACACAGAGACAATCACAGAAGGATATGATCAGGGATGAGGGTGAAGACAACGACCAAAGAAGCTTTTAATCACCCAATAAAAGAAAATTATGCACACAGCGACGGAAAAAAGTACCTGTCAACAACTAGAAAGGAATTGAATAATTACAGGGTGGAGGACAGTCGTCTTGCGACTCTGGAACGACACTTGTCCCGTCACCACAAAGGGCAAATGAAGGAAGAGATCCAAGGAACATATCAGCTAATAGCTCTTCATTGCAGCGGATGAAACTTAAACCGTACGCCATCTGGATGGATTTAGATGAATTGCAACAAGGACCATGTTCAGCTTGCTAATCTAAAATGATGTTACACAGAGAGAGAATAAGAGAATCACAGAGGTTTGTCTGCAAAACGGCAGTAGTGCCAGAATCAGGCTGTATTGTAATTCAATTTAAAACAGCTTATGATATGATTTTGACAGGGAACAGCTATGTTTATAATCAGGACCTCTGCAGCTTGAAGCTCTTTCTCTACAGCTAATCATCCAGTAGGAACACAGTATGGCCTTTTCATGACCGTAGGCTCAAGTATAGAACAGTGTACATGTACAGCGGTCTCATTTGGCTCAAGTTAAGTATAACCACATACAGGGCATGCACACAAGAACACTTTCATGAATTCAAATATGCAAGCTGATTTTTTTTTTCAGCGTTTTCAGGTGGTAATTCTTTTTAGTCACAACTTATTCAGGTCACCCACGTTGGGGGAAAAGGAAAATGTTAATGTGCCTGTCGGTATAAATATCAACTGCATGTGTGACCACAAAACAATCAGTCATACCTTGACGTAGGGGCAATATGAGTCACGGGAGACAGGTATAAAATCAGTCCAATCACAATAATAATGGCAACAATTCATAAGCTGAAAACAGAAAGACCATTGATCAAGAAATCTTATTAAAATATATTTTTTTAAAGTCTTGATTTCTTACAAATTCTTAAGCTCCTAGAGGACACACCAAATCCCTGCATGTGTGCATGTGTCCACCAAGCGGTCACTTCTTTTTTAGAGGTAAAAGTTCTTTTTATGCTTTCGTGCTTTAATCAGCTATCAGCAGTCCCACATGGGCACCATAGTGTGGGTATTAGAATTGTGGCCTTCAGTGTTGTTACACCCCTGTTAGGCTGATAAGATGAACCTCCGAGGACCAATAGCTTATGCATCCAGCACATATGGGCCAATATCTTTCATTCAACTTGGCAAAATCTATGCTAGATACTAATATTTGCTTTGCTTTTTATCTTTTGGAGCTGGGCAGTAAATGTACACAACATAGAGTAACTGGTTACTGTGGTGTGGTGGTGTATTGTGACTGTGATAAAGAATGCTTTAAATTAACAATGTTTTCAATCACTGTAGCATAAGAACAACTACAGCTATGAATTAAACTTGTTGGATTTTTTTTTACAAAATTATACATGATCATTTATACTAAATAAGCATATTTTTCACAAAATACTGAGGACTAGAATGATATAGATGTAGTGTACTTGCATGAAATACAAATAAAATGTAATATATGAAATCTTTTTTTAAATTATTTATATATGCACTGTTTAAAATGATGTTTCATGCCAGCACACTCATTACAAAAGTATCTGAATGATGCTGCCTGCAAAGTCTTTGAATGGGAAAGTTTTGGAGCCTCTTAATTAGTATTAATCTTTTTTTTCATAGGCCAAATTTTAGCTTGTAAAACAAACTCTCCGGGTGGTTGAATCCACCCAAGGATCATCTGAACAGTCTAATAATGTTTCAAGCTCTTCTTGTTACACATTTTTGCACCTGCAAAATTGGTTAGGTTGGTGTAGATTACCCTGAATGAGACTACAGTGAGTCGAACAGCAGGCTGTGCCCTGGACCCGGCCCAACACATGCCTGTCTAATGGCTGTGATATGTGAGTGGGACAGAACATGCACCTCATTGATGAAGACGGGGAAGATTTTCCTCTGAGCAGGCATGGAATAGCCAGGTGGTCTGCCCTTGACATTTTTCATCTGTGAAAATTGGTTTGTGTGGGGTAAAAACCATGAGACAGAAAGAGAGAGAGAGACACACACACACTTAGTGATCAAGTGGGAGAGAGAGACGAGAGAATTATGCTTTTCTTACTCCAAAGTTTGTGTTGTCCAAAACTAGCATAGGTGTATGGTAACCAGACTGGAAGAGGACAGATGAAGTGGTTTGGAATAAGGGCCTTGCTGCCAATGTTAGACTGGTGTTCTTCCATTAACACAGTACAGTAGCATGTCTGCCCACTGGATTAGTGAAAAGCACCATTGTATTTAACAATTAACTGGTTTATTCTTACCTTCATTTATCTGGGCAGGGTTTGTTCAGAACACATGGTCTTATGTAATATGTCACATTCTTGCAGCTATGCACAATCTGTCTTGTACTTCCCAGTCGTCTACTGCTGGCTTCTGACAGCTTCAATTATGTGCTTCACACAAGGACTGCTAAAATATACAGGAGTTGCTATGGAAGAATATTAGTAATGGATTCATCTTGGTGTGTAGCCTATTGTGTTGAAATAATGCCCATTTATTAAAAAAGCGATCACACTGTTGATAATTCAAATGTACAAATGATTAGCATTTTTTGAATTCAATGATTAATTGTTTAATTTTTGGTTTACCTGTATACTTCGACATATTTAGCAAGATAGGTCTAAAAATGAAGCTTTACTATCAACTCCACTTAGTTTTATATAAAGAAAAAGTACTTGCTTTTTATCTGCATGAGAGAAAACTAGATGAATGAAATTAGCTGGAATTGTGGTTTATTTTTTGCCATCTGATTGAAGTTCATTTCATTTTGATCTTGGACTGAAATAACCCTGAGAGCTGTCACTGTGTCCATAACACTGATTACTGGAGAACAACCAGAATTTTTTATTGCAGTGACATCATTAAAGAGTCGTTATTCCCTTGCTTTTGACTTTGTGTCAGCGTTGTTCATTTTGATAAATGTGGACGGCCGTGAAAATAACCTTGTGAGGGCTGCTTAACATTTCAATAACAAAGCACCCATAAAACACTACAGAAGAAAAACAGAAACATGCAGTCACACACAGCACTGGGCAAGAAGCTATTGTATTGTTATTCCATTACACCAAAGCATCAGTCTAGGTTTGCTCACTTTATTAAATCACATTTCAAGCTTTGAGGTATCCGATGCATTCCAGTGGTGTTTATCACTTATTCCAGCTAATTTATAAAAAGGACCCTCATGAACTATTTTTCTGTTGTACAGTAGGCTTGAGGCTCAAAGACAAGACTATAAATGAAAGGATTTTATACAACTTTGATGATTTTTTTAAGTGGGAGACCTTTGTAAAAGTTTGGAAATAATGACTGCTAAATGCTTATATAAATGCCAAGACCTGTTCTCGTGTAAGACTAAAATGTTATCATGCAATCATGGGAAAATCCTTTCCATTTGTTGAAACTCATATCTATCTATTTCCCAACAGAGGTGAGGCCTGATCCCTAACTGATGACCCTGGCCATTACTGAGACGATCAGAGAGGGCATGTGGATACACATGCACATAAACAAAAAGATGAAGAGATAGAGTCGAAGAGGAAAAATGGTCTCCGACTGTCTAAGCTTCACATACTTGGGAATGAATGTTGAAAGACAAGCAGATGGGTCGATAGACACAGAACAAACACACACACACACAAGTGACAGGAAAGTGTCTGACGTGACAACTACGGCTCATAAATCACAGCTGATGTTGCAGCAACAGCCTAAACACACAGCTCACATTTGGGTTCACATTACGAACAGCGACTCCTGGAACGACACCAAAGAGTAAAAGCCTCGTTACAACGCAACAACTCATCTGCAGGTTGTGAGTGAAACCGATGCATTTAAAGACAATCCGAGTCAATTCCAAAACATTCAACACACACGACTAAATCGGTGTTTTAAAAGGCTCCACATACATTTATTCTGAATGCCCGAATAAAGCCGGAATTGTGGTTGCTTTAAGCATTTCATTTTTCTTTATCTCTCCCACCAAAAGAAGTCTGCTAATAGTTGAGTCAGGTTTCATTGAATGGAACGTGCTGAGCCTCTGTTGACTCTTCAAAACTAATAAAATCTCTGCTTTGAAGTGTTCCCATCTGATTGCCTCAAAAATGCACAGATCGAGTGGTAAAATGTCATGGGGTAACGATTAGTCTCAACTTGGTCCAGCTCATAATCAAGTTAGTCAAACCAGTCAAAAGGAGTTTCCGCTTTTTTGAGTTAAGACTAAATGTTCCATGAATGTGCTTTGTCTGTGAAACTGAATTTTCTCTGTGGGATATATACTCTTGTGCTGTTTTCACCTTTTCACTGTCTCTGCTGTTCTCCTCTCCGATTCTGTTATTCTAGTAGCTGACTACAAAGTTCTGAAAATACTAAATAAACTAAATGGGACACTGAAGGTGTCACTTGCGAATCCCAGTTGGAGGAATCGCATTTTTCCAGATAGAAATGCAAACTGGATATGCGAGCATGCTCACGCTTACACACATGTACCTAATGTGTGAAATGTATCACGGTGGTAGCAAGTTTACGCAAAATGCTGACAAGAGCCATCATTTATGACTCTTTTACAATAACACACTGTTGGAGATGTGCTGCTACTTGTGTTTATAGTACATGTGTATGTGTGTCAAAAGATTCAGAGGAAATCTCCCGTCACTCATAAAAAGAAAGGGCCTCAGCTGACGTTTGGGTCTCCCTTTCTCCTCTCTGTCTCTTTACATTGGGTTCCATGACGGTGAGCTGGTCAAAGCTCCTTTACAAAGAGTCCGACTTGGTAAGCTGGAGCGAGTTGTTAAGAGTTTGAGGTCTGTGCGTGTCAGTGTCTAAGTGTGTAGCAGGTGGGCAAAGGATGAGAAACTGAGTAATTGTCTGTCTGACTGAATGAGTGAATGTACCTTCTGACTCCCCCTACGTCAGCCCTGACATCTAAAGCAGAAGCCTCCAGTGCCATAATGGTACAACAGTAGGAGGAGTTTTGATGGAAACAGACAAAGTAAAAAAACAAAAATCAAACAAAAAATATTTGAAATAACAATTAAGTTGTGTAAGAGAGTTCATAAGACGATGGCAATCACCTATATACAGCATGTCTTTTTACCACTGCCCGGTGCGATGGGTGTTTGCAGTTATGGCACTTTGCTCTGTGGTGCTAAAATCTTCTAACATAATTTCATCACATTTCAGCAGCTATGTGCAACAGTAGCCTCTGACAAAGTTGTTCCTCAACTCAGGCTCAGTGGAGTGACTGTGTATACTGACTGAGGTCTGAACTGAAGCAGAAGTCGGTCAGATCTCATAAGCCTGATATTTCCTGGTGGCACTGACACTTATTGTGCAAACCCATACTAACACTCTCCGATTATTTCTCTTGTTTGGGTTTGTGTCTGCCTGTCTGGGGTTCGCTTTTCTTTTTCCATTGTGATCTGTAGATGACTAACCTCTAAATATAGTGTGTTACCTGCAGATTTTCCATATCAATAAGTAGAATTGTAGCCAAGGAACAAGTGAAAATTTTGTTCCTTTGTTGTGCAGGTAAATAGTCTGTTTTATGAAGATAAATTACAAGTTATTTTATTTTGTAAGCACTGGCAGCACAAAGAAGAGCGAGTCCCAAATCTGTCAGTTGTACCAGAAGCCAGTGTGCCCCCAGTGTGTCTTTTGCCCTGTTTTCCTCCCATCACCTCCAATGGTTGTGGCAGAAGGCTGGAGGTTTCTTCCTGTTAAAAGCAAGTTTTTCCTTCCCACTGTTGCCAAGTGCTTACTCAAAGGGGTTTGTTTGATTGTTAGGGTATTTCCTTACTATTGTAGGGTATTTCCTTACAATATAAAGCACCTTAAGGTGACTGCTGTTGTGATTTGGCGCGATATGAATAAAACTATATTGAAAAAATTGGTCATTGTCAACAGAAGCACAGTCAACAGGTCAAAGTTAAGTCTATTATTACTTAAAATGATGCATGCAACCAAGCTGATAAATTTTTAATACGTGACATTAAAACTTGAAGCTACAGTCAGTCATCCTTTGAGGTTATTTAATAGAAAAAAAGGTATTTATAAATGTACATTATCAGTGTGTAATTGTGCCTTCTGTAGGTTTCAGAATCCAACAAAGTTAGAGCCAATTCAAAGAAAGATTTACCAATGCTGGCTTGCAGCAACTAAAACAGGCTAACAGCAGTGGCAAAAACAGCAGCCCTTGCTGATAAAAAGTTCAGGATATCCTCAACAATTTAACTCAGTATCGCTGTCATCAGACAGACGTGAGCTCCACTGTCTCATCTACCTGCAGGGGACACTTTTCAAAAAGTTTTACAGGCTGCTCCAGAGTAAATCGATAGGGACGCTCCTCACCCGACATGTCGACAGCTGAGGGGACTGACAGCCTCCACCAATTTGGTGAGTTTTTGAGGTGACTCAGATGTAAATACATAAAATACCTCAAAAATACTTCATTGACACATATTCATGTTTTATTCTTGATTTAATCTTGAATGTTGACATTGTTTAAATATGTTCAAATATAGTGTGTACAAAAATGGCTCTATACAAAAACAGTAGAAGAACTGGGAGTGGTAAAAACATAATAATTCAGAATTCAGTTGACTGCAGTGTTCATTGTACTGACATCTAATGGCAAGATTTCACACACTGCATCTTTAAGTGTGAACTCAGCAAGCAAATAAAAAGTCTCACAAGTTGCCATTTCTTTTGCAGTTTAAAGAAATAATCAGGCTAATTGAAGGCATTTATGTGTGTGTGTGTGTGCTGGTGCATCTGTGTGAATGTGTATGTGTGAAAGAGAGAGAGAAAATTTATGATGGACACTAATTTGTGTGTTTCACGCGTGTTTTGACAGTTCTGCAAACTAATCTTTGTTGTCGCTTTACAAGAGTAGGTTGAGTGTGTGTGTGTATGTGTGTGAGCATGGTGAGGAGAAGCGGGTTCATTCAAAACCTGTTACTGCACAGATAAAGTCTCCTCCGCTGATATTAGATTTACTTCTTGTTCACTGAAGTAAAATATTTTGCAGAGGAGCATCTGCTGAGAGGTTTGAATCTGTCTACTTTCTGCTCATTTCAATGCATGAATACATTTTTGAAAGGTTACGGAAAATCTGATGAATTACCCATGCTCTACAGCACTGAAAAACATTCTGGTAGACTTTTGAGCTTTTCTTTACTCAGCTGACTTGAGTATAAGTGACGTAACGCAGTACTGAACTTGGTTTGTTAAAGACACTCCCTGCACTTTTTGTTGCTTGTGTGCAGAGAAAGACATGCAAAATGCTGGCATGTCTGTTGTCTTTTACATCATCTCCTCCATCTTCTTGTGTGGTTTGGTATTCAAACTCTGCTTGGAGGGAATATCTGGGCGGCTAGCCACCTCACTCACTCTCAAGCCTTTCCTCTTTAGAATCACTGTGACACACACACACACAACCATCCATACCCACTACCACCATCTCCAAACAGACAGGCATACTCACACAATTGCCGAGACACTCTTTTCAAACCATGCTAAATCTTTCGGCCTAACAATGAAAGCTGGACCTAATCTTATAACCTCCGTCCAATCAGAAGGCTGGAAACTGAAGAGTGGAATTGATTGGTCGGTAGCCACAGGGGCCAGTTAGGGGAAAGAGAACAAGAGGAGACAACCATTGTTGATTGATTACCATGAAAGACACTTTTGTTACTGACTTGAAGGTAGGACACTGTGCTTGCATCGAGAGGAAACACTAGCAGGCCTAAAATAGGTCACCAGTGCGCTAACGTGCATACAAAATCCTTTACCAAGATAGTGAGGTATGCACAAGACCGTCCCACCACCCCTTGTTAAAAGAGTAAGGTCCACAGATCATTAGCTGGGAGCTACGTTGATTAGTTGTAGTGCAAAGGTTAGCAATCAGTACAGCATGTTGAAGGATGAAAGTGTTACTGCTGGGAAAGACACAGTGAGTCAAATAAGTCTTGGCTGTGAGGTTCTGAAAACAAAATAAGTGCTTTATGCTCACTCAACAATGCTTTTATTTATAATTTTCCTTCAAAAATGGCTACATCAGCTAACAACCATCTTATCTTTCTTCATTTGAAGGTTATGCAAACTGCAGATTTTGTTCGCTCTGTTGGCAGCTTTTCCAATCCACCGAAAAAAGTATCCGCACACACTAAGGGCGTACTAACAGGGATTTGAAGCGCAGCCCAGCATGATAAAGTTGAAACACATTCAACTCCATTGTTGAGTAAAAAACGATTTGATGGTGCAGTAATCTTCTTCAGTGCCCCGGGTTTGGTCATGATACTATAAAACTCTACGGGCTCTTGGACTTATTTTATTGATGTGCTTGGTTAACTGTTATTAAAACATGATTTTCTCTATTTCATATCATCTTATTGAATTAGATTCCAAGGACTCACTGCTGTTTCTGGAATTTTATCTTCCACCCTACAGGCGCAGAACAATACTGTTCCTGATTCCCATCCAAGTACACCACCAGCTGTTTGCAAAACACACATGCACACACTTTCCCGGTCCCCTTGTTTGTACTGCCACATACAGTTTGTTTACTTCGTTTTAGTCTCTCCACAATCCAGCCGCAGGATGATCTATATGGTGTCTTCACAATCCACATATATCTTGATATAGTACAGAAAACAGTCACTTTAAAATCATTTGTATTGGCCTGCATTTACAGTCTATTCACATGAGGAAAAGCATTAATGCGTGACGCAGATCAAATAGCAAATGCAGGAACACCCTCCAAGTGAGCCACTGATCCCACATCCTGTTCACAATGCTACAGGCTTTTGAATCTGAATGTGACCCTTCTAGGGAGTTTGCTCCAAAGATGAAGGCCCTCACTGTGTCAGTGGCACTGATAGAAAGAGACAGATATGCAGCGTGCCTCTTTTCACAGCCAACATACACATTAGCATAACTCCCTTGGCGCGGATAAACCACCTAGCCACCTGTAGTTGCACAACTCAGTAACCTCACTTCTCCCATGCTGGTGCCCTTTCCCCCCTCAACTTCATTCATATTCTCCTCCTGCATCTCTCACGTTTACAGTTATGCATGTGAATGTGTGCGCTTGTAAGTTTTCTCACTGCTGATGCCAGCCAAAGCTGCTGCCAGACTGTTTTGAGCTAATGAAGTGAGCGTGCTTGAATTGCAAGCACACATCCTTTGTTACACATAGAGCAATCTGCAGGGAGCCCGTAGAGTCTGTCTCTCACAAGTAAATGGAAGTGGGCTAAAGAGTTTAGAAATCCATCACAAAAGCAACATGAGTAAGAGGATGGCAGTGTCTTCTGGGTGTGTTTCCAACTAAAGAATCGTGTGCATATTCGAGAGATCAATATAAAAATGCAGCTGTAGAAACTTGCCACAGGCTGCTCTCTCTTTCTTTCCTGTTAAGCTCTTCTGGAGGAGGGCTTTTGGTGAAAATAAGGGGCAGAAGGAGTGTCCTGAGGGCCAGTGGGAGCCTCCCCCTGGGGTTGTGATTGGCTGGAGCTGTTCTGAGTGAGTCCAGGGGAGGCCAGTAGGAAGGTGAATGGTCTGGACGCCTGCTAGGGGGCAGGCAGCAGACGAGAGCAGCTACCACTGCCTCTTAAAACCTAGGTACTCCTCATTACAGACTGATAGACAGAGAGCAGGAGAGAGCTGGAGGCAGTTCTAGGAGAGCACCAGGGAAAGAAAGTGAGAAACTGTGAACAGGGAAAGTTAGGAAAAGTAAGAAGTCCTACTTGTAAGCTCACTCTTCCCTGACTGCTGCCTCCCCACTCCACTACCTGAGGCACATACACACACACACACAGGGAGGTGTTTCAGGGAGGCTTAGAGGGTCGACTCTCCAGGGAAGAAGGGAATTAAACACTTTTGTTTTCAATCTGCTGCGTTCATACTCAGGAGAAAAAAGGGATTACAGCTTTCACGCCTGCCCCCCCTTGTTTCTCTCTTCTCCTTGCATTTTGTCTTCACTGAGTTACTTTGGAGACTTTGGATATAACCTTCTTGAATTGTTGGTCTGAACTCGTAGAGGCATGGCAAATGGACAAAAGAGCCCCAGGTGGGCATTAACCCAGGGCTCCTTCAGCTTGGCACTGGGCCTGTCGCCCTTCTCCCTCCTCCTCCTCCTTACCGTCTCGGCCGCAGATGAGTATGACTACTACAGCTGGCAGTCGGACAACTTCCACAATGGCCGCTTCTACACCAAGCAGCCCCAGTGTCTGGACATACCAGCTGACCTGCGCCTGTGCCACAATGTGGGCTACAAGAAGATGAGGCTGCCCAACCTCCTGGACCATGAGACCATGCCCGAAGTTAAGCAGCAGGCAGGCAGTTGGGTGCCCCTCCTGGCCAAACGGTGCCATGCTGATACGCAGGTCTTCCTGTGCTCACTGTTTGCACCAGTGTGCCTAGACAGGCCCATCTACCCTTGCCGCTCACTGTGCGAGGCTGTCAGGGACAGCTGTGCTCCAGTGATGGAGACCTACGGCTTTCCCTGGCCGGAGATGCTGACCTGCGACAAGTTCCCCATTGATAACGACCTGTGCATCCCCATGCAGTTCACCGGGAACCATGCGACCCAGCCACCAGGTAGGCCACCTTCATTCATGCATGCTCATGCAAAATACAGTGAAGAGAAATGTCAATGAAATCATAACCAATTTTAATTTGCATAACTACTGAAGAGGCTACTGGTTAAAATTACAGCTTTTCCAGCAGCAAAAAGATAATCTGGTGATTTCCACAAAATGTAAATATAATGTTTTAGCAATCTCTTTAAAAAGATTTAATAATTCAATAAATACTCATTTAATAAATCTTTGAGATTTTTTGAAATAAAAAAGCAGTGTTTCAATATTCTGTCCTGGTATATTTGATAAGATCTAGTTGAAAACAAGAGATATATGAATGCGCATATGTTTTAAATTCGACAGAAGGAAAAGTTGCCCCGAAAAATATGTTGTGTTTTGCAGACGCAGGCGCTGAGATGAAAAACTCAGCAGAAAGTAAACGAGGAGATAAAGTTCTGAATTTTTCATTGTTTTCATAATATTACTTTAGCAAATGATCGTTCAAGTCCTTGCAATCGGATACACTGAGAGTCTGTAAACTGTGAGGATGAGAGAATCAGATGGCTTCCATACATTTCCACAATGACAGACAAGAGATTAAGTGGAAAACTAGCCAAAGGAGGTCAGCGAAAGAGACGGGAGCAGGAAGATGCTACAGGGGAAAGTCCTAAGTGGACAGTTGAGGACGGCTCTGGCCATCTACATATGCCTCAGGGAGGTACGGAGACAGACCAAGAGAGCCAGGAGACTTGGAGACTCCAGCAGCCAGATTGCGCATTGAGTTAAGATAGATGGACTGAAGGGGTATTAACTGAAAATTACACAGAGGCACATCCATGGACACACACCCTTATCAGTAGTCATCCATCTACAGCTAAACAGTCAAAGAGTGAATGAATCATGTTTTATTTCATGGTTTGCACAGAGTCAAATTACCAAATTAACCTTAGCTGGATGACACAAAGGACAAATATTTACCAAGGGTTTCTGAGAGTGATTTGATTCACAAAAATAGGAGAATATATTATTTTTCACAAGCAATGAGTAAGAGTATCAATTGTGAATAGTGGGACTGAGTGGGAACTAAATCCAAAGAGGTGTGCAAATGCCTGTGTGTATGTGTGTGTGTGCATGTGTGTGAGAAGCACAACTACTTAAGCAGCCTCTTCACAAAAGCAGTCAGTGCTGAGAGGGAGAGAGAGGGAGTTGATGAGAGTCTTTAGACAGTGGAGGGGGACAGTCCCCACTGTGTCCCAGTCTGCTCAGCCATTGTTGGGTCTGGCAGCCAGCAGGCCAATTAGCTAGAAGGCCAATTACTGAGTTCCCACTAATTAGTCGACATGACAGGACAAGAGACGCAGGCAGAGAATGGGAATCGCTAAAGTCTGATTGTCCCTGAGAGAGCAGAATGAAGAGGAGTGAAAGGAGAGGGAAGCAGGAGAGTAAAGACCGGCACACAGCGAATAAAAGAGGAGAAAAGCTGCTTCCTGCAGCATAAGAAGTGTTTGCCTCTGCTTTCAATGAGAACCTGAAGAAAACGGTTTAGATCCGGTTTAGAAAACGGTGCAGATCTCTTAACTATTCCTAGAATTAGATCTAAGTGTGCTGGAGGTGCTTTTAGTTACTGTGGTTGTGTGTGGGTTGGTGGTGGGGGCAGGTGCCTGTTGAGCCAAAGTCAATTAAAACTCTGTCCAAAATCAAAAACCCTCTTTAAATTTTTCATTTTTTTTATTTTTTACAAACTAAGCCTTAATTTATCTTTTATGTTAAGGACACTGAGTTTGTACGTGCTGAAAAATGCTATATAAATAAAATGGCCATTGCCATATTGCTCACATTACTTCACGATTTGCTTTCAACCATTTAATCTCATTTTTCATCTTCTTTCGTTTATGGTGAAAAGGTCTTTTTTTCACTTGAAATGTCCTTTCTGTTACTTGAGACGTTCTTTGACAGATAAACACATTTCCTAAAGCGCTGAAAACCAATCATTACAAAAACAATGTCAGTCAGTTGTGTGACATATCTTTCCTTTTTATCAATAATGGTCACAGCATACTGACATCTAAGTATCTAATCTGATTTGCAAAAAGCAGTGGGAAAAAGACCAGTGGAAGATTCTTGGGTGAATTAATGCAGTTCTGACTTTTTCCATTAGGGAAAATGGCCGTTCTGTTTTTGTAGGACTCGTATCAAGTATGTGACATTTTGGTTTGCGGAGTTATAATTCATTCTTCTACATGCACTTTGAGAAGGAGGCAACTTGACGTTCATCTGCCACCTCCCCAAACAGCCAACTGTTTGTTGATCCCATCTATTCAAATAATGATCAGAGGAGGATAGATTACAGAGGGTCCTGAAGAATCAGTGGAAATAAGGATTTTTAGTGTTAGGAAATTTTACATACAAAGAACAAAAGAAAAAATATGCTGATTTTAATTTTTAAAGAATAAAATGACACTCAAAAACAAAAATGAAATAACGGTAAAGTCAAATTTGGGTGTGTGCTTTTTTAGGCGTGTGCATGTGCGTATATTCTTGTGAGTGTTTCAAACTGAGAGTGAACCCATATCACTTCTAGCCCGGAGGCTCAGCCACTGACATTTCGCTAAGAACCAGAGATTCTCAGATGTGCCGATGAGGCCATCCCGAGGACAAGCTTTTGGCTTCTAATTCCGCACGGATGCACACCCGCACACACACACACAGACACACACACACACACACACACACACACACACATGAAAACACAGCCAGCAATAATAAAAAGGAATTTCAGCTAAGAGCTCTTAGAAGTGAGTTTCCCGGGAAGCTTCTATGTCACTGGAGGACACTGACGATTTTCTTTACATGGGATCGCATGAAGAATCTTGTGGTAATCAAGGTGAATCTTTGGGAGTTGGATCAATCACAAGAATTAGTATAGCTTTACTCGCTGGTCTCCCAGTCCGGGAGGCCCCGATGCTATCTGAGCTATTCTGCAATTACATGATATAGCACGGTTCGAGGACTCTTGTGGAAACTAACAGTACAGAGCAAGATTCACTTTCCACCTCTGTGTCACAGCCAAAACTGGCAGAAACTCACCACCACCTGAGCTCAGGTTTTGTGCTGGCACTTGTGCCTTTACGTACATGTGTGTGTGTGTGTGTGTGTGTGTGTGTGTGTGTGTGTGTGTGTGTGTGTGTGTGTGTGTGTGTGTGTGTGAAGAGCCCAAGGGGTGTGATTATGTGAAATACAAGTCTGTATATTATACCACAGAAGACAAGCTGACTGCTGACAAAAGAGGGCCCAGGCATCCCGGGAGCGGAAAAGGCCAGCCGAGCTCAGTCTGTCAGACAGGGAACAATTAATGCCACACCATCAACTACACCTCATTGTTTTAATGATGCCACTTTTAGCTGCTGTCAGCATCTGTAAATCAGTAGGCATGATTATCACAGACTGGATTCTGGTTTTGTTTCTTAGTTTTGTTTCTTAACTTAGTTTGCATGTTTGCACCAGAAACGAACACTCGAGATATGTGCATGCCAGTGAAATTGCATGGGAGGAAAGGTCTGTCCTTGCTGAAATCTGTGATGAAATGTGACTAGTGTGATTTACAACCACATTAAAAGAGACAGGCAGCACTGTCAGGACCCCAGCAGCACAACAGTCACTGCTCATATGAACTTGGTTACTATATGAAAAGGAAAATATGATCCAATGCTCTGGGTATGGAGCGCTGCCGAGGCGTTATGAGGATGTATTTTCTCTTCTGTGTAGGCTTCCTACAGATGCAAGGAGCATGCTGTGTTTTAGGGGCCCCCGTGGGTTCCCCGAGTCATGCTTTAGTCCTCCTCCGCCCCGCATTTCAACAGATGTTTGGCTCTCCGATGTAAATCACGCTGAATTTCATCTCCGGGATTGTACCATTTTATGTCATAAATGCTGCTGCTCATAACTTAAAAGACCCAAATGAGGCATGAGATAGTGACCGGCGCACATTCTTCTTATAAAAGTCGCTGTGGAGCTCGGGCAACGAGCAATAAGGTACAAGAAATGTCAGAGAACCAGATGACGGTGCTGTTAGATGTGGTCGTCAGATGTGTGAAGACACGTGTTTGTGTTTATTCAAAAGTGCGCATAAGAGAAAGAGGCACCGGCTGCATGTAACCTCTTGCATTTTTACCCAACTATAAAAATGATTCCAAGCGAATCAGTCAAATGAAACAAACATAAAATATGATTTGTAGTGTTTGTGATTTCAGCTGCATGTTTAAAGTAAGTTAATTAGGTTGTTAAATATCATGTGATGATAAGCGGTGTCTATTAGGAATTCACTGTGAACAGGCACGATGATTTGTGTTGTTGCCCAATAAATTTCATGCCAGAAAGCAATTTCCTAAGCTAAGTAAAACAAAATAAGAATGACTATGTCATTAAAGAGAACAGATATTCCTTTGCATTGGTACACGGTGCCACTGCTTTGTATTCCAAATTTATTTTGCAAATGAGTTTTCACTTTCATAAGTTTAATAGGTTTTTCTTGGAGATTTCTTTATAGACAAAAGACACTGCAGAAAGACTGAAATGTTATTAACCTCGGAGCTATGAGTAAGTGAAGTTTTGGAGAAGTTTCCCCCTCTTGCTGTGCACCATTTCCACCCTGGCTTGCTGTTTAAAGATTAACAGCAGGGCCTTCCACAAGACCTCCTCCCTACTCACCCCGTTCCCATTATCCCTTTCCTTTTATCCTCAATCATCAACTCCCAACCTCCTCATCCTCCACAGGTTCTGTAAGCTCTGTAAGACAGTAACATTTGTCATAATAAATTGGAACATTAAAATTTCTGTAATTAAGTTTATAACCCAGTAGGTAAATGCCAAAAGTAGCACACAAGAGGTGGTCAAGTCCAAAGTCAACCAGAGTGAGAGCAAGATTTTCACAATTTAATCGCATGGTAAAAAATTCTTCAGCTGCTTTGAGATGATGGCAAAAAATATATTAATGAGCTCAAAGTCAAAATATTTACTGAGCAGAAATGTGTCCAGGAAAAAAAGTACCAAGCCACGCAGCAGTGATTCCCATCAGAACATGACGGTGATTCCCTCGACAGAGACCGACGATGAGGGCAGTCGTCCCTTAAGTGATTTCTAAGCGCCATCCAAACGCTGGTTTTCGGTCCAAGCTCAACTAAGTTTCATGGAGGGACTTCTTTCTCCTGACACATGCTCTGGCATCAGCGCAACCGGGCCTTCTGCCAAAATACCACCCCTGTGAAACCAGAATGAATTACCACCGAGTCTGAATAAGACCGAACGGCTTCAAGGGAACCATTCAAGACGGACAAATCCAGAGAAGTTTTGTTGTCTCTTGTTCTGTGTCTGTGTGTGTGTTTCTGTGTGTGTGTTTTTCCATGCTTCTGTCCCAGTCTTCATGTCAGCACCAAACAATTAGAAGCCTGACCTTGCAGGCCTCACAGGTCTCCTGCCTATGAAAGCATGGGAACCCTCAGAGGAGAAAAAACTGGCAGTTGCTCTACAAGAACATGGCTCAGCTACCTCCAACACACACATAGGCAGACACACACATGCATAGACTCACTGGTGGTTAGGGGGTTCACCTCCCCATGACCCAAGCAGCGAAGCATGTTAAACTTTGACCCATCTCATTATCTGGCCAGACGCTGAGGTTTGGGCTGAGGTGATAACCTCTGAACCCTGACTTTTAACCCAGGGCCTGCACAGTGCAAGGAGAGGCGTGTCGTTTTGCATAGGTGTGTTTCTGGAAAGTGGGAGACACAGAAGGAAAGAGAAAGCACAGGGAACTCAGGGGGAATAACATATTTTGGATCTTGCAATGTGGGAATGTCAGAAAAACTAAACTCTCCTATAAGCAGTCATCTCGAGAAAAAAAAAGGCTGCTAACTCAGCAAAAGTTCTGCACTGTTTTCCCTTCATGTAGTCAAATTTATCCCCTAGGTGTATAGGTATGTTGTCAGGGCAATGCTTCTATACCACATCCTTCTCTCTGTGGCCCTTTCTAATATTATACTTTTTTTTTTTTTGCTCTCTGTTTGGTGGATGAGAGGCCTGATATTAGATGTGTAGAGCTGGAAATACTCTGGAAATACATGGAATCGAAGCAGTAATTGTTTTGATAATGTTTCATATCGAGGGGAAAATTACAAGGTGGTGTGTGTTCATGTATGTGTGTGTCAGAGAAGTCTCTGACGTTTTATAAATCCTATTAATTGAATGGCAAGGCCTTATTTGTCCATTTCAGCTATATACATATAAAAGTATGGGAACATGCAAAAAATACATAAAAAGGATTTTATGCAGGGCTTGTATTTCTTCCCTCATGTGCTCTGTCTCAACTGTGTGGGCAGACAACAACAACAACAATCACAAAGTCCCATATCAAACTTAGACAGGCCAAACACGCTCTTGAGTAAAGCATGCATGACCGTAAATTTTGAGTTAAAAATAAACTGAACTTGTTGCTTTGGTTTCCCCATCGCTCTTTCACAATGTGCGGTTGCTGTGTGGCCTAAGTGATGGCTACGTCTGTGTACTGAATCACTTTTTACCATGTTCAGCAGCTCCCGCCTCACCGTTTACCTTTCTGAACAGCCGAGACCACGCCTGCGCCACCAAAATATACAACGGGCCAGAATAAAAACATTTTCTCCAGTGTAATTGCAGGGCAAACATCAGTCAGCCTACTGGACTCTGCGTTCACTCAGCAGCAAATAGCCTCTGACAAGGGGGGGGGGCGGGGGGCGGCGGCAAATAAGTGCCTCAGAAGTGCTCAGGGCTTAACGATTTCATACTGACACAACTTTGGTTTTGCTCACTGCACTTGACCTCAACGCTGCCGTTAGATATGAGCTAATCTGGTCTTAAAAGCACCAAATGAAACGAGATTGAATACAGGTGACGACAAATTCTTCTTCCTTCTTTTTTTCCCCTCAGTGTCAAAGGTGTGCCCACCGTGTGACAATGAGCTGAAGAAAGACAACATCATGGAGCATTACTGTGCAAGTGACTTTGGTAAGTAGTAAAAAACTGAAAAACATAGTACCTGACTATGGATACAAACGGTCACTAGCATACAGCAGGGTTATGGAAACTTTCTTACCTATCTGCAGTCTGGTAAACTGGAGTTTGCGAGAGACTGACAACACAGCAGAAAAGTGCAATTGCTTTGTGTACAACAGTCAGCCAAGTACAAGAGTGCAAGCAAAACATTTCACCACGGTGTTGATTTGGATTTACAAGTCTGTTTCATGACGTAATAATAAAATCTGTTTTTTAATATTGTGTTGAAAAGTTGTAATAACAAACTAAAAAGTCAAAGCACTGTGTCCTTAAAAACTCCCATCAACATAAATGGCATGGACATAAATTTATAGCAAAATAGCAAAATCACCAAAAACGAAAGCTTAACTTTGAGCTGTCAGTGGTTACATAATATGAAGATTAACTGGTATTTACGCTATTTTCCTTTGATTATGAATTAAAAAGCACGTGCAACCACACAGAGAATCTCACCTGCACATCCCTGTTTCTCACTTCTGATCCTCCCTTCGGTTAAATCTTTATTGCAGCCGTTTCGCGTTAATTTCGCTGCTAGAATCGACTTTTTCTTCACATGAGCTGATAAATGACTTCATTTCGTAGCCCCAATTTCAAACTTTCCACTTTCCAGCCTTCGTGTTTCACAATAGTAATGACCTTAAGATGATGCCAGAGTATAATTATATAAATATTCTGTTATTTGAGTTCATCACAGCAGCTGAATTGTATACAGTGTTTACAGTTAATGATGAACTGCTGTCTATTTGCTCTGTTCCAAACACGTTAAGCACCAAATGAGGAATGGTGACAAAAAGTTGTGAAATTACAAAAGCATGTGTGGCCAGGATCATTTTTTTCTCTGCATATTTCATGTTTTCCGCAGAGGCGATGCCTGCAGTATAAAACAGTTTTACAAAATAACCACATGTACAAAAGAGCCAGAATATACAGAGCATGACCCATAATAAATGATAAAACCACATCCAACAACAACAAAACACGTCCGTGTGCACCTTCCTGACTCTCTGAGCCGCAACCAAAATGCAGACACGTCTCCTGTAATTCATCGTGACGTTACCAAATCAGGGATATTTATTTGTCTGATTAATTGCAGGATTATATATCTCAATCTTTTAACATGAGGTTGCTTCAGGAATCATAAAGGAAAACACAGATTCTTTCTGTTCATTAATATGAAACATGATTGCAGATAGCCGCAGAAAGACGTTTTATTGGCTCAGCCTTTATGTGGCTGGAGGACACAAGGGAATGCGTCGAAAAGATAAGTGTGACATATGGATTTGGAGATCAAGGAAGGAACAACTCTACAATGTTATTCTGTAGTGCGAGAGCTTGAGCTCATACCTCATGAATGCTGCTACCTATTCATCTTTGGACACTGTTTTTGCTACGGTCTGCTTTTCATGGGCGATCTCATGACATTTCTTACTGCACTATCCAGCTGCTGTACAAATGACAAGAGTCTTGTCTAGCCGACACCTTGTTGTTAGAGTAGATTGCTTGCTTCAGCTTGAAGAAAACCTGTTTCTCCTCAAAACGACGGCACACTCCTCACTCCCTCTCTTTCCAGCTGCTTCTACCTCTACGCCCTCCTCTGCTCACTTTAAAGAGAGCGACTTTGTATAAAGACGTGGGCACAGCTTGTCACAAAGATGCTGGCCAGGCAGCACAGAGGGCCCCACTGCATCACTTATGACTAAATATGACTGATTACGGGTGGGCATTTAAAGTGAAGCAGAGGGAGATGACTTATCCTCCGTACCTTTACTGAACACACGCCGTACATACACATGAATGCGGTCTTTCACAAAAACACACGCGGCTCAGGCATGTAGGCAGGCAAATACAGCGCATAAACACACTCTCGGCGAAGGAGCTGGATGTGAAACAGGATGTGAACAAGGGGCAACTCAATGCACACATTCCTTTTTGAACACGCTATCACTTCACATGCACTGTATACCTATCTGAGTGTACCGAGGGATGTTTATGCAACCATAGACAAGCAGGCGAGAAGTGAAATGGCGATCTTCCAGCAGGCCGGGGTACATAGCGATGCTTCATACCGACCCCATACCTTTGCCCGACCCGTGATAAATTTCACCTGTCAAAATTCTCACCCAGAGAATTCCTCTTTTGAATGTTTGGCAGTTCAATTTTAATCTCTCGCATATAAAAATATGAACTTATAAACAGAAGGTGCAATGGGAGATTCAAGTCAGTACTTCATTAGGCTGATAAACTTTGAGTTTGCTGTAACCAGATCCTACATGTAATAAAAACTGTGCACAGAGGTTCTCTGTTCTATATATGTTTTCGCAAAACACTGCACTGCAAGTGTGTAAACAATGACACAGGCAGGGCAGAATGACAACAGATGATAATGATTCCATGTAGCAATATTAATCTTATGCTGCAAGCAGTTTTTTAGACTTATCGATGTTGCCCTGAACCTGACTATAAATCTGACTTTGTCTGAGACTTGAAAGCAAAATCATTTAAGATGATTTTTGCTCAGGAATAGCCCAACAACAACAAAGAGAAGACTTGTGATTTATATTGCCAAAATATGTACACCAAATTCCAAAAAGATGTTGGACTGTGGAGTTTTTCCCGAGTCAGACATTCACAAGGATGCAGTTTTTGCACACTGCTCAGGAAAGTCTAAATGATGATACTCGGGGGAGGTGTAAAATAGCTACTGCTTTAGAACAGTACAGAGCTCAGTACTAGACTTCCAGAAGTTAAAAAAAAATACCACAGCTGCTTAAATAAGAGTGAATCACTGGGATCAGAGTGACACATTAAGACCTTTAGGGTTTTACTGAATAAAAATACATTTCAATATCTTCTTCTCTTCTCCTTTAGTCCTAAAGATGAAAATCAAGGAGGTGAAAAAGGAAAAGGGTGACCGGAAGCTGATTGCAGCACAAAAGAAGAAGAAAGTTCTGAAGCAGGGCGTGCTGAGGAAGAAGGACCTGAAGAAGCTGACCTTGTACATTAAAAATGGTGCCAACTGTCCGTGCGCCCAGCTGGACAGCCTGGGCTCCAACTTCCTCATCATGGGCCGCAAAGTGGACCAACAACTGCTTCTCACGTCCATTCACAAGTGGGACAAGAAGAGCAAGGAGCTCAAGGTCGCCATCAAATACATGAAGTCCCATCAGTGCCCCACCTACCACACCGTCTTCCAGTGACGTGCTTCACTGCAGTGTTCGCTGAACTTTCCACAACTTTGCTTTTCAGATTCAACCTTTGTTTCACTTAGATTATAGCAGTTATTTCACTAATGCATCCCTGAGTCATGGATCCTATAAAATCTTTTACCAGCCCCGAAGCTAAACACGAATCAGGTAGTTGTCCTTTTCTCCTTTGATGTTAGAGATCATTATTATTATTATTGGAGAGAGGAAAACTGCTTTTTAAATAAGTCAAGTCCCTCCCTTCCATAAAAAAAAAGACAATAAGAATGATTTCATATTGATTCACACCCTGGAATCTAATGTACTCTTCATTAATATGCTTGCCTATTCTGATATTATAGAATCACTTAAATCATATCCTAAAGCAATCTTCTTAGACATCAGCATTAAGAAATGGAAATTTAACTACTGGAAAGAAAACACGCTCGACGCTGTAGTGAAATGAAAATTATGGGAAGGTTTGTTTCTGTGCAAAAAGTGCTGAGAGCAATGAGAGAGTGAACGTATGTGGGTTGTGTGATGTACCAGTGCACACGCTGGCACAGTGCTCCAAGCAACAACATCAAAGCACAGAAATATTGATGATCCACTTAACTGCATGTTGTAAAAAGTAGGTAATTCAGACCAATACTAAATGCTTAGAAAACTGGGATTTGTTTTTTTTCTTATCCATGCTGGGAACGAAGACTGATGGAATGAGACAGACTGACTGATGCTTCCACTGACTTTGTACAGAACCATTTCTGTGGCCTGAAAGAGGGAAACTTGAATATTTTTTACTTTTTAATTTCGAAAGAGAATAAAGTTAGGGCAGTGAAGGCATCGTCTGGAAAACAAGTGGAGAATAAAAGAGAAAGAAAGAGAGAGAGACTCTGGACACAACCAACAATGTTGGATTCATAAGTCTCTTGTACTCGCTATTTTTCACTATCAGTCTTCAAATGTTTCTTTTCTTGTACTTTTTTTTTTTTAAATGCTTCAGTTAAACATCTATGGTATGAAAACAAAAAATCATACACAAAGAGCACCTGAATACACTGTTGCTGTAACAATGAGAGATTTTTTTTCTAACCTATTAACCTGTAAGTAGTTCTGTTACTGAAATAGATCTTTGTTTTACAGAAAAAGTTAATGAATAAAATATATTTTAAATTTTTATAAAGAACACCTGCTTGAAATGTCATGTTTCACATTTATTACCAATAAACCACAAAGTGTATATTCATGCCTAAAAAAATTATTTTCAGACTATCATCTGCATAAAATGTTCGACTGGTTTAAAAAAAAAAAAAAAAAGCATGTAAGTAACTAACACACTTGAATGAGGATGCTCAGTATTTTACGACTTCATTTATTTTTTTAACATTTTTCATATTAAACAGATACTTTTCTCACTGGCCAATTAGATGCAATAAAATGGGACGAATAGAAAAGGAAATTACTCTGATTTACACTTTTTAAATTTTTTAATCTACCACACCAACTGTCAAAGCATAAAATAAAGTTGACAAGTTGAAAATGTCTTGGTCTGATGTTTCTCAATGTTCACTGTAGGCTGTAAATCAAAAACAGTGATTTTTGTTTGTTGGTTTGGCCATCCTATTCTCTTATGATGTGTTTGACATAAAGCACACTGTCTATTTATCATTTAAATTCACATTCCAGCCAGAACCTCCTGGTTTAAAACAGAAGATTTTTCCACAAACAGTGACGTAGCTACTGCAGGATTGTGATTTAACTGCAACATAGCTGTAAAAACACTGCAAATATTCAACAATCTGCCTGAGATTGATTGCAGTCAGTCCCAGATCCAACCACAATTATTTGGAGACAGGTTTCCTTCCACCAGGCGACTCGTAATTACTCTGTGACTGAAAGTGGTCATCCAGAGTTTGTATTAAGTTTTGGAATTGGTCTCTGAAAGTGAAAACAAAAAACAAAACAGGGCAACCACAAATAGGTTCTCATCCTATTTTTACTATAGTGTGACTGAGCTATTAGTATAGCTCTTAGTACAACTGATTCACAATCTCAGTTTTACATCATTTAAAGCAAGTGAGTCAAAATAAGCAAATCTGTTTTGTTTTTTTGAATGGGGGTATTAGCCACTGAGACCCAAACAGTTTCGGTAACAAACTGACAGTTTGTTTGATTGTTTGTTTCCGCTGGTAAGGTGGACATTTAAACATGGAAGCTGATGTGGACTGGCTTGCTTGTGGGGCGAGTGGTCATTTGAGGAACAGGCTGGAGATTATTTTAGGTTACCAAAGGCAGTGTTACACACACTCAATATAAGCTGCAGCTTTTCCAAAAACATCAGGGGATAAGGATCGTGAAAGTGCGCATGGGCTGCCACACACCTTTATTTCTATTTGCAAAAGGAAACAAAGAAGTAAAATCTCATTTTTGCTCTGCTCTATTCCGAAACCTTTCAGATCCACACTGGGCCCTCAGCTCTAAGCAAAGCCTGGGCAACAAAGCCACTAGTATTTATTGACAGAGTGAAGGGGTGATGCAGATAGACAGCAGGCTGCGATGAAACTGACCAACTTTATCAAAACCATACATAGCTTGAACACTCCAGACACATACACTACTAATTTACTACAAAAAAAAAGAAAAAAAGATTTGGAATCTTTGTTCTCCAAAATGCAAAACGGATCAACTGTGACACTTTACAGTGTTTATTGTCTTCCACCCATATTTCCCGGAATGTGGAGAGTTTTGGAGGCTGTTTCAAGCGTAAACGCCAGTGGAGTGGCGACCTATTTCCAAGTGATCGTTGAGATAGAGCACAGTCTCTAGGCTGTGGAATGACAGAAACAGGATGGGACAGGCATATTGGGTAGAAATATGCTGGACAAGAGTTCCTTTACTGGAAACTTAATCAAAACCGATTAAAGACTGAGATAAAAGTTTAAATGCCATGAAGCTGAAGTGAGGAAGCCTTTGTTGGAAAGTGTTGACCTCTCCTTTAGAAGTGAATCAGCACACGTGCAGTAGATAAAATGTACCTTCAAAGAAAATGATGAGCAGCTTTCATTAATCAAGACGTAAGTTAAAGCAGGGGAAGGCGCAGAGGGAAGGTGGAAAAGGAGACAAGGGATAGCTTGGCTGAGTCCCAAAGACATCCATCAGCAGCTCCTCAAAGGTCACTTGTGTAGTTAATGAGGGCCTGATGAGGGAGCGACCAGTGACACACGTGGAAAATGCTCACATCCATTCAAAAGACACATATGTTGGGAATATGTAATAAGATGACCAACTTACATTGACATCCCTTGTTCTAATGAGGCCTCCATTCAAATACACTTGATTGGGTCCAGAAAAAAAATTGTGGAAAAAAATGGATCACCACACACGTGCGTGCCCACACATATACACACCATAGAAGAATGGCCACATTGTGTATTTTTATTGCAGAGTCCTGATAAGCACGACCATTTTTTTCAGTTAAATAGTGGCAGTCTGTTAGGCTGTCAATTGTAGGCACACATGTGCAAGCGTATCTTAGATCATGGCCCCTCACACCCTGTCATACAGTGTGCATTGCAAATTGATTTTCCTTTAAAAAAAAACCCAACATGTATATTTTTTAACATTTTCCAGCATCCACCCACTTGTTTTCTTTAGGCTGTTGATTTCCTGAGTTTTCACTAATTTCTTTTGACAAAACCCAGAGAGCTGGGTGTGATCGACTTACAACCACTTTTTCTTTCAAAATTTGAAAAAATATTTTGCATATGTGATAACGTTCATTTGGGAAATGAGCTTACAAAGCATGAATGTATGTGAAGTCAGTGGCTATTAAGTACTGACTCTTTTTTTTTTTTTAAATAATCCTAAAACTGTTTATTACTTAAACTTCATCTGATTTCTTTTTGAGTTATGGGCAATGAAAGAAAAAACCTCCATTGATCCAATACTCAGGGTGGGAGAGAGCTACAGGAAAGTTTGGATGGAAATCATCACTCTTCAATTTAACTGACAACAAAAAGACTCACATTAAATGCTCCTGGAGAACTGGGAACTGGCAACAAGAAACATTTTTTCTTAATAAAACAAAAAGACCATCCATTTTCTTAACCATTTATTCAATTTAGGGTTACAGGGGGGCTGGAGCCTGTCCCAGTTGTCATTGGGCAAAAGGTGGGTTACACCCACGCTCACATTCATACCTATGGCCAATTTAGAATCACAAATTACCCTAATATAATGTCTTTGGACTGTGAGAAAGCCAGACAGAGAGAACATGCAAGTTCAAACCAGGACCCTTCTTGCTGTAAAGCGAAAGTACTGAAAAATATCATTCACACCTGAAATTGTGTATTTACAAGAATAAGTCTCATACGCTCATATTTATCAGGACAATTATGAATAATCTCAATATTTGTTCAGGTTTTTAAAATTTTTTAAACAGAAACATGACGCAGACTCAAATATCCACTCTCAGACCAGTCAGCATATGAATGAACACGCACACGCTCACAGGTTAATCAAATTTGACTAGTCTGCCTGCAAAGAATGAGACCATTATATAACATCCTGGAGAGTCAGAATAATTTCTATTAGGTGCTGCATGCCTCCCTCTAACCACCACACAAGGTACCATTAAAACAGCATTAGACAGTAAGCCAACATCCTTCTGGTCTGAAGCACTAGACCACCTTTCTGCAGGAAGGGTGGACACACAGACTTGTTCTTTCATTTAGAAGAAGAGAGTGAGAGAGGGAGAGAATGGAATGGAAACAGCAGCGCTCTGACAGAAGCACTGCACTGTCTCAGAGCTCCGGCCTGCCTTGTTCAGTAAAATGCAATAAAGACGTAGCATGTTTTTGTTGTGTGATTGTGCATGTGCATAAATTTACTAAGAACATTTGTTTAAAAAGGCCTAGAGCAAGCCAATGAATCATTTTCTCCCTTTAATAAAGTCAAAGAAACTTTTTACATGTGGTCCTCCCAGTGAGAAGTCTGTTTTCCACAGCATTGTTCTTATTTACATGCATACTCGCTCATGCTAACACACCAGTTCCGTTTGCTGCACTCGTCATCATTTATGCGTCATTATTTAAAGGTGATCACGTTTGTTTACATGTACCGGGTCCCATTTTTCATAAAAAGATAAAACGTGTATTATAACTTTAGATAACTCATCTGACTGCATCTGTCTTGTTTTCCCTGTACGTGTTGCAACTCTTGAAGGTGTGACTGCTAAAAACAATCTGTCAGAAACATTCTGATCATTTAGTAGTTTCTTTCTTCTTTCGTCCTCCTTAATAGAAATGCCATCTGATGACAATGTATAGGGCTAATGCACATAGAAAACCCATAAAATAAAAGCACATTCACATATTTTAAACTGGTTAGAATACAAGAAGCCAACTACTTCTTAGCCATTCAACAGCAGTTCCTCTAAAGTGCTGACTGAATTTACACTTTAAAAAAAAACCTAACCAAAAATGTAGAATGTGAACAAGTGTGAGCGGCTTCTCCCACACTGACTCACCAACACAAAAATACTAATAAAATCACATTCACAACCTATCAGCTAGCCTGCAGCACAGGGATTACATCCACAGATCACACACATACACAACACTGACGTAGGAAAAAGAAAACAGGGGACAGGGACTTGGGAAAACAATGAGGGGGAAGACATGACTGGATAAGAAAACAACCAAGGTACTCTCAAGGGACTTTGGCAATCGGAAACAATCACATTGGCCTCAATGCCTCCTCTGCAGTGGAAAATGAATAAATTAATAGGTGGAGTAGAAGGCCTCCCATGGGCAGGGCCTTGACGCCATCTGTGAAGGCCATCAGTGTGTCCCAAACCTGCTGTTTCACTACTGAACCAACATGTCAGTCTGGAGATTTACTGCCACATGGAAAGCGCGCACATAAACACACGCCCACACACCGACACCCTCACACATACAAACATCAAAGAGGATCCACCCACAGGTGCAGCCAAACACGCATCCATGCGTATTTATACAAACTCTTGCCAGGATGCAATGGCTCAGACAAAACAAATATTGGCATAAACACATAAGCAGAAACTAATGCTCATGCTCTTCGAACGCCCACGTGCGTGCACAAACACTTGGCTGGAGTGGAGATTTACACCCGTTTGGAAAGACAAGCATCGGCCAATAAATAAATCTGTTTCCCTGGCGACCTGTTGACCCTCTGTGGCTCTCTTTTTTTTTTCACACGCACAACAGCAGAGGTCAAGGTCAGTCAGAAGGTCGGAGGGAGGTGAAAGTGTGTTGTTGAGTGTGTTTGTGTGTGGGGGGGTTGGAGGCTGACAAAACTGTGTGCAGAGTCAAAGCCCTCATTTGCAGCTGGGGGTTAGGAGCCCCCATGTTTTGGCAGCGAGGTCATGAACTCTGACCCCATCAGACCCTGAGAGACAAGGCAGTTTGGTCAGGTGGGACTGTGGCCACTAAATGACATAATCTCCCATCTCCCACTCGCCAGTCTCTTTTCAAACAGACCAGTGTGTCTCAGGGAGAGTGTCTTTGGGTGGCATACCACTATTGTGCAGTGAAAATAGTCCCTGGGTTATTGTTCACTCTGCTGTCGGGAGCTCTCCTTCTCTTCCTTAACGGACCTGAATCTGAGCAGACTTTTTACTGAATCGCTTGGTTAGAAAAAATCAATATAATCAGAACCAATCGTGAAAATAAATTGCCTAGTAAGATTTGGTTTCCTTAATAACTCTGGAAATGTTGGCGACATGTGTTGTCAGGCCAACTATGGGGAGGCTTGTGCGGTGTGTTGTGGTCCAAGATTTAAAAACTAATTAAAGGGTTTCAAATTGGAAGGCAGAAAATGAGCCATAACAGATGTCACTTTTAAAATGCAAAGAAATGAAAAGAGAAAGAACATGTACAGTGTAGTTTCCTTTTGATTTATAGGCAGACAAAGAACTTGGCAAATGGATTCCTTCACATTTGTCTTTCTGTAATCTTATGGAAACAATTGTGCAGTATGCACCATTCTAACAGAAAAGCTGGATTTACTTGCACAAGTGTTCTCATGGTAATCAGCTTTGTTGAGCATTGTTTCAGCTGTTTTAAACTCTACCTAACCCTGTTTTTGCATCTTATTAGGCTTTCGGTCCTTTGCTATATTTTCACTTCTTCTTATTTTCTTTTGCTTCTCTTTGCCCCGATGACAAGCCATATAATTAATGTTTTATTCACAGTCTTTTTGTATCACTTTTCTTTCAGTACTCTGAACTTCATAATATATCACAAAGACCTGGAAATCTTTGCCAGAAAATTTACAATAAAGTGTAAAGCGGTAAATATTCACACAAATCTGTTTTAACTGAGGTTCTTAAATGTTTCCCACTGCTATTTGTCCTTGGTGTGAATACAGACTGCAAAGCTTTAATCATCAAAATCTTTAAACTTCTGAATCCTTTCCATGAGCAGATCATTTGCCCAAAGAAAAAAATAGAAATCTTTACTTTCCCCCTGCTGCCTAAAACAATAACCCCACCAAATGTAGCTCGGTTTCAGAGAAATTGCTCTTCAGTGTTTGAAGTGTTTATGGACATTAACGGTCCAACATTTCAAAAGACCAGCACATGTTTGGCATAGTGGAGCACTTGGGTAAGCAGACAGAGCGTGCATCAATGGGAAAATGTTTCATCAGAAGAGCTGTGTTGTTTTATAGTGTGGGATATGAGGGTTGTGTGGTCTAGGTTGGGTGAGTACCCCAGGGATGTCAAAACATCAAGTGTCTAACCACAGCGACATCTAAGACGACCAATGAAAAACAGGTGTTTAAGTAGACGTCAGAGCTTCTTGGACACAAGCGCAGGTTTCAGATTTACAGATGTCATGCTCTCCTCTTGTCAGATCTGCTCCTTCATTTGATATATGCTGCTGGGATACAACTATTTTCTCCTCTGTCATTATCAATCAGTCTGTTAAGCATTTTCTTGACTGATCAGTGGCCTCATAAGTATTTCCCAAAAGCCAAACATGACATCTTCAAACTGCTTTTTTTTGTTGTTGTCCATTTTATGTTTTGTCGATTGAAATTGTGACATAAAAAACCAACTAATTTTAAATTTATAGCAAAACATTGAGCACCACTGCAAGACAGAATTATCTTGTTTTAATTAGTTAGTTACATGCGTGTCCATTTGACACTTTGGAGAGGCAAAGCGTGAACTTTGCTATTACAAGTTTTTAATGGGATACTGTGTTGGTAAAGTAGCATTTAGCTACTGACTCAAAACAATCATGATTTTTATTCTGTTGATAGAAAGACTATCAAAAGGAACTTTTTATATTATATTTTATTTTTGCTTCCTTTTCTGTGTCGTCGTGAATTTATCAGGGAAAGAAGCCATTATAAGGTCTCACATTAAGTTAGTAGGTTTAGTATCAGCAGCACCTAGCTACTATGTACCCTACTAACTTGTTTGAAGAGGTAAGACTTTATTTTCTAGTGGACTGTATGCATAGATAATGAAATAGTTAACCCGAAACCTTTTTATATGTTAAAAAACACACATACAGAAAGTATGCAGCCATGACATTCAAACAGTACAGGCACGCCATTCCGTTCTACCATGGAGGTTTTGTGGTCGTCTAGAGCAGTGGTTCCCAGATGGGGTGTGGCAAGTCCATTTGTGCCATGGGAGTTCATTACAATTATTGCATTACTATTGCAATATACAACTGCACAAAAACCCATAAATTGTTAATTTATTTCATAATTTAAAGTATTTATCAGTACTTTGTACACACACCTTTCCCCTCTAAGACCCATTTTTGGAAATGGAAACAAAATATCCTTTATGAGATGCTTGGGATACTTCAAACAGCACTGGATCTGTAACCAAAGCTGACAAGTCAGTGGAGGTAATGTAGTTGTGGCATGCTCGCAAAAAAAAAAAAAAAAATGTAGGTGTCAAGGTGCTAGGACCTTATACCTAGCATGACAAATGAGCTGTCAAAAATGCATTAGTCTGAAAAGAAAAAGGGATACGATGTCAGATAACGCAGGCTATTTTGCATAGATATGAATAGAGGTGTGCCATGAAATCTTGGCCCATCACCTTGTGCAACTTGGTAACACAAAGTTTAAAATCCCTAGTCTAAAAGGACAGATCAAGTGCCACATTCTTTACAAAAACGTTTTACATATAATCATTCATAAATCGCGTAAAACCTGCTTTCTCTGCATGACCTACTGGCAACCCCGCTCACATGTGGTAAAAATATGAAACAGCGGAACAGACTCTAAGAATGTCTACAGGTTTTATGTGTAGGTACAGTAAAGGCAAGTGCAGCTGAAAGCATTTATGTCAATCATATATAGCCGTGAATTCATTCCTCATGGGATTTCTTCAGTAACTTAAATGAGTTGCAAAAACACTGAACTCAACACATGGCATGTTACAATGTTCTTTATATCAAGTTTTAAAAAAAGAGCCATCAATCTCCTACAAGAAGCTGTGGAACACTTGAATCACCTTGAAGCACTTTAAATAAAGCCATCATATATAGACTGTATATGAAAGATGACTCTGAAAAGTTAGGCTAATGTTGAGCCCGCATTGTTCCTAATGGCTAGCAGGGGGCAACTCCTCTGATTGTCTTTTTACTATAAACACAGGGTAATAATTGCACTGCTGCTGGCATGATCTATGACCTCAGTAACACTTTCCCATATTTATGGTCTCAATCACTAGTTTCAAGTCTTATTTATTAAATGATGAAGTAAATTGCAGGCCTGTAAAATAAGTAGTGTAAAATAGATCATAAAGCACTTTGTGGTTTTCCTGTGATTGTTACTCATTACCAGTGTTACTCAGACCCATGTTTGTTATACATGGGTCCAAGAAACCAAGATGATTGTGTTTGAGGCTTCAGAATGAGACTACACAAACCAGTGGGATATCCTCAGTGGTGTTATGTCCATCTTTTAAATACAGTCTAAAGATTTCTCCTGTCGTATTCGCTGAGAGGGAACTACATTAAGGCACGCTGCACCACAAAATGTACAAGATGCAACAACTGCAACTGCAGGCGTTGGGCAGAACAAGAATAGGTTTATTATTCCTGTTAGTTCCTAGATCCTACATGTACAGTGGCTCATCTGCATGATCTACATGCTTATGGCTGCCTCACAGTGAAAACAGTTCAACCGCTACGAGTTTAAAGAAGCAGATACACGGTTATAATCTTGAGCTTGGTTGAAATCCTAGTTTATGACTTTCTAAATATTTTAACTTGTCTTGTTCTTGTCTTGTCTAAGTCTTGTTCTTTTTTCCTCCATGTTAAAAGCAACATGTGCTTTTAGAAATCATTAATAAAAAGCATAGAGATGATTTTATAGTTGTATTTTCTTATAAGTACTGTAAGGAAGAGCACAGTGGTCTGTGTAGTTGACGTGAAACCCTAGAAGGTGGTTTTGACCTTCAGCTATCTGAAAGAGCTTCCCTGGTTCTTTAATCATACTCTAAACAACCTCTGTCTCTGTCTGTCAACACCAGCTTATAAAGATGAAAAGTCATCACAGGACGACAGCACACACAAACATACACTCATTTTTGATTGTCTGCCCTGCCATCATTGGTTTCACTAGCATCTTGTTTTGCAATTAGTATATTTATAGTCTTGTCTCGTCCTGCTTTAGTTGTCAGCTTGTTTGTGTTCCCTGGCTGCCTCTGGTCATTGCCTGTGTTTTTTAGATGTTGTACGTTTCGTTATGTTTAGTATCCTGCCTCTGTTCATTCTCTGTGCTTCTCGTTGGCTTTTATTTATTTTTTATTATTGGATTCTGCACCGGCTTGCTCACTCAGTGTTTTTATTTCAGTAAAATTCATCTTCTGAAGCCTGTTTGTGTCCTGCATTGGTATCCTGTCTTTTCTCTCTCAGATATAACAGACTGGCACAATCAAAAGGGAGATTCCTAGCCTATGAATGTGTGCTGCCAGTAAAAGAGGGTTATCTGCTTTGGGTGCAGAACAAACACTGCCACCTCACTGCCTCACCCCTTCTTGTTCTGTATTATCCCTTAGACCCCTTTCCTGGAAACACAGCCCTCCCTTAATATACATTTATCAAATATCCCCATCCATCCTTACATTCTGACTCTGACCAGCTCTGACAAGCAACTTTCCTTTTATTCACCACTCAAAGGCTTGGATGAGCTGTACTTGCTGGATGTGTCACTGGTGCTACCAAGGGGACCGACCCTTTGCCTGGAAGGCACGGCGTCAGGTTTTAATCCAAGCCAAGACTCACCACTCAAAAATTCATGTGTAGTGACCCTATTCGTGTAAGTTTCACTCACATGAGCAGCTTCTGTCATATGCTTTGTTCTCTGTGTGCTAAGAGTTTGAATAGCATTATAAGGATCAGTTAAATCAACATATGCCCCATATACCCAAATGCAATTAACATGTGTTTAATCTCTGTCAAAGTTGTTTAAAATAGATGCAGCGTATGACACATGGATAAAGTTATTGCAGTGTACTGTTAGCGGTGAAAGCTCTTGTGATAAAAGTGGTGAAAGCATTGTTATAGACATACAAGTGTGATCTAAACCACATGAGCTGTTACAATGCCAAAACGTTTGGTTAAGTGACGAAAATGAATGAATTAGAGTCGGATGACTGATGAACTACACAGTGGGTGACATTTGCTGGCACCAGACTGCAATGCGAAGATGTTCATATTGAAACGGGTTTGCACTCTTAGAAACTGCAGCCCTAAATGAATGATTAATGCATACGTTGACTGCTGTCTGGTGTGTGCGTGTATCCTCAGGACACAGTTTACAGGAGACTATGATCCGTTTGATGCCAGTCCCGCACTGTGGTCCAGCCCAGTCTCTGCGCCCCTCATCTTCTCTTCCTCTCTTTCTGCCATTTCACTAGCTGTAGATCAACTGCTGGCAGCTCTGTTGGTGTAGAGGGACAAGTCAACAAACGAGCAGCTTCCTGTCCTGAACTCATCATACAACACTCAAACTGTGCTCCACTGGCTCATCCACACATGGACAGGAGTTTGCACACATACGTATGCATACTAGCAGCACAAATAAATACAAATGCCTGTAATTAGTCTCACGGTTACACTTGAAACACACAGAATTGTCATTGATATGTTTTTATCTATATTTACCCTGCACAAACATGACACAGTACCTCACTTCACAGCCAGCAGCTTGGCAGCTGCCTGATTTAATTTTTCAATGGCTTAGAATAGACCTTTACAAGTTTGCCCTATGCCAAAGCAAACACCAACACATTTTCACAACAACAACAAGAGCTCTGAGAGTCATTCACATCAGCCAGAGATTCCAGTAAAAGCCAGAGCTACTGTAACTGAGTCAGCTCCTAGCATGGGGATTCTCAAACACAAAAAACACAGCCATAGCTGTGCTTATCATCTGTTCCTCTACTTTCTTTGGTTTCTAAAATGTAGTACAGCCAAAGGAACAGCATATACAGGGAGTGCAGAATTATTAGGCAAGTTGTATTTTTGAGGAATAATGTTATTATTGAACAACAACCATGTTCTCAATGAACCCACAAAACTCATTAATATCAAAGCTGAATGTTTTTGGAAGTAGTTTTTAGTTTGTTTTTAGTTTTAGCTATTTTAGGGGGATATCTGTGTGTGCAGGTGACTATTACTGTGCATAATTATTAGGCAACTTAACAAAAAACAAATATATACCCATTTCAATTATTTATTTTTACCAGTGAAACCAATATAACATCTCCACATTCACAAATATACATTTCTGACATTCAAAAACAAAACAAAATCATGTTTTTCTTGAAGGATGCAGACTTCTTCCTGTACCACTGCTTGAAGAAGGTGTCTTCCAGAAACTGGCAGTAGGACTGGGAGTTGAGCTTGACTCCATCCTCAACCCGAAAAGGCCCCACAAGCTCATCTTTGATGATACCAGCCCAAACCAGTACTCCACCTCCACCTTGCTGGCGTCTGAGTCGGACTGGAGCTCTCTGCCCTTTACCAATCCAGCCACGGGTCCATCCATCTGGCCCATCAAGACTCACTCTCATATCATCAGTCCATAAAACCTTAGAAAAATCAGTCTTGAGATATTTCTTGGCCCAGTCTTGACGTTTCAGCTTGTGTGTCTTGTTCAGTGGTGGTCGTCTTTCAGCCTTTCTTACCTTGGCCATGTCTCTGAGTATTGCACACCTTGTGCTTTTGGGCACTCCAGTGATGTTGCAGCTCTGAAATATGGCCAAACTGGTGGCAAGTGGCATCTTGGCAGCTGCACGCTTGACTTTTCTCAGTTCATGGGCAGTTATTTTGCGCCTTGGTTTTTCCACACGCTTCTTGCGACCCTGTTGACTATTTTGAATGAAACGCTTGATTGTTCGATGATCACGCTTCAGAAGCTTTGCAATTTTGAGACTGCTGCATCCCTCTGCAAGATATCTCACTATTTTTGACTTTTCTGAGCCTGTCAAGTCCTTCTTTTGACCCATTTTGCCAAAGGAAAGGACGTTGCCTAATAATTATGCACACCTGATATAGGGTGCTGATGTCATTAGACCACACCCCTTCTCATTACAGCGATGCACATCACCTAATATGCTTAATTGGTAGTAGGCTTTCGAGCCTATACAGCTCGGAGTAAGACAACATGCATGAAGAGGATGAAGTGGACAAAATACTCATTTGCCTAATAATTCTGCACTCCCTGTAATATGGCATGTAAATATCTGGTGGATTTAACCAACTACCACTGTTCATATTTTATTAGCTAAGCCAAATGTTTGAGAGTTTCAAAGACTTTTTTTCAAGGATTAAAAACACTCACATAAGAAAAGGAACAGCATGCTTGAAGGGATGTGGATGTACCAATAAAAATCAAGTAATGATAAAGGCTGGTTGCAGGCTTCAAGAATGCAAAGTGGGTCACGTCTTTGTCAAAGGAACTACAGGGGAAGAAGAATGTGTGTATTCAGAAAGAGACGGGGACAGAATGGTTACAATAATTCATCCTGTCGCCCCAGAAAATGATGGCTTTACTGGCCACTTGTCAACAAGAAATGCCTTTGGAGAAGATACCGTATCAGAGCAGGGCAGTTATGCGTCTGTGTGTTGGTGTGTTATGACCGGTCATGGTCAATGGCAAATAGCAATCAATTAGGGTGTGTGCTGAGGTTTCTAGGTAAAGGTTCTTCCTCCTAGACAAGGTCAAAAACATCAGATGAAAATTGTCACAAAGTTTCATTTAATAATGTCATTTCCAACAAATAAATGGCTAAATGATGAAAATGTCTTTTATTCACTGAGACATGTGACTCAACTATTATTAAAGACTCCCATGTGGTGAGGCATTAAGACCTAACCTTGAAGAACAGCTTGCAGTGTGTCACCTGTGCATGTGTGTGTGAATGTGTGTGTGTGAGTAACAGCATGGGCCTCTCAGAGCACTAATGGCAGCTGATGATAGGCTGAGAAGAACAGCTCTTTGACTGATGAAAGCTGCTGCGACGCAGAAGCAGAGGAAGGGGTCAGATTGTGGTAGGGTGCACCGCAGCATATGCAAGATAACACTAATGACAGAGCTATTTCACTATTTACTGCTTGGCCAACACACTGACAAAGAAAAATAAAAGCCGCACCAATGACCAAATTAGATTATGGACTTGGAAACCTATTTTCCAAATGTGATAGATAGTGTCCTAAAATTAGAAAAGTTTTGACTACACAACAAATGGCTATTCTAGTATATTTGTGTTTTTGTCTAAATTATTTTGTGTGCGTTAAATAATTATGTAACATATATATAAACGTAAATGCATTAAGAGTCAGTAATAGACAGGTCTTAACCATAACATTTCAAATTTAAGACGCAAATACCCCCTGGAATGCTTTGGTCACCAAAGAAATGTACTTGGTTGCTGGAGCTTGCTAGTTATCAAAAATTCTTGTATGAATGTGTGTGTGAATGGGTGAAGCTGTATGAAGCACTTTGAGTGCAAGCACAAAAGCACTATGCAGAGACAAGTCCAATCACCAAAAAGCAAAACATTTGCTTTAAAGTCAAATGGTCTCTGTTTATGGTTTCTGTCACATATTTCACAGTTTGACCACACTTGATAAATTGTTTACAAGTGTTTGCAGACAAGTCAACATCTTTAATGCAACCAGTCAATCTGCAAGAAGATTTTCAGTGCAAGTCCATATACCTCTTTGCAACCTGCATCACTTACTGACCGGTTTTTGCCAAGAGGGGGGTCACTCACTGGTCTCTAGGCCTGAGTGACTGACTCTTAACACACTGTTTATGTCTGTGTTTTATCACAATGTGTGACCAGCAGTTTTGTGGTTGTTTTGTTAGTTTTTTAATAGACGAGTTTATTTAGAATCTGGTCTTTTCGGGTGTCAGTAGTCTTGAGGTAGATGCATGCCACTCTCTCATCATGTGTTTTAGATCCATGCCACCAGGGAGTGATGGCAAGCAGGATGGAACTGGTCAGACCATCAGGTCTTGCTGATCTCAAAAATATGTTAGGAGAATGGAAATAACATGAGGTATGCCATGGTGCATAGGCAAATCTAACCAACTGTTAACAGCAATGAATAAAAAACATTCTTAACTCTTATGGAAAAAATATTGTCATATCCAGATCTAGCATGACAAGAAGATTTGAATCATTTATCTTTGTAAGCAGTATTACAATATTACATGATAACCATTGTATCGTGATGGTGTGATTCTGCGATAATTGATAAATTGCAAGAAAAGATTATCTATGATACAACAGGATATAATTGAGAAGAAAAAAGAGCCACAATTTTTATTTGCTTGTTGCATTGTCTTTTTGCTGTATTGTATTGTATTGAATTATTTCAATACAGTATTTTTCATTCTTTCAATTAAGTTAATTAGCTCTTTGATGTGGTTTCTCGAATCTTCTATCATTTTTCCCAATGATTTTTTTGAATTTCTTATTTTAAATGCCAGTTATTAACTCCTGTTCACTTTATCTACATTTGTGATATTTAATGAATGATAAGCACCTCCATGAGGAGGTCTAATGGGAGAATATGTGGGGAGCTCATTCATGTTTACTAAAAATATCAATATAAGATAGTAGTGTATTGCTAAATATATCACGAGTGTAAATGATAAGATATCCATGAAATTATTATGTCTCACCCAAATTGTTTTCATTTTAGTGTAGCTTTTAAAAATTCTTTTTTGAGAACCTGATTCCAGAAAATACTTAACTTCTTGAAGCATGATGAGGGCGGCTGGAACAACGCTGTGACAAATGATGACTGACCTCATCAGCATCAAAGGCCAGCCAAGTCTCTACTGTATAGCCTAAGGCAGACTACTCAACAGTCTGGAGACAGCACTGAGGTGGTGCTATACATTCAATAGATAGCATCATACATCAAACAAACCCTGGAAATACAACCCTGCTCTTTGGCTGCAGTGGAAAGTGATCTGGTTTAAGCCCACACAAGGCTTTCCATGGAAAGCATGCATGTGGAATGTTTCAATATACTTCAACAGTTTCTATAACTGTGAACATCCAGCTTCAGCATGCGCTTCACAATCTCGCTGCACAATCAGCACCCTGAGCCTACGTATTGATTTTAAACTCATGCTACAAGGGTACACAGTAAAACAGGATCTGACAGCTGTTTCTTCTTTAAAATCAAAGGTCTAATGTACAACTGCTGCATGCCTGCTAGGAGTATTTTGAACATTCAATACTCCTTCACTCATTCCTTTGGTAAATAGTTGGAGGGTGTGTTAAAAGGGAGTAGGAGTTACACCCAAAATGAGGGAGAACGGGATGGTGGTCATCCCCTTGCTCAATCACACTTGATAAGGGCAAATTTGGATTTTATCTGATGTAAGAAAAATCAGCAATATAAACCTTGATGGTGTGTGGTACTGAAGACATGTACCACACACCACAGACAAACGTGCACACAATAAGTTGTAGATGCAAGAGGCACGGAGATGTTTAGAAATATAGAGCTGTGCACTCTAACCTCACTAATCTCACTTCAAACTCATTAAAGGTGATATACCGACCATCTATTATTGTCCACACAGAGAGAACTGTATACACTAGATGACAGCATACAGACGCTCACTTGAGTACAGTCTACATAGACAGCAGACAAAACTTGTAAGTATTATACAGGACATGGCACCGGGGAGCCCACACAGAGTCTTCTGCCCTCAGGCTGAGAGCAAAAGTAGCTTCCATGGTGAAAAGCTGTAATTGCAGCCTAAGTATGCAGCACAAACACAAACAATTTGGTCATATCCTGTACAGATAAAAACAAAGACAGGGGGAGGAAAGACACAAGAACATCTGATGCTGACAAGTCCACATGCTTTTACAGACATTAACGGAAGTGTTAACATTTTCAGACTGAAGACAAATAGGTATCTGATTGGTGACAGGACTGTTAGCAGAGTTATAAAAAGGGCAAGACAGAAGTAACAAGCAGAATGAAAGCAGGCATAAAGTTTGGAGAAGTGAGGGAGAAAGGGGTGCTTGGGGGTGAAAGAGAAATGGGAGGGAGAAGGGCAATGTCTGAGTTTAGGAGACCTAGGAATGTTAATCCTCTTTGTATGTCTCCCAGCAATGATTAAACTTTTCTAATATCAAGCATGACAAGAAAAAATGGGTCAGAAATGGGTCAGCTGTGGGAGAAGAGGAAAAAACAATGGCAAAGCTGGTGGTTATGCTTCGCAGCATTAGAGCTTTTTAAAAAAATCACACAATACAAAGCCGCAAGCAAGCTGGACTTATCTCTAGGCGTTTGTGCAGAGCATCAGAACCAAAGCCTGTTGGTAGCATGTTTCAGTTCCACTCGACTGGCTGTAGATCTGTCGTACAGTGGGCATGCATATTTGGACCATAAGTGAAACCAAGCTACCTTAATTAGTAAGCCATACCAGTTTATCACAATACCTGGGACAACATGACTTTAGAAATAGATCGTGCTTGCTGCTACTGTGTGGAAAATGCTTTAGATCTGGCAGGCTTAGCAGAGGAGTCACAGAGAACCACTTAGCAGCTACGCAAGGCTAATCAGAGGTGGGAGGTCACTAAAAAACTGTGTGTGCATAACCCCTGCGCTTCCTGGAAACTGTGCTCTCTGGAGAAGGATGAAGAGACGACGAGCACACATTTTCCACAGTTTGAGAATTCCCTGAGGCTCTGGGGACTGGATGTATCCCTCTCTTTCTTTTCACTTTTTTTTCCACTCACAGTCTTTCTTCCCCTCCTCTCACCACTTTCAATGAGCTGCATCATTACCAGCAGATTTAAAGGCAGGGCAGATGAAGAGCAGCACAGGAAAGTGAAAGGCAAGGGGTGGGTTAAGGGGGCATGTATGCGTCTGTTACGCACCGGTGTCAGCGGGGAGACAGATTGAAGAAGTATTTCCTTGCCTTTCAGAGGAAAGGCCCTCTCACAGCAGGGCTCAGACACCGTAAATCCTCCCTGATTTTTTTCCATGCCCTTCTCTCTCTATCTCTCTCCTTCTCTCTGAGCCCAAATTCTAGTTGTAGTGTCAAAAGGAACTGAATCATAATCCCCCCCTGCGTAGCACAGCATAGCAAGCCTCGCTTTCACACGGGCTATTCATCAGTGTCTGTGGTCACACACTTAACCGGCATTAACTTACAGTACAAGCCTGCCCAGTACCCAGAGCAGCCACACTGGACTCTTTCCTTTGATATGTCATTAAACTCTAACAGTGCTGTTTATCTCTGTGATTCTGCTGTGCATCATGTTAAGTATTACAAGCACTTTATTGCCTTTATTGTGAAATACCATAGACACCCACTTTCCCTTTCACACGCTTTCACTTGACTCTATATATATTCTTCCATCAAAAGCAGAGCAGCCCTGATCATTAACATTCTTACATTCAAGGGGAGTTTTATCACTCCAACCACACAAAGCAGCCCCTTCTTTGAAGCTGAGTTATGGACAGCGTCAGATGAGCAAAAACAGTTGAATCTGGCTATTTGAGAAGGAAAAGGGCCACTGTGTATCTGCTGAGTACGTGACAGAAGGATTTACACCCTCACCACTGGACCGGTTCACTCATCAGGTCATACACGTTCCTCAGATTCTTTGCTCTGCAGGGGAAACCCACTGCATGAACCCCTCCACCCCCACAACAGATAAAATCACACATACGGACACATAAGACATTTTAGCACGCAAAAAAAAAGCTTTATCTGTAAACATAGCCGGTATTTATTTATCCTGCACATGACTGCCCTCTTCTGGCCTTTTAACCTTGAATTGAATGGCTTAAAGTGTTTTCCTTTATTAAATTAAGGGAAGTTTGGAATTACTGATGTCGTTTTTTGCAATAAATTACTATTCATCTCTGTGATTTTTGCACTAAAAATCAAAAGATTTTAAAAATTGTGATAGGTAACTCCATATTTTGTCAGTTCAGCTCATTTCAGTTTTATTCACATGACACCAATTCACAGCTGTTGCCTTAAGATCCTTTACATTGTACGCTATAGACCCTAAAATATTAAACAAAAAAAAAATCAAAGTTAAGAAACAATAGTGATTTATCACATACTGGGCCTTGGTGCAGCCCCTCAGTTCCTCTTCCTTCCTTCTCATTAGCTCTTCCTTGCAAACAAAAGACTTGAACATCATGTGAGTTGGGACTGTTATGTTAAGAGCCAAAGCGGTGTGCCTGAGATATTTAAGAATAGCTTCTGTCTTTGACTTCTATCCCTAGCATCCTCTGTAGCGCCAACATTCTGCATGTCCTCCTTCACCACATCCATGAATCTTCTCAGTGGACTTCCTCTTTTCCCTTCCACCTGGCAGCTTGGTCTTCAACATCTGTCTGTACTCTATTCCCTATACTCCTCCATAATTTCAGCCTTGCCTCTCTAACACTGGCTCCAAATCATTCAACCTAGGCTCTCCCTCTGATGTACTCATTTCTAATCCAGTCCATCCTGGTTACTCCAAATGAAAATCTGAGTATCTTTGCCACCTCCAGCTCAACCTCCAAGTTTTTTTTGCAAGGGCCACCATCTTCGAACCATACATTATAGCAAGTTTCAGTACTGTCTTGTAAACTCTCTCACTCTTTGACAGCAGTTGAAAAACTGAGCAATTAAAGCAGTCGAAAGCCTGAGTTTTTGGCTCCCATGGATTTCTTGCACCTACTCTGACCTCATTATTCGAATCTCTGGCAATATTTAATATGGCCATCCATCACTGTAACAGTATATATATGACAGAATGTAGGAAATGTATAATAGGTCCACTTAAAGCTCAAGTGGACCTATTATTAAAGCTCAGATAATGTAATAGAAATGTGTGCATCACAGAAAACTTATTTTTCCCTGTTGCTTGCGAGAGACCCCGTGTGCTCTGCCAAACAGGGCCTTTTCTCCATTTCTAACAAGAAAGGTTTGATTTTAAAATTTTTCCTCTCTTGTCTGCCATCAGGAGGCACGGAGGAGCTAATGTAATAACTCACAAAATATGTTTTATTTCAATAACGCAACTGTGCTCCAGGCTAGGGTGCTTTTGAAAACTCACCTAATACAATTTTCCTCCAGAACCAGTTGTCTTAGTGTGCTTTTTGTCTCGTACTATGTTTTACTCACGAAAATAGCACCTTTTCATACAACATGTCTACTTGATGTTCCTTTTCTTTCTTTAAATGTATTTATCACTTGGGACTACACAGAGCATGTATGCTTTTGAATGACATGTTCAGTAATATGTAAAATACCATTCAAGGTGTACATAAAAGGTCATTTACTAAGTCTTCTGTTTGCCTTTTTGTCTTTCTTTTAACTTCCCTCCCCCTCTCAGGAACCCGAAGAAGCAGAGAGGGTCCCATGTATTCTTTCATCCATCCCCAGACTCACATTCCCTGAATAAGCACTCTCCAAAACACTGCTAGTTGCCATGGCAGTGCTAACAGCATAAGTAAATAACAGAGAGGGGAATAATATCCTTAGAGCTCAAGAGTGTTAAATGTGGTGGTGGACATTAAAGTATGTGCATGTGTCTGTTTTTGCCACTGTAGTGCCCCTTGGGAGAGCTGCCTGTTAGCATCACTGTAGTCTGTGCAAACACACACTGACATCCCAACTTGCCACACACAAACCCATGCATGTCTCATCCTTGACTCCACCACAAATGGTCATTTACTTGGTGTCAATGTTAAGCAGATGTGCACCACTGAACCACATGCACTCATTACTGTAATTGCGTGTTTCCGGATGTCTGTTTACAGAATGGCTACTTGTTATTCTGAAATAAACCACATCTACTGTCTCTAACTCTTAATCCTGTTTAGTCTCACACACGCGCATGCAAACACGCAGGTAAAGCCTGTTTAGTCTGGTTATGGTATTTCCCCTCTAATTTCCTCTAAATGCGACGTCACGTTAAATGAAAGCAGCTCAGATGGTCCAGTTGCACAAAGCACGTTAAGAGTATGAGTCAGGTAGATAGATACTAATTACAAATCACATAAACAACTGCACACACAAACACGCTTGAAGATTGACGATGATTGTTATCTGACTGACCCCTATTGAAATTTCATCAGATGACACGTTTGTAATAAAATGGTGAAGAAGTGACGTGGTGGATGTTCAGATATGTATTCATACACACAAACACATGCATTTGTTGCTTGTCGGGTCCCTCATTAAAAACGCTGTACTGTAATTCTGGCTGGGATTGGTCTAAAACATCAACACCAACAAAAAAAAAAAAACCACACCCATGTTCCCTGTCTCTCTCTCGCCTTCTTTCTCTTTACCTCTCTATCTGACCCAGCTCCACTGAAGCAGCTAAATGCCAATTAGACACTGATGAAAGACATGAACAGAGGAATTTGCTTACTGAAAGTTTAATCCTTACTTGTCCAATGTTCACTGTGGGTTCCCTGTTGAATGGTCAGTTTCTGATCATGTACACATAGTACATGCATGCACTTATATCAGTGTATGGTATTTGTGCATGGTACAATGTTTGCCACATCACAGGTGCAGACTGTATGTGCACTGGCTTTCTTATATAAAGTCACTGACTAACTGCAGCACTGCAGAGGAAAACAAAAATCGCTCTGGTCTTTTAGGGATTTAACTCATTTGTGATGCAGCGGTGTCAAATACCAGGTTTCATCTGAAATAGTCTCTGATTCAGTTTGGCCTACTTACCATACTTTTTATTTTAGATCTCTTAATCTCGTCAGTTTTCTGAAGTCTCAGTTCTTATGCCAGCCACTCTTAAGTGTACATTAATATAATATATTGTGAGAATGCCAGCTTCATCAAAGCACTGAAAAGACGATACAGAGCACCTTCAAAAGATTTGGGGCTTTTGCTGTGAGACAAATTCCTGAAGAAAAGCTTAGAGATCAAAAAGTTTTCTTTATATACAAGAAGTGAATTATCAACTGAAGCTAAATACTGTGCAAACCTTTTCATATTGGGTGTTTTGGACGGCACCTATTTTTTTTTCTTCTGAGCTGCCATGCATGTTTTTCTTTCCATGTTGGATATGAAATGCAACAGAGAGAAAAGGCTTGAAATTAAGTTAACTAGTTCCTTGGTTACTACTTGGTAGCTTAAACACAACCCATAAAACACACCTCAGTGCACTTTACAGACACATAAAGCATGTTTTGTATACAAACTGGACCACTTCAATGACAAAACTACCCACTTCCTCCTGAAAAAGAAGTGGCACCGTGGTCTACCTTGATTATACACATACTGTATGTATGATATATAACCCTGCGCAGCACTCACTTCTGACCCCATAAGAACCCTCGGGCAGGTAAAACTGGCCCTCCATTATGTGCCTAATTATCCGGAATCCACATCTGGAGCTAACCGAGCCCTCCGGGCCTGAGGTGACCCAAAGTGTAGCCCGTCATGGTCAACACATGCTGCAGGAGAAAAGCTAAAGCACCTGGGTTCAGGATACCCGGGCTCAAAGCCTCCAGATGAATGATACAGCACAGAGTGAAGCTTCAGTCTGCACCTTAAATGCTCTTCTCGGATTGGTAACATTTTAATGATCCATCTGCACCTTATAAATCACGTGTAAAATTCATGTCAAACCCTCCCTCTCCCTGTCTGTTCATTTAGAATGTGTTACTGTTTTACAGACAGAAGAATGGCAAGGACATTTTCTCTAAGCGTTTCTGTGTGTGTGGTCGTATGTGACTGTATGCACTGGCCTGCCATACATATTGAATATATATGTGTACCTTGGGAACTTCTTGGCTATAAGTGTTTATGATTATTCGTTATCTAAAAAACTGACTGAGCATTACCAACGTGAGTAAGGCTTGTGTCCGCCTCAGCACCTCATAAATCTCCTTCCCCACCCTGTCCCTGCCTGATGACACATTTCTGTGTCTCACTAAGTATCTTGCTCCAAAAGGATACTTGTTCCAAATGCCACGTCATTAAGGGACACATTTATATATACAGCATCCCCACACAGAGACACACACACAGGACATGCCAAGTCATTAGTGCAGAGAGGTGCACAATACAAAAAAAAGTTGTCCCACAGTTACAGGAAAGAGTGAACAGACAAATGGGTCTTTCTGCTACGCTAGTGAGGAAACAAGGAGAACAGCTTCAGAGGAGCAGATGTGAAGCAACAGGATGCAGAGGAGCAACCACAGAGACACAGTGCTGTGATGTGATGGCGTGGCCAGCAGTCTTCTGCGTGATGGATCTCCAGTTGTGATTAAACAAACAGCCTGTTATCAGAAGCTGTAACGGCTGTAAAGTGCAGTCCCAAAGTCTTTTCCCCTGTTTACTTTACATTCACACTCTCTTAAGAGACATCACTAAAACAGAGAAAAACAACACTACCGATCTCTGCACCATCTGATATTTCCCCCAGAAACTGTGTGTCCATCTGAGAGACATAAATCACTGCCACTAGACCTAGTGAGTGAGCGCCAAACACAAGAGAGCCACCTTGGCACAGCAGTCAATCATGTTTTGGCAAAACACACCAGAAGTGGAGAAGAAAAATGTAGGAAATGATGGATATCGAATTAGTGGAATAACAGTCTTCACACTCACAGACACATACACCACAAAATACACAAATGGTATAGGCCTCACAGGTAATTCTCCTTGATGACTTCGACAAGTCACCACTTCCATTTTTCTTGGACTGTCTGTTTAAACACTTGCAGTGTAATATAAAATTTTATGTTTGTTCAGGCCAAACTGGAACAAGGTAAGAAGTGTGCACAGCAGATTCCAGTGTGCGCAGCAGACTGGAGTACCCTCGCAGAGTGATATTGTCACATTTATTAATGCGCGAGGAGTGACGGGAGGAAAAAAGACTGAGTATTTTGACTTAAAATCATTTTTAAATACACCTGCCCAGAACAGATTTGGGTTTGCACTCAGATCGGTCCAGGGTTCACTTCACAAATTGTTCTGCATGTCTAAGACATTTCTCCATATCAGATTTTCTTCATTTCCCCCCACTTCCTTGGGTCAAAAATACTTGACAAGCAAGTTGATCCTGTCATTAACATAGAATAACTGCTTCTGCTTAAAGCTTTAAGCAAATTTTAACCTATAGGTCAGATTTATAGCTAAATTTGTCTGAGACTGCATTTTCTGTAGAGACAGATGCAAGATTGGCCTGATAATAATATCAGTAAATAGAAGTCTATTATAGACATCTATGATAACTGGCGATGTATGAAATTTTACAGACCATACAAAAAACCAAGTCTGTAATAATTTAGAACTGGTGCCGTCAGACTTCCACTGACTCTCAACGCTGTCTGCAGCACATGAGATGGTGGTGCACGGCTGCACGGTGAATTATCAAGTTTGTGCAATATATTTCTCATAAATAAATGCATTTAAAGTTAATCCATTTCCTCTGCTTTCTTTGTCTTTTGTCCTTTTGAAGCCTGATATAACTCTAAAAAGTATTTGTTCCAGCTGTGCATTGCTTCAAGACGCACAAAGAACCATATTTCACTGAAATAAACATTGCATACTATCCCACATAAACCAGTGTCCAAGCCTTGGAACATTGCCATGTGAAGGTTTAAATCTCTTCTGACTCAGTTAATCTTGAAGCTTTTCAGAAAATACCACATTTGTCCCGAGTTCCTTTGGTCGAAACGTGTCTAACATTTTGAGGTTTGCGAAAAACATGTTTGTTTTGTTTCTTCTTCTTTTTTCCCCTCTCTCTTAATCAAATCAAGTCCAGATGCGAAAGGAAGCATCATGTGCGTTCAGCTTATTGACACAGTTTTGAGACTTAGACTGTTTGGCTGTAATGTCCAAATGAATTTGGCAGCAAACACAAAAACAGGAAACAAGCCCTTATTCTGCAGGGATGAGTGTCCAACAGCTATAATGCGCCTGTGAATAAACTGTATTTGTTGGTATGTTCTTATTGTTGGTTTTAAGTGCAACTGAGGAGAAGGGTCACAGTGTAAAGTTTCACTTTCACCCAGGCTGCTCTGCTCTAAGTCTCCAGTAGACTGTAATCCTATCATCTGCTAGAACGACGAACTGCCGGAGACGAATTGTCAAGGTACAGTTCAAAACCCCAACAAATATGCAGTAACACCGCACACACATGCACACAGTCACCAGCACAAATACATGGATGCAACTACACAGAGACCCCGCGGCATACGGTCTCTGTTAATGTTTTTGTTCAGTTACAACCACGAAACCATGAGTTCAGTCTTGTTAGCGGGAAAGCTGAGTCCCTTTTGTTCAGAAGAAAGAGAATAATGGCTTGTTGGAAAGGGTTACCATGATTTACTGTCAAGCCAGTGGTTGTTACAGATTTCTGGGGATTTAGAATAAAGCCATTTGAGGATCATGTCATTGTTCAGAGTGGCATGGATACACGGGGAATGGAAATTCACAGAGATTAGGTACAACTTGTGGTTAGGCATGTTTGGAAAAGATGATGGTGAGATTAATCTACAAATACATCTGTAGGTGTGTCTATTTACATTCTGAGCCATGCAAACACATGGATTTCAGTGCATGTGAATAAATTGTGCATTGTACAACCTCAGTACAGCTTAAATATCCCAGAGAGATCTAGATAAGACCTGGATGTGCAAAGGGAAATGTTTCAATTGGGAAGTCCAAAGGTAGAAAGTGGGGGCTGAAAGGATTAAAATGTCCCCACTTCCTCAGCAAGAGGGGAACCAGATCATGAGTCACACAGATTGTTGGTCAAGGAGCAAAGTACTTTACATGGCTGGGAACGTCAGTGATGCATTGCAAAAACATGCTCTTCAACCGGTATGGCAAAGAAGACATACCACAGTGCACACAGAATGTAAATACCTACATGCACTGTAAGATAATTAAGAATGATCTGGGTATAGATACACAGACGAGCATACACGCACACACACAAACCCAGGCACAGGGAGATGCACAGCGACTGAACGCAACCGTCTAAATTCCAAGGAGACATGTGTAATGAGGGCTGAGTCATTTGGATGTAATTATAGGCAACCAAGTGGAAAAGATGAAGTAAATCAACTCAAAGTGATTTCAGTATAGAAAAACTCAATTCCGCTGTGTAAACTCAGTTTGCCATAAATTGAATTAATGTTGGTTTAAATGGAAGCGCTCGGCCTATTGTGTGTCATAAAACATTGCTGAGGTTTTGACTTAACTCCCTCTGTCTCTCTTACTCTTGTACTCTAATTTGTCTTTCCTCTAATCTCAGCTCAGCCAGCATGAAGTGAAACTGCAGCTCTCTAGCGCCATCTTGTGTTCTCTAATTACCCCTACAACAGTTGAGACTGTCCTCTGCACTTGTTTTGAATGATTACATTTTTGGGGTTGGGGCACAAGTATAAAAAACTGAATGCAGTTCAATACAACATCTGTGCTACAAATGATAAACTTTCATTTTCTTTTGGTAATCTTAAAAATGTGACAATGCTGGTTTCCTGTTGCTTACATTTTTTTATATTTACATATCTCTTGCGCACCGATGCCTTCTTGTTCCAGTAGCCCACTTCTTGTCAGGGTGTCCTGGTTCCTCAACACCTGAAGCGGACCTTGTTGATCCGGGCGACGTCCGAGCCGGCATGCCTTCATATTTATCTGTCTCGCTCATGTCTCCGGTAGGCTCACTTAGCATGGGGGGTCTAGCTTTAGGACCCTTACTGGATACAGACACCCCAGGCGGGAATCGAACTTGCGCTCCAAAGGCATGTAGTCTTACCTTACCGGGGAATTTTAAAAAAAACATTATATATATATATATATATATATATATATATATAAAGTGGCCATTAAATACAAATTCATGAAAGCAAAAGGTTTAATAGAGAAATGAACTTGAAGTTTTAATTTCTGTGACAAAAGCATCTACAGACGCTTTCACACTTGTCACATGTACTTAGCGTGAACGTGCTCTTGGGCAAATGCCAATCAAGATCCGTGTTTGCTGGGCTGTGAGCACAGCAAACACGGAGGGCCCTCGTGGAATCTGATTATGACAGTTTGAGCAGAAGCATGCACATGAGTAGCCTGCTGGAGGTCATTTTGCAGGACTTTGGGAATGTTCCTCCCAACACGGAGAAGCAGATACCTCTCCTCCTGAGATTAGTGGGACACAAAGAAAGACTTCTTGCAACAGCATTTATGCATCTGCAGTTTTGGGCAACCTGAATGAGCTGAATAAGTATGACCTCATGGTACCAGCTGTGACAAACACACGCACAAAGTAAAACTAGAGAAAAATGAGTCTGGAACGATAAGGAGACAGCAATGATCTCTCCCGTTGCTTCTCCAGTGCACTTGTTGTCACCTTCATTTGCACCAAAGCGGGTCGAATTGATTCACAATGGTTTATGCTTCCTAAATCGACAGATTGATGTCACTGAAGTTTGATTTTGTGTTATACTGTGATGACTGAGTTTTCCCTTAATGTTTTTGAGCATTGCAATTTATATGTATATGTATTTGTATAAGCATTTTCCCCCACAGACACTGGTATAAAAAATCAATCTTACACGCATTTCATACATTTTTACAACAAGTTGAGCCCGAAAGAGTGAAACAAAGAAAGGCAAATGATAAAAAGAAGAAATAACAAAACAATCCGTTTGTCATAAGCTCCATTTTTTGCTTCATTTTCTTTGTTTTTAAGCAACTCTGCCCACATTATTATGAAGAATTTTCCTCTTGTAAATCATGTGCAATTTGGGATTATGTGTGTACTAAATCTTTACAGAATGTTCCTGTTATTGTTGTTATCGATAACTGTGGTTCTGTAAATACTAACCATCTGCTTTACTTGCACGAACTGATATTTGTTTGTTTTATTTTGTCTCTTATTTATAGTCCAGCTCTTTTCTTTATGATTGAACAAGGAAGTGAATCAAAGACACGTTTCTTTTTCACTTTTCTCTTCTTAGTGTGCGTTTTTGATATTTGGTAAATTTTGGCTTCTTTACAGTTGTCCTACTTGCAATTTGTAGTAACTCGTGAAACAAACAGTGATTTTACATGCAATTGAAGATTGAAGATTACATGCAATTCAAGATGGCTGAGATTCATTAAAGAGGGTCGCGAATTACCTAAAAATCTTGCAAAAACGTTGCACATGTACATTTAGATTTCGGAGTGAATCTACACAGAGTTTTATGGCACATGGAGATTAACCCCCTCTGGGGACAAGTCATACGATAAATGTCAGAAAATTAACAGGATTGTAGGAAAAAAATACACTAAAAATTATATATATCACATATATGTTCACATGTTCATCATAACATTGGGAAGTGAGTGATTATTTTCAGGTGAAAACCACTAATGCAGTGTGAGAGCTTTTAGTGTAAGGCATGTGAACCCTCACTGTACTCATTTTTCCTCTAGATGGAGACAGCTACCAACTACACACTAGACTGATAGAAGGACACAGCATTTGCAGCACCACAGGACTTATTAAAAATGTGTGAAGGTCAACAAAAGCCATTGTTCTCTAACTGCAGCACACCAGTCATTATATTCTAATCAGCATTACATAAGCTGTAACTCCAGATTTGTGCTTGTTATTTCATCAAAGAGCACAAAAACAAGGAAGAAAATGAGGAAATTCACTTAGAGAGCTGTGGGAGGCTATAAAATGAGCAGCGTTGGTATTTTATAAAAACAAATATGACAGAAATTGATTCACAAGAGTCCAGCTAATTTGTTTTTCACACATCAGGTTCGTGACAGAATCTCATGCATATTCTAGACCATTACAAATACAGCTCTTGGCATCTGATGACAAGTATCGGGTCTGTACACTGGGGCTGACATAGATCTGTCTGTCACCTCACAGTAAATCATTTTCACACACTCGGAGGTCACACGTGTTCGGTGATGGGTTTTGAGGAGAAAAGCCGAATATTAAGTGGAATAAATAAACGGGTAGAGCTGACGGTGAAAACACTTGTAATATTTGCCTTAGAGGCAAAAATGGGGCTTCATCTTTGAATCGCTTTTAACAGGTTTGTTGGTAAAAGGAATAAGACACCAATCACAAAGATAAATCTGTAGTGGAGCCGACTTTGTAGATATCAATTACTTTTCTGTTCTCACTCCATCTTCCCATCCCAGTGTTCAGGGTGGTGACAAGATCATGTTAATTTTGATTTAGCTTCCTCTGTACACCCTCAGTGTCAGCTGTCCTCTATATATGGCTTTTTGTAAGCGATCCAAGCTGTAAGTGTACGAGCTGCTGATGCTCCTGAAATTAAATATCTCTCTCTCCCTGGATTTGCTCTCACCTGTTGCCAATAAACACCTTATTGGAGAGAACATCGGACCTTTATTTGCCAGTATCTTCTTAGTTTTACATTCACTTAACTCCTTACACACACGGGCACGCTGCACATTCAAGCTTCTATTGATGCATTTCTGCATCTCTGACCCGTGGTCTACAAACAGCCATATCACTTTTTCAAATTCTTTGGGGACCACAATTCTTGGAGCTGGCTTCACTCCTTTTTTCTTTTTCCAGATATAATGGGCAATCCACCCTGCTCGGCTTGCCACCAACTGGCAGCGCCAGCAGGCTGCCCCCAGACCTTGGAACGGTATCAAGCAGACCGGGCCAGTATCCTAGCAGCCAAAACCCAACAGATGCACCACACTGAAGACAACATCACAAAATCAGTGGACTTACATTTAGAATGTTCTCCCTCACACATAAACACACTCATATTCTGAGCTAAATATAAACACTGCCTCAGCAAGGGAGTTAGCAGATGAGTGGAAATAAAATCTGGTGTCTCAGTTTAATCTCTGCTGTTTTCTGTTTGTCCTTGCAGGTGCTTCGCTGTTTTATAAAAAAAAAAGAAAAAAGAAAATAAAAAGCTTCATTTGTTTAGATGAGGGTTTTACTGTATGGTTGAAAAGGTCAGAGTCAATAATGATAGTATCACAACTTCGTCTCAGATATTCAATGAAAAAGAAGATACTTTTTGCTTGCTTTAAAAGGGCATTGCAGTACACCTGTATTAATCCATGGTACCCTCAGGAACTTCCTCAGGACTGATTTACATGTGTGTGTTATATTTAATCCACTCTTTGAGGCCACAGCAAAGAGATTATTTCCAGTGCATAAGCTTCTCCTCGAGTCACAATGATCCACATCCACCACAACTGTTCTATATGATCAAAGATCTGCACAAAATCATTGAAATAAGTGAATTAAGAGTGCAGTTACATCGTGATTGATTTGTGATTGAATTGCTTTGTATTTATGTCTCTCTTGTTTCACCTGAAAAGCAAAAACAGAAAGACAGTTTCAGAATTCACTTCATCTCAGAGCTGACCAGTGCCACTTAGCGAGGACATCCTTGCACGGCAATATGTCGTGAAATCCCTTTTGCTTGTCACTTCAACACAAACTCTTCCCAAGCACTGCTTACTTTGTCTGCTTTGCGGCAGTCTAATAGTGGATTCATTTGGGCTTATAAATGCTGTAAAACTCTGACAACAAACATCGATCTTGCAGTTTAATGAGAAATAACATGGGACAGACCCCTCTATCATCGCTCCCTCCCTCTCTTTAGCACCCCGGCTCTTTCTAACAAATTCATGTGCACACTTTCTTTTCTTGGCATTAAAGCACCTGGCAATCAAAAGAACGACAAATTCCCTGCTTCGTGCAGCCGTGTCAGCAGGCATCAGCTGCTGATGCATTTTACCTGAGAAAATTAGCCCAAGGCAAAAATGCACATTATGTTAGGAAAATGATTTTACTGTCAAGGAAAGTCACAGAAAGTTGCACACAAACACAGAAAGAGAGGCACATCCTGTCCTCTTTCTACAGACCAGTGCTGACACTATACGTCCTCGGGCCTGCCTTAGCTGGTGGTTTGATAAATTGGCCCTTTCATCTCGTCAATGTGCATTGTGTCAGTGGGTTTGTGTGTATTTGAATCTGTGAGTGCATGCATTCGTATGTGTGTGTGTGTGTATGTGTATGCACGTCTGCCTGGGTACATTGTCTGAGCTGTGAAGTGTTTGGCTTCCTCACTGAGGGCTGCTGTCACAGCCTCTGAAAGCGTGTAATAGGCGCCCATTCTGCCGGAATGAATACACATCCATACACTAGTGAGAAAATGTGGCATTTCAAAAAGACTCGGGATAATCGAACAGAAAAATTATAAAAAAGAAAGGATAGGGGGGGCATGGCAATGTCATTCTTTTCAGCTAAGCTCTAAATTTGGTGCATGATTGCTTTGGGAACTGTTTGCAGGCCACAGTGAATTAATGCCATTTCTAATAGATCAAGAGCCGGGGGGGGGTTTCTGTTGTTGGCTGTGGTAAACATTTTGGCTTCAGATACTGGGTTCCTGTGAGTTTCACTGGGATTCACGACTGTGTTAAATTGCCTCGGTTTGATTGGGGTTCAAAGGTAACGGTTTGTTTATTCAGATTACACTTCAAAATAATTCCTCTTGAAACATTGAGTTCATTTGCAGCAATTTGTTTTTTCTTTTTCTTATTTTTTCTGAGATAATCATTTTATGGACTCTGTGGCTGAGGGAAAAAAAAAAAAAAAACCTGTTCACAGAGGAAAAGTCACACTGGTTCTATGTTTTGCAGGTCTGCAGGATGTCAACCCACCTAAACAGTTGCATCAGTGGACGGTGAGCAATATAACAAAAGACTGACATCCCTGTTATTTTTTTTATTTTATTTTTTTACCTCACGGCATTTAGATTTAGAGGACCATTCTGGGTTGAAGAGAACAAACTTTTTAACATAGAGCGTGCTGCTTCATCTCAAACTCTATTGGTAGATGAGTAGATGCACGTCTCAAAATCTCACCATTGTCGCTGCAAATGTGGCAAACATGCATATAGAAGCCCAGCTGCACAGGTCGTCAGCAGAAAAGTAAAGGTGGATGAAAGAGATTATTATGCTATGAGTTGTGTGTTTTCTGATTCTTTGCAGGTGTAAGTGTTTGCAGCACCCAGAGCCCTAACAAACCTTTAAAAGTTATCATTCAGATGCATTTCTTGGTAAGTAGTACATTTTGTATACTTTTTTCCTCTTGAAAATGAAAAAAAAAATCTGGATAACTTTTCTCCCAAACGAGCACAGTGGAACTATTCATGACTAGTCTTGTAAGTGTTACATCAACGCATTGATTTAGCCTACAAATGGAATTTGCAGTCTGGTGGTTTGTTTGACAGAGAGGCCTGGGATGAAGTCAAATTCCCAGCCTTGATTACGGTTTCGGGGCACCTCTGCACATGAACCCTATGGTTCTTCTGAGTGCTTGATGAAGACCACACAGCTGGAAACTACACAACATCTTCTCAACAAGACAGTAACAGTGCATGATATGCCTTATAATGAAATGGTGGGGATTAAAAAGTGAGTGTGAGCAGAGACGCGTTAGTTTGTAAAGGGGGGTCATGGAAACAGAGCATCGATATTACAGTGACTGGAATGACAGGGAACCTGGGTGCTCTCTCGGTTATGCTCGTGTAATATGACATGCGTGTGGGTGCGAAGACCTACTCACTCGACCAGTGCTCCCACTCACTCACTCTACAAATCGAGCGTTCCGTGTATCACTCACACGCTGCGTGAGCCAGAGCGCTTTCTGTCTCTCATTCATCCCAGTGAAGGCTGCTCACACTTTTTTCTTCTTCTCTGTCCCCCTCTCGCTTACTTCAAGCTGGGATAGCTCGCTTTGTGTGTGTGTGTGTTTTCTCTCCCTCTATTTGTTTCCTCTCCGCGGTGCCTTTCGCGCGGAGTAGTGGTGGATGATATCAACAGAGCTTCGTTCCTTCTTACCTCCGCGATACCGAGGATTGGAGAGGAGTCGCTAGGGGATAAGCGCATCACGACAGACGGCGGCGCGAGGGAGTTTTTCTTGGAGGGGGACATCGCAGCTTAAGACGAGGAACAAATCAAACAGCTACACTGGGAGGACTGGCGCTAAGTTTTGACGGATTTCGCGGTGCAGGTGCGCAGGTGCATCGGGTTCGCGGAGAGGAGTCAGTACCTCTGCTGAAGGTGAGCGATGGACTCTAAACTCCACCGTCGCTATGTCCCCCCATCAGTTTGTTCATTGGATGACTTGTTGTATTGATTGGCCTTGTTTGATTTGTGTTGTAGAATACCTAAGTTTTTACACCACTCAGAGCATCACGTGGAATTGCTGGGATACTCATCGTCGGTTTGGGGAAAACCTTTGCAAACTTTGTTTTTGTTCTCTAACTGTAGGCAAACCAGAAACGTGGTATCAGTGTATGTTGACGTACAGCCATGCTGCTGCATGGTGTCACAGGTTTTCATCTAATGCTCATAACATCTTTCTTAGCTGCTTTATTATTTTAAAAAAAAGCAGCACTTTGAGTTATTTATTATTCATTCATCCACTGGGGCCATCTCTGAGTGTGTTGAACATGATAAGTTAAACTGATGTGGAGAAATCTGATTTGGGTCTGCAGCTAAAAAATTGTTTTCATTGCCGGTTAATCTAGGTTGTTAATTTATTTCTCTGATCTACAAAATATCAGAAAAGCCGTCAGTCACAGGATGACAGAGTCTAAACATTTGCAATCTAAAGAGTGGAGTGACACAAAGAGAGCAGATGCAACAACATGAAACCAGAGAACAGATGGACTGCTGGTTAAATGACTTTAATGAACAGTGCATTGCTGAAATAGTTTTAGAATAATTTTCTTATTGGAATGATTTAAACATCCCAGGTCGAGTTCACTTTTCAGTTAAGTTACAGAAAGTTGAGCTTGAGTTTAAATTGTGTGCAGGAAATTTTCTCATTCTGAAACTGTTCAAAGCATCTGGTCCACATTCAATGACTTCCTGTGAAACATGAAAATGAGACGCGTCGGATGTAATATGGATTAGTTTTGATGCTGCTTCACTGCTCCATATCCATTCTCATTTAGAGCACTCTTGTTGCTAGCATCTGTCACTTTGGGAGGAATGGCCAGTCAGCTTGATACCGGGTGTCTGTAGCAGAGTGATAAGAGCTTATGGTCTTTTCAGGCATTCACCTACCCGTCAACAGGACAGACACACACATACAGACACACATAAACAGCACAGGCTTTCCTTAAAAATCCCTCACTTAAGCACGATGTGATGAAATATGAATTTGGACAATTACACTTACTAATATCACATGCGGCCATCATCTCAGTGTCCTTTTCAGTCTTTTGTTTTGTCCCTAAAATGAGCATATATGACTTCCACTGAGTGTCACTGGTTCGGTTTTTCCCACATTTGCCTCAACTGTCCGAACAGCACTGAACCTTCATGCTCTGTTTACATGGAGTTACACTATCGATCACAAGTCATCGCAAGTGATCTTCAGTCCTACACTGTGATCGATTCAGCCAGCGCTGACTTTTACTGTACTTTAGGTCAGTGCAGCAGGAAGGCAGGCAGGCGGGCTGGGTCTCTGAGCACTGGAACGGAAAAGAAAAACACCCTCTGAAGGCAACAACTAACTAATCGTTCATATCACTGTGAAATTTGTTAAATAATTACAGTAAAAGGTTCCCAGTTCCAAAATATGAGAGCTAAAGCAGATGAATTATTGCAAAGTGCCAGTTTATGGACATAGATTTAACAAAAAGTATCTGAGAGGATTTAAAGTACATAGAGTGCTAAATCATCTACCTCTGCTTTACAACATATTCATTTATTTACAATGCTAAATAGGTTTTATGCTTTACATTCTATTGTATTCTTCTCTTTCGGGTTTATGAAGAGTATAATGGCTCATTTAACGTATTGTTATTGACGCGAATAGAATTGTTCCAGCTATTTGTGCCAGTTCCCTCTATGATGAACAACAGAGTTCATAGTCTAATTAAAGTTTTTAAATCACCCTTCAAAAAATAAAGCAAATTAACAGGCATGCTCATTATGCCACACATTATGCCGTGCCGTTGTTCTTCCCAATTCTGAGGCGTCTGGAAGTATGGTAGCCTATTTCATTCTCCCCCTCGCTTTCTCTCTGAGCCTCTCTGGTGAAGAATCTGATTAACCAACTGGCATAATTCACTCTGTCCTAAAGGAACAAATGGAAGAGCAATGTTGTTCTTGAAGAATGGCCCCTTTTTCCTTTCTAAATATAAATAAAACATATGAAGGAAAAGACACAAACGCTGACACACACACACAGAGTCCGAGGGCAATAACTGAAGCTGTGATGCTCTTGAAAGACGCTGCAGCTTCATTACTTTCTTTAATAGGACAATGATTGATTGAGTGTGTGCGTATGTACATGCATGTATATGTGTGTTTATCTTCCCGGGTGTGCGATTGCTCCATTTTCTTTAGGATTGATAGAGCATCATGTGTAGGTGTGCGTCTTTGTGTGTATGTTTTCCTCTCAGAGTGCTCCATAGCAACAGGCAGCATATCTTCTTCAAATATCTTTTTCTCAGTCACTGTGAGCCCTGACCTTACTGCTCACTGTGTGCTGTCTTTGCACGGGTGCATCTGCTTCTGTGTTAATAAGTGTACGTGCAAGAGAGACCATGTACAGTACATCAGTGTGTGGGCCATTTGGCCTCTCATTAATAGCAGCATAGTAAGTAATATGGACTCGCTCGCTCTGACTGTCTACACAATCAAGATATATGAGTCCGTCTCATAGCAGCATCAATGCATTGCCAACTAGAGCTTTTTGTTCTCCTTTTTCTCTCAAACAAAGTAGATATCATCAAAACTATACAATACTGACATTCATTTGTAATGCTTTGAACAAGTGGCAGTTTATCATTTTTAGCCTTTTTTATGTATCTCTCAAAGGAAACAAGAGCGACATCTCAAATATACATCTTGACACGGTTGTCGTGTTGTGTTAATATCGGGGTTAGACTAATAACTGGTTACGTATTTCATATCCGGGCATAGCAGCTCTTTAGAAATCAATTTTCTTTTGCTCCATCACCGTGTTAGGAAACTGGCCTGCTGCCAGATAGGGAGGGAACATGGGGAGGAGAGGGGAATATTGTGGGTGCATTAGTGAATGAGCAAAGAAAAAAAAATGCTTATCAGATGTAGAATTCATGCTTTTGCTTTTTATTTCTTTTTCAGACTCAGTTCTCAAAAACACACTCACACCAAAAGGAACAGATGCAAGTCGAAGAAGCAAAGACACTTTATACAGGCTATTTATATAGGCTAGGTGCTGCAAGGTCATGCCCTATTTACTTCATGCCAGTGTGTGTCTCTGTGTGTATACATCTGTTTGTGTGATGCACAGCATGTTTTTTACATTCAGTCATATCAGTGTCACATTGCTTTGTGAGGACGTATGTGTGGCCATCCATGCACACACAGCGTGAACACAGTGCTGCAAGTGTGCTAACTTTGTCGATAGCAGTACAATGTTCATGTGGAGGCTGTACAAACCCATATACCTATAACCTTGCTGCTCTATAAAAGAATCAGTGCTGTACTCTATTGAAAATATTTCTCAAACGCAAAATAAAAACCAGCTTTTCATTTTTAATTGGATTCCCAAACTCACACGAGGTGCAACTGCAAAGTTCCATAACTCCGCTTGATTTAAAGTAGGTCAATCTCCCATTCAAGGTCATCTCTTGTTGCAGGGCTGCACCGCTCCCAGCTGTTATTCTTTGATCACTGCCTGCAGCCCTGTTCTGATCTGATCACATCTATAAATTAACCATCAAAGTGACACAGAGAGAAAACGACTTCTCTGGTCAAACTTACCTAGCTTTTATATGAAGGATCACCACTGATGTTTAAGCTAGGTCTCTGGCTTTGACCCAAAACCAAAACACTCACTCCAAAAATGCCATGGAAGTGAGTGTTTATTAACGTTTAATGCTTTACCCCCTGAAAGCTTGCTTGACCCCTGAAGCTCTTTTTTCAACTGAGCAGATTCTGTCATATTTCAGGCCTATTTAGTTAGCAAGTGTGATCTCTGCCTGTGGAGTTTGACTTGGAAAAAAACCTGGAAACAATTCTATTGCTCATATATCCACATCTTTATTGGCACATACTGAAGTGTCAAAACATGTGGATATCTGGATTGAATGAATACCTGCCATAGGGGGAGAGGCGGGTTACACTCTGGCCAGGTTGCAACTCTGTTGCAGGGCTAACACAGAGATATACATATGGGCAATTTAGAATCACCAACTCAGCCTAACCTAACCCCACTAACTGCATGCAAGCCAGAATACCTAGATGAAACACATGCAGACACAGGGAGAACAGAAAGCAAGAAAGACCTTGTTGTGAGGCAACAGTCCTAACCACTGTGTCATCATGCTGCCTTGTAGAGGAAAGCATTATTTTAAAAGTTACAGAATGTTTAAGTTTTCTTAAAATGGCTTAAAGTTTTAGTTGCTTTCTTGTCTGGTTAATTTCAACATGGAGTTTATTCCCTTTGTTTCAGGAGTTGAGCTAGTTGCAGTAATCAATCTCATTAATTGCTTCCCTGATCTTGGAGCTGCAGCTGATGGAAGTACAATTCTCAAACAAACACCCAAGGGCCAAGCAAGCTCTAACAGTCAAGCCCAGAAATCTCTATTTGTACTGAAATTTAAAAAAAAAAAAAAAAAAAAAAAAAAAAAAAAGCACCCTGAAAAAAAAATCTCCACAGTGCAAAATTTATACAAAATTAATTGTCAAATTGGAAGTTGCAGGCAGCATCCTTTATCACAACTGCAGTTACCAGCTCTCTGCGCATACACTGGCAATTAGTGGTGTACAGTATTTGTACACTTTAATGTTGCATCAGATAATATTGCCTGCTGACATGCAAGAGTAAAATTGTCACGCAAATGTAACATCAATGGGTTTGTCACTTCAGCTTGCATTCACACACTTTACACAGACACACATTACACACATATATAAAACAGAAGCCCTGTGACTGACAGATGATCGTACCATGATGTCTTTGTAACGTCCTCTGAGGATGTAAATAGAAAATCAACTCTCAGCTGTATTGTACTGTATCTACTCACACACCTGCTTCATAGTCAGACATGCGATAAGAAGACATGCGGTTATTTAACTGAATGATGCTGTGGGATAATCTGTATGTATTGATGCTTCTGTGAATTTTGAAGCTAAACAAGCTTGTTTTAGTAATTAGAAAGAGCGATTGGCAATTAGCTTTATGAAATCATGTCAGCGTTATGTGGCTTGTGTCGTTTTAGTTGTTCCACTAAATTTTATGCCCGATTAATTTTTTACTTCTGTGTCTTTCCAGTATGTTCTCGTATTGTGTGCATCTCCCTCCTGCTTGGTCTCAAATGTATATCTTTCGCATTGAGGTGCATGTTGCCTCTTGGGAAATCTGTCTGCTTGCTCACTTCTGCTCTAATCTGCTTGTATAATATGGTTTCTATGTGGAAAAAAAGGAACAATATTATTCCTGTATGACTTTTTGTTTGGGCTTGGGAAAATATATTCATGAAAATACTGACTTATCTTTAGTGCCTTGATCCCACTTCCATTCACTGCCTGTCAGAACGGGTCTCTGTGTGTATAGCTGCTGCCATAATGTACACTGAGACAACCATTAAAAGCCAAAATCCTTGCAGCATGTTCCTTTGTACAAAGTTCCTCTCCACTTTCGTGCTTATATTGGATCTTCAGACTGTTCTTTGATGTCAGATAGTTTTTTGGGGGGTGTGCCATCCAAATACCAAGTCTGCATTTTGTCAAAAGTTGTTTTACCTTTTTCAAAAAGAGATTTTAAAATGAAAACATGTCCAGAAAGTCCCATAACATAGAAAAAGAACATCTGGCCAAAAGGGGGCAAACTATATAAGCATATAAAAGGAAAATCCAATCAGTTGCTAATGAAACTGGTAAACTCCAACAGTTTTGTTGCTTTCTAACATGGCATTTCCCATATGTTAACGTAACTTAACAGCCCCCATTCAAATTTCAGGCTGCCTTCGGTCTCCCACCATTAACTCAGTTTGCCTAGAAGTCTGGTACTGAATACACACACACAGGCAGAGAGACACTACGCGGAAATGTGAGCTGTTAAACTGCAAACCTAACTTTGCCCAGGATAATGGTCTTCTTTCTCCCTCTAATGAGCCCATATTATGGCCTAAAGGGTTAGATCTGTTATTAATACCATTAACAACTAATGGTCCACTGAGAGAGATTTTCAGAGATAAAACTAACAGAGTACCCTCATGAATACAAGGGTCTCATCAAGCCAGAGAGGTTATAAAATATAAATGCATTGATAAATAGAGATGACTAATAGACACTTTCACTTATGGAAAATCAGACACACACAAAACACAAAAGCACCACTGAAGCATTTGATCTATTCAATCCACACCAGTACCGATCTGCCTTCAGTATCACTGCCTTCAGAACCAGTCTGTCTCTCAGAAGTACAGAGGAGCTGAAAGGAGAGCGTTCAGATAAACTGTCTTCACCAAGCTGACTGACAGCATAAATATTCTTAATGGAAACAGTAAAATGAAGCAATAAACAGTGTTTATAGATTTAGTCGTTTCATTGATCGCTTTGTATTGACAGCAAAGCCAGAAAACAGGTGCATAATCAGAGTCTAAACTCTAGTAGTCTGTGTGGATTGGTGCATTTAATAGAAGTAAATATCTATGTACCAGTCTACCTTAAAAAACTGAATATCATCAGATGCATCTTACCTGTGCGAACTGTGCTTTCATCTGAAAATGCCTCTTTTTAGATTTAAAAGAATTTTGTATTTCATTTGGAAATCGGGGTCCCAGAAACTGGAGGAAGGATTGAGAGGCACAGAATCCAAAGTGTTTGAAGTCCAATGTGAAGTTTCCACAGTCTATGATGATTTGGGCTGCCATGGCATCTGCTGGTGTTGGTGGTGGTTGGCTCACTGTGTTAGACAGCAGCCCATATTGTGTATTCTGCTAAAAAAGACATAACGCCAAAACCATAAACATTGTAAAAAGGCTCAGTGATTCTAATGAGAATGAAATCAGCTACAGCTACCTGAGCTGCCAGCCATCTGTCAAAGCTGCCAAACCCCTGATAAGTTACACTGAAAAATTCTTGTGCGCTGCACAATAGACGTAATTGAGTCTGTATGCTAAAGGCTGACTAATCAGGAAAATGTGTTTTTACAATTTTGTTTCGTTTCTGTTAAGCTTATTTTGTTAAGTCACTATTACTGTTATTATTACTATTATAATGATCATCTCCTTGGCTGGGATAAGCTCAGAATTCACATATACATCCATCTCAAATATTACATAAAATACCAGTATATACCTCTCAGACAAATGTGAGTCTCCAACTTTAAGTTTCACTCAAATTCATTCCAGTAGTAAGGTGCATAATACTGCAGCTTATCTCCTCTTCTCTCCCAAGAATGGATAAGTCGAGCCTACACCATCTTTCATGAATAATCCCTGCCCTAAAGGGCATATTTCCACCACTGGGAGAGAAAAGAGGCAAATGAGATGAAGATAAGAGACAGTGAGATAAAAAGCATACTGTGACTGTCTTTGACTAACAGTATCAGAATTAGGGATGAGATTGGTTGTACCATGTGAGTGATTACACACTCGTTGTTTTCCAAAATAAGTGGCCAAAAATGGTGCTGCAATCAGTATTTATGTCATTTAAAATTTTTTAAACAGTTGATGTTATGAAATTTCTTACTTTAACATTGCAGTGGCAGTTGTCAAGCAGTCACGATTGTTGTGCGTTTATATTGTGTGCTCTTTGGTCATGGCTGACAGAGAAGATTGTTTTAAAAGTGTGGTATTTTCTTTAATTAATGAACAAAAAATTAAAATGAATTAAAAAAGGAAAGAAAAAAAGTCAAAGATTATGTGCATGCAAACAGTGTAATACCTACAGGGTCAACATTCAATTCAATTCAATTCAAATCAATTTATATATTGCCCATTTACAACAACAGTTGCCTCAGGCCGCTTTATATCATAAGATAAAGACTCTACATAACACAGAGAAAAACAGAGAAAACCCCAACAATTAGATGACACTCTACGAGCAAGCGAAAACTCCCTTTTATCAGGAAGAAACCTCCAGCAGAACCAGGCTCAGAGGAAGCAGCCGTCTGCCATGACTGGCTGGGGTTGAGGGTAGGAGGACAGGACCTGGAAGACAGCCAGAGATTAATAATAAGTAATGATTAAAATCCTGACATTTTATAAATCTAGAGCAGTCCAGCTTTTTTGACTTATACAGCAAACTGGCTGAAGTACTGACCTCGGTTCAAGGTGACATTCACTCCTCAGTCATTATAGAAGGAAACTCGGACAAGAAGTATAGCATCTCAGAGCTGTCACCAAGGTTATTGTGAGAAGATTTCAGGACTTGACGGGGCGATTGTCGCTCAGATTCGCAACGCAAATTGATGTGTGAGAACTGTAAAATGTATTAAAAAGCACAAATGCACAGAAAAAATGCAGACATAAACTTAGAAGATCACACAGCCAATTTTGGAATAAAGCATTGTTGATTTTCTTTCTGCATCGCAATCACACACTCTCTTCTTTTACTTCTTGGTTGAACTTGTTGAATTTAACTCTGGGGAACAGACGGGACCTCTGTTTCCATATCTTAAGCTTTTGGCTTTATTTTTTTTAATTTGACAGCAAATCCATGTGCCTGTACCCACGCTGTATTTGAGGTTGTGTACGTATGCAGTTTGCAGTATTTAACAAGAATAGTACAAAGCAAGCTCCTGCAGTGCAAACAGAATGAATGTGTATTTGGATTCAGACTCTGGCTTCAGCTCCTTTGAAGACTTTGTTCCCTCAGTCTATTACCTTTGATTGCTACTGTACAAAGGGGAGGGTTATGAATCTTGGAGTGTGTGTGCGTGTGTTTGTGCGTGTTTGTGTGTGTGTAGGGGTTTGACAAAGGGAAGACAGTGTTGGGAAAGATTACATTACCAGGCGTGAAACAAGAAAAAAACTGTAATGTGGAACATCAAAGTGACACGCCACAGCGCCTTTGCGATATAGGGTTCCATATTATTAACCTCCAACCCTTGCTCTTGTCATTGCGGCTTGTGACACATTCGACAGGTCATTGGCTCACAGGCTGATGTCAACATTTCAACGTCCATATGCATAATTTGACAGTTAAATGAGGGGAGCACTTTATTTTGAATGAGATAGAAGCTGTATGAAAATGTGAGCACAGAAAATGGAAGAGGAGGAGAGACAGTCCAGTTCACAGCAGCTACCCCCTGATGGAACATAAATGAATAAACTGAGAAATGGGGGAAGGGAAGATAGGATCTTGTAAAAAAAGTCTCAGTTTTTTTCTTTTTCACCCTCTAAGTTCATCTTAAGGACACATTTTACCAATAAAGGCGTGCTGTCAGGCTATAAAAAAATGTATCTGTGATAGGAGTAGTGTCTCTAAAGTTCCCCACTGGGCAAACACTTGATGCTATATGTTTGTCTACAGTAGGGTAGGGCTTTTGTTTATTACACTATTACACTACATCTAGTTGCAAGTAATATTACAAACTAATTAATATTCTAAGCTTATGTGACAAAAAACAGCCCCACTAGCTGCATTTATTAGAAAGAACAAAAAGTTCCTTCTATTCCAAGGCCAGCTATTTCATGAAGAGTGGGCCAGAGGCTGAGATTCTAAGGAAGTTTCAAAGTTCACATCGATGTTAAATACTTGATGTGGTCTTAAAAGAGCGTTCCCTTTTGTCTTTATATTCCTTCCGATGAAGACGGAAGGTTTGTGCATGTGCCGGCTAAGACTCATTTACTTTTTAGAATTCTGTCCAATTGAGTTTGGAGGTTTTTTCATTTTTAACTGGAGATGCTGTTTTTGTTTTCTGTCTTCACTTTAACTCTTAAAGACTTTTAACTTTCTTTCACATTTTAATTCTGAGCCTTGTTTTTGCTCTCATACACTATATTGCCAAAAGTATTGCCTAGTCTGCCTTCACACACATATGAACTTGAGTGACATCCAATTCTCAACCTATAGTGTTTAATGTGACGGTAGACCATGCTTTGCGCTATAACAGCTTCAACTCTTCCAAGAAGGCTTTCCACAAGGTTTAGGAGTGTGTTTATGGGATTTTTTCTTACCATTCTTAAGAAGCTTATTATTGGGGTCAGGCAATGATGTTGGATGAAAAGGCCTGGCTCACTCTAATTCTTCTCAAGGGTGTTCTATATGGTTGAGGTCAGGACCCTGTGCAGGCCAGTCAAGTTCTTCCACACCAAACTTGCTCATCCATGTCTTTATGGACCTTGCAACAACCCCACACCATAATCCCTATTCACCAAACTTTACACTTGGCACAATGCAGTCAGACAAATACTGTTTCAAATCCAGACTCGTCGATCTGAAGGCCACACTAAGTCTGGAGGTTTGTGCTGATTGTTTATATGAGATGTTCATAGAAGCAGTCTACCTAGGTGCTTGATTTTATACATCTGTGGCCATGGAAGTGATTATAACACCTGAATTCAATGATTTGGATGGAGGAGTGAATACTTTTGGCAATGTAGTGTACTTTTCTCAAACCTTGTGTGCTACCCCATCAGGTTCCAAGCTCTTCACATCTATTGCTCTACCAGACCCTTCGAACCCCTGTCCACATCTGCATGGGTATTCTGAAACACATCTTTTCTATGTGTTTTGGCCTTTGGTCCACACATTCATTGCATTTTAGGTGACTAAGAGTTTTTGAAAGGTTCCATCTTGGACAAAGAAAATGAAGATTTTCTCTTGAAATATCAAGCCAGAGAGGTTATAAAATATAAATGCATTGATAAATAGAGATGACTAATAGACACTTTCACTTATGGAAAATCAGACACACACAAAACACAAAAGCACCACTGAAGCATTTGATCTATTCAATCCACACCAGTACCGATCTGCCTTCAGTATCACTGCCTTCAGAACAAATTAACTGATCTTCTCCATAGTATAATACAAAGCCAACAACACAAAGCAAAGGTGAAAATCAGCACAAAGACAGTGATTCTACTTCAGAAACACGAAGAGGTAGAAAACAGCGGCTGCAGCCTGACTGCTCATCAGTTTTTTAACTGTTGAAATTCAGGGCCTGGCTGCTGGGCTGAGGTAGGCATTTACTTAGTTTTAACATCACTCTGGGTTCCTGGCCAGCATCCTGTCTGTGCAGATGCTGTGTCAATCAGCAATATTCTTCACTCTCATTGGTAGTTGATACAGTGGCTAGCTTGTTGAGAATGTCACAGAATGTCATTCCCTTTCATGGTTACAGCAAATCACTTCCAGTGTGTATCTAGCTTCATTAAATCATCTGACAACTTCACATCAGAACCTTTTCTCTAGAATGTCACAATGAGATTTCCATTGTGTAGGAGGACCAGGCCTCAAGGGCTGGTGTCCTGCAGTATTTAGATGTGTCCTTGATCCAACAGCTGATTTAAATGGTTAAATCGCCTCCTCAACATGTCTTGACGTTTTCCAGACTGGTAATGAACTAATCATTTGATTCAGGTGTGTTGACCCAGGGTGATATCTAAAACCTGCAGGACACCGGCCCTTGAGGCCTGGAGTTCCCCACCCCTGTCCTACACCAAAGCAATAAAAAGGAAGGCAAATACATTTCCTGTGTAGTAGCATGACTTTATACTTGTAGGACAGAACAGGTAGATTGTGAATAGGTAGACTTCTAAAAGGACAATTATTGGTGTTATCAAATGTACAACCTTTTGTTGCTCCCATCCCAACTATTTTTTAAATGTGTTGCAGCCATTGAATTAAAATTACTTTATCTTTTTCTTATTTCTATATTTTTCAGGGTTCTATAGTAAATACAAACTAGAGTAACCATTGTCATTCTGAAATCATTTTATTTTGTTTTTATTTATATTTTGCAGTCTCCAAACTTTTTTGGAATTAGGGTTATATATTGAATTTTGGTTTAATAAGTAAAATGACTGTGAAACAGTACTGTTACAGAATTTTCAACACTTTATTTATTTATTTATTGGACAAAGTCACTGCAAGTCTATGAAAAGCCACTAAATGAGTTAAGTTTGCAACAATGAGGTGAACTGAAGCATAATGATTAGTACAACGAGTCCTTTATGAGCCCTAATATACCCTTTTTTGCTGATATGGTGGCATTTAGATGATGTGATTCTGTCACTAATAACACTTTTTCAGGAGCAAGTCTGAAAAATGGCATGTTTCATTTAAGTTATCACTGAAACTGTATGCACTATTAGCGACCTTCTGGTGCAAGTGTAAGCCAAATAATTACTTTCTAAATTGCATTTCTGTCTGTTCATGTCAATTCATGGAGAGAAAACTCTAAAATGCAAGCTCTATATGGAAAGTTTTGGCAGTACAACAGTTGCTGTCCTTCAGCTACAGCATGCCTTTGTTTTGCTGTGCTGGTGCTGCCAGAAATTACCACACTTTCCCCTTTTCCTGCTGATGCAGAGTTAGTGGCCAATCTAGAATCACCTCCACCCATCCTATATTGGGCACCAGCACCGTATTAGTGTTTGTTGGAGCTCTTTTAAACAATATTGATTAAAAACGACAAAATTATAATGTTACTGTGCATTTTTAAGTCAAAATTGAAATAGTTAAAAGTGAATTACAAATTATATTGCAATTGTTATTGCTTTTGTAAGTGTTATTGGCTCATGCACATACAAGTTGAGAACAGTTAAGTCCTTAATGACTGTATGAATTAATTGGGTTGCAGCAATAATTCATACCATTCATCACACACCAAAAAATAAGTCATGGATCCTAACTGCAAATGATCAGTTCTTTGACGTAAGAGTCTATTAATGAACTTCCCCAAGTTTGCAAGTTTGGCAGGAAATCCATGTGTTCACACTATTTTAGTTACCAAACGGTTTTATTACTAAGAAGTAGCTCATTAAGAAAATAGCTTTTCTGGGCTTGACTGTACAACAGCTTCACTCCCACTCCCCTTCTATTTAAAAACTCTCTTTATTTGTCACAAGTGATCACGTTGTCTGCAATGACTTCTGCATGCATCCAAGTGAAAAAAAAGGTTCTAAATTAAACTAACAAGACACAATCAAAAGATGAGCTGAAAGTAAACTTTCCACTGATACTAAATATAACACATATATAATACATGCCCTGTGGTTCAAATTGATACTAAAGCAGGAAGAGCGCATCTATTTAACCCTCCTGCTGCCTCCCCAACCTTTTTTTTCCTCTTTCCTTCCATCTTCAATTAGGTATCCCACTATCTGTCTCTCCATCTTTTCGCTTCATTGGGTCTGCCATTCTATTAATCTTGCTAACAGATTGCCTCTATTAATTAGTCTACATCCCCCATCTTGCATGTAATATTCAGAGGTAATTGAGATATTAGGAAGATAAGGATATTTCTGCAGTCACAATCATTTTTAATTAGCCTAAAGATTAAAAGATAGACTCGTTTCCGCCTGGCTGACGTCCAGGCTGGCAGTGCAAGGTCTTTTCCTGTCACAAATTTATAGGAGGTTGCAAATTTTGCTGCAAATTTAATGTGTCAGTTTCCAAGATATATCTGTTCCATCATGCCTCATAGAACACTTCACGTTGTGGAGGTAATAATGCAGCTAGGCCTCCAGACAAAACAAGTTTACAGCTTGTCATCTGTGGCATATGAGATTGAATATTGTGCCTCTCAAGCATGTATAACTTACTGAACACAAGTAAAGACGATAGTAAATTCTGTTACTGTAAATCAAATGCAGTGCCTTTTCATTTTAACGTGCATTATGTGGGTCTCACTGCAGCTTCAATTAGATAATGAAAGAAATGTCCATACAGCGTGTCTGCCGTTAATTGGAAGGTCCAGGGTGCACTAAACAGACAAGATGAACAGACAGGAGTAATTACCACTAACTGTGTGTGTGTGTGTGTGTGTGTGTGTGTGTGTGTGTGTGTGTGTGTGTGTGTGTGTGTGAGTGTTGTGCAAACATATTGGCTAAATGGAATTAAACACTAGGTGTGAAACAAAGAATACCAATTCATTTTCCCTGCTGACACGTGGAGTACATTTTGTCTGATCTCATTACAAATGTTGTAATTCTCAAGATACACAAAAGGCCCTATTCTTTCAAAATTACCAGAGCTGACCTCGGCAGGATCCTTGTACTTCGTAGCTGTGAAAGACTTTGCCTCTGCAAGCCCTCCGACCTGCCACTTCCTTTGCGAAAGGACCTCAGATGGTTTTAATGGCTTTGGTTTGTTCACTATTCCCTACAGACCAGTTACTCACTCTTAACATGTCAGAGCGGTGCCTATAGGGCGCACATAATGAAGAGAATAGAAAATTGAACATAAGACCCCAGAGCAGATCATTAAGCTGTTTCTATTATTGTACTCTGTATATAAGCAAAGCACTGTACTAGGCTTCGAGCCATCACTCCCGGTAGGATGCTCATGTTTCTGTGGTTTAAGTGGTTCCCAGCGCTCACCAGGTATAAACACACCTTTTCTCACAGGGAAATGTTACTGGAAACAGGTTCACAGAGATGTTACAACATTATTACTTTCCTTCCAATGTTCAAAACTTCCTGGGAGTTTCAGTTGCTTACAGCATTTCCATTACATACACTACTGCTTATTATGGTTGGCACAGCTGAAATCTCCACAAGTTGCACTTTCTAAATGGCACAAAGCAGACTAAGATGAATATAGTAAAATCTAAGTTTAGCAGTCTAAGATAGCGCGTTAATTTAGCTCATGTCTGTGGCAAAGGCAGTAGAAATACAAGCACGAGAATAAAAAGAAAGCATGGTTCCAAATATCTATCGTAAACAAGTCATTAGAAGCCAGGCTTAATGATTATTACCCTATTATTAAGTACCATAAGTGTTATGTACTTAGGTTGGGTGTCTAATTAAAAGGTAGAAAAACTGTGTATTGTGAATTTTACTGAACCATGCAAACTCTCACTGAGGTTGGTTCACAATATGATCGGGATATTAATAAATAAAAACTTCACCCAGAGTAAAAATTCTGCCCAAATAATTTGGGGTAAATTAATGCGCACATTTTAAGACTACATCTATGATGTCACAAACTCATTAATGTCTAAAATAAAGTCGTGACTCATTTGTACTTCCCTGTTCACATTTGTGCAAAGAAGCAGACATTTGTGCTTCATTATTTCTGAAGTCATCACATTCTCATTTGTCTGGCCTGTAATGCTAATAAAAATAAAAGCAAAGGGTAGTCAAAAAGGTTTTTTCTTGTTTTTTTGGTGGGTTTTTTTTTTTTTGCATAAATGTCCACTAACTATATGCAAACAAATCCATACTATGGTATTTAATTTCTAAAGAAAACAGTGCAGAGTTATAGTTATTGTAATAAAACTAATAACAGTAAACACATATGATATCAGAAAATGAACAACAACACTGTATTTTTATGGTCTGTTATATATGGTTATATTTTGTCTCTAAAATACTGTAAGTAATTTTAAGAGTCCTTTAAAATGCCAAATTCTGACATTACATGGAAAACATGTATGAGCTTATCAACCTTAAACGCTGAGATAACTGTGATAGCTGAGCCAGCATGGTGAGGCTTGGATTTAAAAATTTAAATCTTCTGATCCAGATCTGAAAGAAAAACTTACATTACTGGTTTTATTACCAGGTTTGATTTATTCAATTAAAATAAAATATACCTCAAATCAGGAATTTGTTAAGATTAGGGCGAAAGTAAATCACTTTAGTAAATCACATTCTTGTTTTTGAGTATTTGCACTTTTGATATTTAAAAAAGTCAGGAACCAATTCTGTTTTTTCTGCTGTGTCTGTCATCAATAAAACCATATCTAAGTAAGCTTTTGCTCTCAACATCATGTTAGAGCTTACTGAATAATTTTTAAAAAGTTTATTACTAAGTAAAATGCAGAAAACTCGAGCAAGAGCCTCAGGCCATTGTTTCCAAGTCTAGAGCCAAAATCCATGAGAAGATGTTCTGACAGAGAGGATCAACATATTTTAGGCTGCACTGTCATAATGAATCTGTCATTCTGAAGGAAAAACGATTTCTAAATTGAGATATTTGCATGCTCATGCATCTCAAACACACACAGTAAGGTTCACTGACATTTTATTCCGTCCTGCATTTTAATCATATTCATATTTGCATATGTTTGGGTGTGTGTGTGTGTGTGTGTGTGTGTGTGTTTGTAGTCTCAGATGAAGATGAAGTCTGCGGGCGTTGTGGATGGAGGCTTGTTCACAGAGAGCTATTGTAACATCTGCAATGCCCAGCTCATCTCCGAGTCCCAGCGCACCGCTCACTATGAGGTGAGTCCATCTCCTCTGCTCAGTTTCTGAGGTATTTTCTCATATTATTCCAGAATAAACATGTGTTCAACAACTGAAGAAGACACAAAGTTCTTATGCATAAAGCAAGCCAAAATGTTGCAACATTTACTGCATTTTCAGGCAGATTCCTGCGTGGTACATTTTGCAAATGCCTTATTTGTACCAATTTCTGCTTGTGGCGTTCAAAATAGTGCTCATCCATTAAACATAGTATTAATGCAGCACGGTAATGTTAGTTACTTGCACAACAACAAATGTGCACACACAGTTTTTATTTTAATGTAGTATAGCTTTCAGCAGACTCTCTCAGAGTAATTTATTGGATGGCCATTCAGCCCTTGCATTATTTAACTAGAATAAATAATGTGTGTTTGTGCATGTGAATGTGTGCTTGCGTGAGTGTACTGCATTAAAGTCGTACTTAATTACAAGATACAATTGGGATTAACAAGCAGACTAACGAGGGTGAGGCCCTTATCTAGGCAGACTAAAGCAAGGGCGATGATGGTGTGTACGGTAGGTTTCTGCATAGATGTGCACCTACAGTACGTCATTCACTTGTCAGTAATCTATTTCTGTCCCTCCCGAGCCTGACAAAAACACACAGCCTTGAGTAGAGCAGATGAATAGGCAAGCTGAGTCATTGCATTTCATCAGTTCCAAAAGGTCTCTGTAGAGGTTAGCAGATCAAGGAGACAAGGAAACAAATAATTTGCAAGCAGGAATATTTTTGAATAGAGGGGCAAAGATGGGCAAATTTACTAGGAGCACATTTCAAAATCAAAAATAATTTCTCATTTCCGACCAAAAGAAAACAAAATGTCAGAAGTCCCACAGTTGTTCTTCAAACATCCCTAAATGTCTCACTTAACCAATTCATGCATCCTCTTTTGAGTTGAGATCATTTATATGTATTAAATTGTTGAAGTTCAGGTAGTTGCTTCAGCTTGGACTAATTAAAATGGACTTAACTAATGAACAAAATCCAGGTCAATATCAGGCTGTCTTTAGCCAATTAGGGGTGTTGCTGTTGGTCAATAGGACCATCAAATGCATTATGTTCCAGCGCTCGAAGGTTAAACCAAAGGCTGAACAAACCCAGGTGTGTGACCTGTCTGTCAACTATAAGCCCAGCATGTGCCCCTTTGTTTCAGTCACAGTCAGTGGTTCTGTCTGCTGTATCAATAAGTGAATTCCTCACCTTCTTGAGCGTCTATCCTGAGATGCTCATTTCCTTCAGCCCTTCCTTTAATTTATAGCAACTCTATCTTGACACACGTAACACGTCTGTTCTCAGTCTTCACCCTCTGCTGCAATGCCAAAATATCAAAGTGCCCTCCACTCTTGTAGAGGTACTTCTACTCTATCTTCCCAGGGCCTGTCAGTTCAACAACATAAACATAGCGATTAAAACATGACCAGATGACCAGGTCTGGTCTCAGACTAGAAATGTCAGTTTCACTTGGTAAGAATCTGGCACATCAATCAGTATTGACCTACCTTTACTTAAGTTGCCAGTGTTTGAGTGCTTTAGGTTTTAGCACCTTATATGAAAGGTTTTAACACTGCTTTGTGTGTTAGGGCATTGAGGGCCATTGCACCACCTCTTATTTTATCTTCAGTTTCATTTCTCACACACTTAAGCATTTGATTGTAAAGGTTATAAGAAAGATATATTTAAGCACTTCATTAAGTCCCTTTAAGTAAGCCTCCTTTTCTCAGTTCCACTTTTTTTCACAGTGCAGTGTCTTTTGCATGTCTGCCTACTTTTTTTTGACCACATGCTCCTCCATCATCACCACCAGCCATCATGGTCTTTTTCTTGGTTTCATTCTTTTTCATAGCCTTTTCCCCCTCTGCTTTGTTCAGAGGGGAAATTTCCATCAGCTGCCACTGACACTGACAAGTATGTCCTTTTTATTGGAGTTGAATAGAGACAACTCTAGCATTATCTTGGCACATTTTTATTCTTCCGTAGCATAAGACAGTGTATGTGTGATGGCTTTATTCACTGTTTGATGAGACACTTCTCTAATTGTGAGCCAATTAATACTGCTTTCCATTTTGAGATGTCCTACATGTGATTCAAAACACTTTTCAAAGATTCAAGATTCTTTTGCTTACACATATACAGTGTTGGGCAATTTACTTTGAAAAAGTAATTAATTATAGTTACTAGTTACTTCTTCAAAAAAGTAACTGAGTTAGTAACTGAGTTACAAGATTCTAAAAGTAATTAATTACTTGAAAAGTGACTATTACGTTACTTTAAAAAAAATGTTTAACCCTCTGGGCTCCAGGGTATAATTGGCCATTTTTAAACACTTTTGATTTTCCCTCCACATTTTCCCTCTAAAAACTATTTACTTTGCCTTGTTTGGTATCATTCTTTTCAGCACAACCCCACGTTTCTGAATTTACAGTTATGTTTTCATTTTGACATACTGTATTAACACAATTGATCTGAAATCAGACAAAAAACATAAAATCCGAGTAGAAAAAGTTATATTTTTTAACAATCACAAACATGTTTATTGAATCGTATTTCATAACTTTATATGCAAATATAAATTTTACAATTTTAAAATCATATGCATTGCTTTGTTTGCATGCAGTTTTGCAAACAAAGTTATTTGCAGCTATTTACCTTTTACCCTCTTTTTTTATAACCATTTCAAACTATTTATATAACAATCAGGTGTTCTGCATTCAATATGTACGTACTCACTCTCTCTCTTTTTCTGCTGTCGTTCTCTCTCTCTCTGTCTCTCTCCCTCTCTCTCGCCATCACTCATAAAAATTTCCCCCTCTTCCTAAACATCCAAATGTCATGTTGCCATATCATTTTTGGATTGGTTGACATGGTGCATTTTTCCACCAATACGAAACTAAGTTTTTTTGTTTTGTTTTTTTATTTTTTGCTCATAAGCAGAGAGTGCTTGCTAGCGCTGTCCTTAGATGTTAGACGAGACGAAACTGTTGAGGAAAACACGCCGCATATATATTGTTTATCATCTACATCATGGTTTTACGTGGCCTATCAACACAATTTAAAAACTGGTATATATCACCTTGTTGCCTTGTCATCTTGAAGTGGTCATGTGATTGGCTTACCGTGACTACTTTAATCTTCCTCAGTCAAAAACAGCAGCACTCATGCGATTGTTTTGCCCCCTTAGCTCCAGGTGTTGTGCCAAAAAGTGATCGTGATTACCGTCCGTGGGAGCGCGCGCAGCTGCTTAAAGCTATAGCACCCAGATTACTTACGTAGACAGCTACTTCCGTGCAACTGATATAAGATGCGGTAAGCTGAACACAGCTTCAACTGTCTGTTTGTTGAAAAAAAGTAACGCGACCGCACCACATTTTCTTGTTAGTAACGGCAACGGCGTTGTAACGATAGGAATCGTAATTAGTTAGATTACTCGTTACTGAAAAAAGTAACGCCGTTAGTAACGCCGTTACTTGTAACGCCGTAATTCCCATCGCTACACATATATAACTGTGCCATGCCTAACATTGCAAGTTCAACCATGGAATGGCCAAAGCATCTCTGACATATCAGGACATGAATATAAGACCTAGGAATGTCCTTTGCTGTCTGGCACTGGCACAGTTAGTTGCAGAATGGGCCTCCATCGATCAGGCTTGTTCAGGCACATCACAAGTGTTCTCAGCCCAGATTAGGATCTGTAGAGTTTGGAGGCTGGATCAACATCTGGGGCTTATCATCTTCCATAAACCATTCCAATTAGTTTTTCCAGAGTGGTAGGAAGGTTTTTAAGTGTTCTGGTGGCACAGTGCTTCTCTGCAACTATGTTTACTTTAGTGGTTTCAATCTTGGGGCTGATTTCTGCCCATGTCACTCCTGGCCATATCACAGCTCTAAATGCCTTTGTGGGAGACATTTTTATGTAGCTGTCTCCAGCCCTGTCTATCTCCTCCAACTTCATTTTACACTCAGAGAAACAGGGGAAGACAACACAGAGAGACATGGATAGTCCATTAGAGAAGGGCGAGCACGGAGGGTTAGTGCAGGGTCACCATGGTGACATGAAGTCCTGCTTTTAGCCCATATCCCAAAGCCATCAACTACATGACCATTTATACACCTATGAACACAAGACACACACAGGCACTGACAAAATGCATCAACAGTAGTCTGACAAGTGAAGAGACGTGAGTTCGTGGTCGGGTTCTTCTCCTCAGGGCCAAGAATCCAATCAAAGCACTGGAGCATCAACTACAATGCCTTGTCATTTACTTTCATATCATATGGATATGATGTCATATAGATTAAAAAGTTTGGCAGATAAAAGCATTTGACAAATATTTTTACTTTGATCTAATCACATTAATCTCTCATTAATCCAAAAATTCCACATTTTTTGTTCTTGACGCATTTCATTATCACCGTCTTTACTTGTGTGCCTGCACTTGGTTGAACAATCTGTGTTTGCTGCATATGGAGTAGTAAAGGTGTAATCTTTCTGATCGTGTCAACACTGAAAAAATAATGGCAGCCCTAGAATTTATAGATAATCATATACGTTATATAGTAGGAAGGAATGAAAACCAGAGCATGGCAGTAAAATTATGTGTATGGAAGGAAGATAGCAGTGTCAACCAAGATAGCATTGTCAAAACACATACACACTCTGTAATCTTTACCCTGCAGTGTTTCGGGGGATTTTCATTGTCCCGCATTAAAGTGACAGTTAGCAGCTTCAAGGACGGCTCACTGTCCTTTCATGTAAACACCACTCTGGCTTATTACAGCTTATATTGGTTATACCCTTAAGTACAGTAATAAATGCAGACAAAGAAACACAAGCTTAGGTGTAGCGAGAATAACATATTAGTAGCCAGAACAAAATAGTCAAGCGCAGCAGTAAAATCTACAGTCAATTAAGAGGTGAGTCTCAGATAATGATGGGGAGCGTGTGTGCTGCATATTCCTGCAAATATCCACAGCAAAAGCCTTGAAATGAAAGGTTTCTTTCCACTGAAATGGCTTCTACTGTCATTTGAAATGGTTACATGACAAGCATATTTTGAATTATAACCTCCTTGTGGCTGAACATTGGCTAAAATGTCATACGTATCATGTAATAATTCGTTTTTCTAGGGTTGTTAAATACCTGTTTACAGTTTCTTTGCTCTTGTTGTGTTTGTTCATGTTTATGCTAGTGAAGCTTTGACAGCAGGAGTGCAGTACGTAGCCCGATTGATTACTGTCCTTGTGTTAGCACAGTTGGATTTGTGTAAACTAATTCACTGCTTATTGAAAAAAAATACAAGTAAATGAAATAAAAAAGTAAAAGAACCTTCGATGAATAGTGTTTTAGGAGAGAATGATTGCCTCCTACAGTATTTTATATTCAGGTTAACACAATAAAGTAAGAAGAGCAAATTGAATTGTTTTGGAGTGCACCTTGTTTAGAGCAGAACAGAAGGAAATACAAGAAAAATGAACGCTGCAAGCAGCAGTGATCATGTCCTTGCACCATGGTGCATGTTGGGGTTATAGACAATACAGATGGACATAGGCATTTCAAGGTGGTATGTTTGAAGCAGGGATTTCGGAGTGCCCCTTGTGTAGCGCTGGAACCCAGTCACGATGTGTTTCATCCATTTCATAGGCTGGTTTGCCTGCAATAATACCAAAATCTTTACTACATGGTGTCTGTTGCACAAGATTGATTTACCTTTGCCCTGAGAGACTATGACGGTGACTCAGTATCAACATTTAGATATCTCCAGACCTGGTCTCTAGACACTGTTAATTTCCTTGTGCTTATGCTTGACATTTACCGTGTCCACAAAACAGAAAAGCTGAGTATCGCCAAGAAGTTTTTAATTACATCTGAGGTTACCAGGTTTCATGAATTTTCCCACCTACTGTGACCCACTTTTCTTTTTTTTTTATATATCCATCATTAGGGTCTGAAAGTTCTTCTAAACACATTTGTCATGCAAATTGTGTAATGGACATGTCGGCCTACAGTGTCCATTTCATGCTTTGCCTCTCCAAAACATGAAATGTACACACATGCAGAAGTTGCAGTAAGATGCGGTAACAGCAGAGAGAGAGATTTTATTTCAAGCCAAGATGAAAATAATCATGGAAAAGCATTTAAACAGACATTATTAACACATTTACATGTAAGTATATATTAGCTGTCAAGCTTAACCGTGTCTGGTGATTAAGGACCCTGGAATGTACTTCATACGTATTTCCCTCACTATCGCCCTCTGCTGGTCATGCAACTTCTGCATGTGTCAATTTTATGTTTTCAAGAGGCAAAGTGTGAAATGGCCACAGTGGACTGGCTTGTCTAGTACACACGATACTGGGTTGCAATTGAGGTGGATATGGATAGCCTGTCAAAAGGAGTATATCAAAGTATAAAGCTTGTCATTTCATGTTGCCACACGGTGGAGTTATACCTATCGCTAAATATTAGCATGCGATTTCTTCTCTCCGATATAAAAGTCTTTCCTCACTTCCAACATTTAGCACTTCACAGTGTTCAATGTGTGCAGATCAAGCAAAGAGTCTTCAGTCCTCTACCAATAACACACTTCTCCACATCTTAGTCAGGGATCCACAAAGCTAAGGCAGGCCCAGTCCATTAGTCACCTGGCCAGGAGCAAAATGTTTACTAGCATCATCAGCTGAAAGAAAGATAAAAGCTTGCAGGGAGTTGCTGAGATAGAGTGACAGTCAATGATTTTTTTCCACTTGGCACAGTTGATAAAAAAAAAACTCACTTCCTAGTTGACCCTCTGTTTCTCTCTTTCTCTCTCTGCCAGAGCAAGAAACATGCCAACAAGGTACGTCTGTTCTACATGCTTCATCCTGAAGATGGAGGACCACCTTCCAAAAGACTGAGGCCAGATAATCCAGTATGCTTCCACTCACTGTTTGCATGTGTCCGTGTGTCCGTGTGTGTGTGTGTGTGTGTGTGTGTGTGTGTGTGTGTATCTACCTCTGTGCAAATATATAAAATATAAACCTAAAATGTATATCACTCCAAACTTTTTACATGTATGTAAAAATGTATTAAATATTTACTGATGAACTAAATAAGTTGAAAGAATTTTCTGCATTGCAGTTAAATGAAAACTCTAGTATGAATAAAGGCATTTATTTTGAATGTCCTTTATCACATGTGTATGACAAAAACCTAAGTTTTTGATTAGCTTTAGTCTAATCCTTTGCTAGGCTCGTCCACTTTCATCCTTAACCATTGTGTCCAAGCGCTCATGGGAATGTTTGATCTCTTGTATGCAGTTGTGGGCTATAATTCTCCCAAGAGAGGTTATGCCTGCTTCTGGTCACATTTAGTGAAGGCAGACAGCGCCAAGCAGCTCTGTATCTGACTATTGCAGGCCATAGCAAAGGAGGTCAGTGCATTACCAATGTTTGTGTGTCTGTGTGCATGTGCAGTCGGAAAGCCATTGTGTCCCTGTTTCTAGAGCCCCATTCTGTAACTGTGGCAAATGCTGAGATGGCATTTGTACCCTACATTGAATTGTTGGGCTTCAAACATTAAGTATAACTGCTATTTTGGTAATGATTAATTTGTGTGTGTGCGTGTGTGTGTGTGTAATTGACTATTGTGTAAAGGAAGATTTACAATATTACATTGGGTGTCCCAATTATCTGGCTCGTCCCATGTGGCATAAAATATACACTCACACACTAAAAACACATACTGTGCACACTGTGAGGACACAGCTGGTGGAAAAATAAAGGTTTTAAAACTAACTGACAAATATGGCAATTCCAGAGAGAGAGAGAGAGAGGTGAAGAGGGTGAAAGTCTCTAAAGTTTTCAGAAAATAAATCCAGCGAGACTAAAACGTAAAAACAGACCTGGATTAACAGTTTCAAGCCCTAGAGCTTGAGCAACCAAGTGGTGGTGTGCTGGTATGCTTCTCGACAGACTTACGTTATTTGGTCCATGGACTGGTTTGTTCCCCCACTGTTTACCTTCACATGAGCCATGATCATTTTACACCATTTCCTTTATCCTTCTATGCAGAGTCTTTCTTTTCCCAATGATTTAATTTTAAGAAGCATTCTTTTAGATCAAATGTAGATCAGTAGATCAATCCAAAACTATGAGATTTCAAATACACTCTTTAGGATCTGTTATCTAAACTGTCAGAAGGTTGAAGAAGTTTATAGGCTCCTGTTTATTTTTTTATAAATATTGCCTACTTTCTACACACGTGTCAGAAATAGCTGTGTGACAATATTTTGAAAAGGAAATTGAAATTAAGAAAAACTAACTATGATTTGGTTTGTAATGAAAGATGAAAGACCGAGCAGCGACAGTGACTAAGCAGCGACTCCGTGGCAACCACCGGTCTCTAGGGAATGGCAAGTGGTTGCTAGAGATTGCTGACTGTTGTTTAGTAAAATCGGTTGCACAAAGCTTGCTGCACACACAAAAAAACCTCCCTGTGACTGCTTTTGTTACTTGCCGATTTGCATTGGTAGACTCCAGCTTGTCTGCAAATACTTGCCAAATACTGGTGCACTAGTGAAACGGAAAAGTAGAAAGCAAACTGGAACCACAAGGAGGTTTTGGGTGCAGCTCCAAATACTTCTTTGTGATCAATTTTACCTAGAGACTGTCAATTTGACTCACAAACCAGTCAGGGATAGTACATTTTTCCCTAGTGGCCTGTGGTTTCAATAGGGTCATTAGTTAGTCTCTAGGACTGTGTGACCTCGGCCTCACTCAACCAATGGAACCATAGTTCACAACAAAAGTTGTAAAAAGGTAACGCATAACACTGCAGACACTCATAATATAATATGTCAAAGGCTTATGGGTACACACACACACACATACTGTGGATGTATTCACACCTGCGTCTCCATCTGTCTCTCTAAAAACCAAATAAGACATGACTCAGCCCACTGTGGATTTCACCTCATATTGGACACTAAACACACATAAATAGGCTGTGTGCACAAAGACACACACATCCCACATCTGCTATACTGTAACCTACTGTGAGTGCCACAGCTAGCACTTTGTTCATAACCTTTCACGCAGAGATCTGACATTGATTATTTGACAAGGCGGGAAAACTGATGTAAGATGAGCAGAGATTAATTTCATTTCCCGAGGTGAAACTGTCAGCATTCAATTCGGAATAAACTTTTCTTCTTTCATCTCTTTCATCTTTCTTTTTCCCAGGGGAAGCGTTGCACGTCTTTTCTCTAGACTTCATCTCAATGTTTTTTCCCTCCTGTTTTGTGCTGATTGACATGGTGCAGTCCAATGGGAACTGCAGAAAATGCTTTCCCCCCCCTTTTTTTTTTTTGCAGAGTGATTGAAATGTCAGTGTAAAATGCCATGCTTTAAGGTTTTTGTGCTTGTGTGTACAGGTGAAAGTTTTTGTCACAGAACAAACAGAGAAAGTAGGTCGTCAAGGTGCTCTCAGATGAAAGAGGAGACATGATGCATTTTTCTGCCCTATTCTCCACCCTGTTCTCTCTCTCCATCTGTGCAGTTTTTCACTTGCGCAAAGGGCAAGACAGAAGAAAAAAACGTTTTTTTCTTCACCTTTTATTCTCCTCTACTGCTGTACTTTCACTGTGACTACTTCTAATTTACACTTTCAGAGCATCCTCGAGCTCTAAATGAGAGCTCTGTTTCCCTGAGCTGCTCCACGAGTATATTTAGCAATGTTTCCCACAGCGCCCCAACACAGAACAGTGGGGAGAAGTGAGGAGGAGCAGAAAAAAGAAAAACAGAAGGAGAGGAAGATAAACACAGCTAATTAGGAATCTATTGTTAGGTGCGTGAGCAGATTGAAGCCACCCAAACAAAAATGAAAAAGAAAAAACAAAATCTGCGATACAGACGTCACTGTCAGGCAGCGGACAAACAGGCATACGTGCGGCATGTGCAAACAAAAAACACACACAACAATTAGGTCGCATGCAAATCGGTCTCAACAGATGCGCGAGGTGCGACAGGTAGAGACAGCGAGGTGTGGAAAACAGAGAGAAACACAGTAATGAGTGATGGCAGAGATTTAGAAATCAAAAACGAAGAAAGCGAAAAGGTGACGACTTTCCGCACGATGGAGGAAAAACAGTGAGTCAGAGATGCTATTTAGTGTTTGAAGTGGTTTGGTAGAGTGGCAGCTGTAATGAGCTGACAATTATTCATATGTCAGTCACCCACACATGCTTCAGATTGTTTAAAACATTCCCCGCACTGTCACTAAATCCCTGGTGTAACATCTTTGATTTTTTTTTCGAGTAGATGCTTCTTTGTGTTTCAGTTCCATCTCTGTCGACTGCTTCACTTACTTTTTAGTGTTTGTTGTGACGGGTTAGACTGCTGCAGACTGCCACAGAGAAACAGCTCAGGCTTTTTGTCCTGAGTCAAAAACTGGAAAAACAAAACAAAAACCACAAAACACACAAGGATGGGACATCAGCCTATTGCAGTTTATCTTCCTCCTTCTGGTACAACAAGATCTTAGTAGAACAAGAGCTCAACACCACTGCCCAAGGAAGGAAAAGGTATAGGGAGTATGTGAGGGGGAAGTGGAAAAGCAGAACAATGGGACAAATAGCGAAGGAGATGAGAGGAGGCACAAAAACTGAGAGGCAGTGGGGAAGATATGGTAATGAGGAAGGAGGGGAAATGTAGGCAAGAAGGAAAGATGGAGTAAGAGAAAAAAGTTTCCTAGAGAAGAGAAGAAAAGAGAAGAGGAGACTTGTCCTTACAGAGTCTCTGTCGCCCCATGCTGCAATCATGAATAAAAAACACTGGATAAATATTGATAAGCTGTTTTTTACTTTACATACAACAAAATCAAAATGGCAAATACACATTAGACAGTGCTGCATGTGCTAATAAAGAAACCAAGATACTAATAAAAATCCCATATCAGTTTCTAGAAAGCTTAAAATTCCATTATTGAAATATCAGCTGATATTCTTTGCTAACAGTGCTTTCCAATAAGATTTTTAGAGCTTATTTAGCAACTTACTGTTGTCAAATAGTCCACAAGCTTCTTCTGCTCAGCTGCAATGCTTAGTCTGCTCCATATGGTGCAGATAATGGTTTGAGTCTTAGTCTAACCTGATTTGTTGGAAAAACTGTGTGATGACACTGTTTCTAAAATATGCTCCATTAATTTAAAAAATAAAAAATAAAAAATTGTATAACTAATACCGTTAGTGTGTTCAGTACCGTAAATAATACAGAGTTCAATATTGGCGGATGATATTGGCAGAGCAAGATAACAGTGTATCTCTAATGCTAATGGTGATGGAGGGGGGAGGTCTGGGACAGTTCATAGCAAGCCTTTAACATGATCACAGCAGGGAGAGTCAGTGAAGAGGAGAGGAGGCGAGGCGGGAGGAGAGAAGAAGAAGGAGGAGAGGCGGTTGCGCGGGCCTGCCAATACAGATAAATATTTCATCCCACAACACACAGAGTCACTGAGACTGGAGCCCAGAGGGGGAGAGAGGATGGAGGGAGGCAAAGAGATATAGAAAAAAGCTAAGAGTGAAGGCAAGGCAGAGAGACAAAAAAGTAAGAGAAGAAGGAGCGAGAGAGAGAGATAGGACAGCTGAGAGACAAAGCTAAGCCTGCAAGGTAAAGGTGTCCTTAACTCTCACATCCAGTGTCCCTGATGCTAACCAGAGCTGACATAAGGCACACATGCAGACACACAAACACACGCACCGCGTGCACCCACATACTCAGATATGGTGTCTCAGACACATTTCTATTATTGTACTCTCACCAAGAGTGAGGTCTCTCTCTCCTCCAACCCGAATTAACACCTGGACTAAAATGTGCGCTGGTGTGAAAAGAAAAAGAAAGAAAGCCCGGATGAACAGACAGAAGGTGGAGGTTCAATGCGAAGAGTTCAAGGAAGACATAGAAACGTTGCTATAACAGCCTCCAGTCGTGTGGCAAGGGCTATCCGCAAATTCTAGCACCTGGATTTGACTCGTTTGAGATGCTAAAGCATTAGCAGAACTAGAGACTAATGCGTAGACACTGTCTACAGCTGTTTCTTTAAAGTGTCCTTTGTAAAAGTGGACAGCGATGAATACAAGGGTAAGATAAGACTATGAAGGCACATTAAAAACAGATCACTCAAACCACTTACCAGTGTTGTCTGGGGGGCATCCTTCTAAGTGCATGGGTCCTGATGCTTCCCAGCAAACATGTAACAGAAAGAAATCGATATACAATTCTTGTCTTGTCTTAAAATGTTTTGCTTTCTTTGCACTAACGAATTCTTTGCTCTTGACCAGTGTTGGTCAAGTTACTTGAAAAAAGTAATCAGTAATTAATTACTGATTACTTCCCCAAAAAAGTAATCGCGTTACTTTACTGATTACTTATTTTCAAAAGTAATTAATTACTTAGTTACTTTTTAAAAACATGATTTACAACCTGAATAGGTAATAAAGCGATAGATCTTTAAGCCCAATTCTACTTTTTCTACATAATCCATCATACAAAATGTAATCAAATTGAAAAGTCCCTTTTTAAAACTTGTTTTATTAGTTTTAATCTTTTAACTTTATGCATCAAGCAAAAAATTTAATTATATGCAACATTCTCTGTCTGGAAGAAATTTGTTTAATATTTAAACCTATTTTCTGCACATTCCAGCACATAAAATATATATATATATTTTTTTTTGTGTTTACACTCACTCTTTCAGATGCAAGTAAAACATAGCAGAAAATAAATAAAGTCAAAGACTAGCGGTCCTTTTGCTCTATTTTCACCTGTAAAGCAGGAGTGGGGTAGGCGGAGGTTTACTCTGGTGCAGGTGTGCCGCAGCGGTCAGTGGAAGAATCCGCGAGTTTCTCTGTGAGTTTCCCATTACGTCGTAGCGCACTCGGTGCTTGCTTGGAAGTTTAGGGGGTTTTTTCGCTATAAAAAGAAGTTTTCTTCCCACGCACAAGGGACACTAATGTTTTTGTCACTTTTTATGGAATCAAACTCAAAATAAGGTCAGTACTTCCATGCTTTAAACGCTGCATGCTCACACTCTCTCCCGCACTGGATATATGATCCACTGTTGATCTGCACACAGCTGTTGTCACGAATGTCGCTTACGTCACTGTCATGAGACATTCTTGCAAAAAAATCACGGTTTTAGTAACGCAGTAACGCAGCGTTCCTACGGGAAAGTAACGGTAATTGAATTACCGTTTTTGCAATAGTAATCCCTTACTTTACTCGTTACTTGAAAAAAGTAATCGGATTACATTAACGCGTTACTTGACTGGCAAATAATGAAAGTAGTAATAGTGTGTAGGGACCCTTTGACCTAATCTAGTTAAAGCGGAATGAAAATGGTTAGTTGGACAGCTTGGATATGAGAGATAAAGAGGTCTCCTCTGCTGACTTGTAATTCAGTCGTGCGAGCTCCATTTTTAGGTTGATTTAAGGCACGGAGCTGATTTTAACAGGTCATTGACATAGTGAAACAAGAAGGTACCTTTCTCAAAGCTTACACACACATATATATATATATATATATATATATATATATATATATATATATATATATATAAACCATAAAGACTTCTAATGACAGTGTCTCTGTTTCTGGAATATCAGATATTACTCTGACCTGTCCCTGTTCTATGTCCCTGTTAAAATATGTATCGATAGAGAGAGAGAGAGATACCACAAAGACTGACATTGACAGTTATTTGCAGCATATGTCATATGTGTGATATGCTGCACATTCTAGTAGGCTTTAAAGTGTTTCTGAGTGTTCAGGACAAGGCTCAAAGTAAAGTACATGCGTGCATCTATTACTCATCCTGTGAGTACATAAATGTATCGTCACAGTCCCTCTGTGTGGATTGGTTTAAGGTTGAGGCTAGGCTAGGTTAGATTTAGGGCAAGACTGGGGTTAGGCAAATGTTTATTGCCTAACCGCAAGTCAGTATACTTCATGATGGATGAAAGAATGACTGTGTGTGTGGTTGCATGTTTGTGTCAATCAGGCGGTTGGTTGGTCTTTTTGTTTGTATTCTCTCTCTTCCGTAGGGAGCAACTCTCCCTCATCATTAGTAATGAACCAGCTGCGGTGAAAGGCCGAAGCCACAATCTCAGCCCAGAGAGACAGATGAATATTTGATTAGTCCTCTCTTTGCCTTCATGTGTGCACGTGTGTGTGTGAGTGTGTGTGTGTATGTGTGTGTGAGAGGAAGTGAGAGAGAAAAAGCCCAGTGAGGTCAGTGTAAAGTCTACATCTTTCCATTCCCCCCCCCCCCCTCTTGTTTTTCTCACTTTTACCTCTCCCTGCCTTTTTTCACACCATTCCCTTCGTCATCAGCCTACACCTCTCCACTCACTATACTCTCCTGTACTTTGATTTATTTTTCTCTCTCAACACCTCTCTTCACCCTTCTGACACTTTCTTTTACCATTTCTCTTCCTCTGTTTCTGCTATAGGACTGTGCAGAGACAGAAGTGGACAGGAACAAGTGCTGTACCCTGTGTAACATGTTCTTCACCTCTGCAATTGTGGCACAGTCCCACTACCAGGGCAAAACCCATGCCAAGAGAGTCCGCCTGGTGCTGGGGGAGCCACCCAGTGTACCCACAGCCATAGCCAACCCCACAAACACAGGTATCGCACACAGTCTAGTTGTTATATTGACCTGTGTTAGACTTTTACATAAAGATTAAACTCAGATATTTAACTTAACGTACTAAAGCTGTGCAGCAGTTTGCAAATGGTGTAGTAAGGCACGCTAGTGTGCCTTTGAGCCAAATCCTGGTGTGTTGTGAGATTTTATGACAACCATAGTTATAAATGAAGGGAACTCCAGTCTCATTTTGCAGTTGCTGGACGGTGGGATTTATCCGTGTGTGATACATCAAAGGCCCTGAATGACACCAAGGAAGTTAATAAGGGGAAAAAACACATTTTCTTGTGTTGAGTAACTACCTATCACTGCAGAAGACACACAACTTTTAGAAATGAGAAAAAAAAACTGTCAGCAGACACTATCACAAAAGCTGCATGTCTCTTGGCTACAGAGGTGTCAACACTATTCAAATGCATCACCTGTGAGAAGTTTGCTAATGCTAAGAAATTGCCAGGCAAGATAAAGAGGCTCTTGGAAACCAAACAACCATTCTGACAGAAACGCAGCCCATTTCAAAAGCTTGCTGGATTTGAACCACATGCAGCAGGGACTTTTGTTGTCTGATAGTTGGAAAGGGGCAAGGCATATGGTAGTGGACAGGCAAGTCTTGCAAAAAAAGAAAATTACATGTCAGAGGTCCAGATGCAGCAAATAGATTGTCAAAAGTGAGAATAAAATCGAAAAAAGATGTGCCCGACAACACAGAAGCTGTTTTGCACAGATATGAACACGGGCATGCCTTGAAATATTGGCTTGCCTCAAAAAGTTTAAAAAAACCACAGTCACAGTGCTTTGTTTCTGTTACAGCAGTCACAGCAGCAGAAGAAGTCAAGGCAGTGTCCAAATATTCTTTGAGCTTCGGACAGCAAAGTAAAAAGAGCATTAAACTGTTCCTTTAAGGAACAAACAGCAGACACAGCTCTGCTCTTGGTCACAGGTTGTTTTTGGTGGATCTCTGCTCTCTTTGCCTCATCCTCCATCTTTCTTTACTGTTGTTGATGAGAGACAAAGCCCCTTCCAGCAGTCAACAGACTACCAGCTACCAGCTAACAAGCTAGCTAGCTAACATGCCCTAGCTAACATGCTTCTGTCATGCGCTCATTGTTGCTATATTACTGTGCAAAACCCTTGAGCCAGTCCTTATTTCTTTTTCTGTGAAACATTGGCTGATTTTTCACTCATTTTCATAATGTTTTTGTTGTTTTCTGTTTTATTTTGTTATTTGATTGTTTAAGCTGACTCATTCAAGCATTAAAAAACTGCTGTGTACTTAGTAAAAATGAAAGGAAAATAGTCTCTTTAGTCACTTTGGTATTAGCACTCTTTTTCAAAAATCACCAACAAGATGCATCCCAAATAGCTATTTTCTGAAAGGTTGGCATATTTTGGCAAAAAAAATCAAAGGAAACTAGACAAGTTGAATAACAAAAGAAGAAGTCTATGAAACCATCTAATGCAGATGAACCATATCTCAAGTCATGTCCATAAGAAACAGGAAAGAATCAAGCAAAGATCTGACAGAGGAACTGAGAGATGTGTTTGGCACTTCAGTTAAACCATCTAATATTCACTGTCAACAAGCATTTATTAGGAAGGGAAACAAGGATAAAATGCTGTGGTATTAAAGTAGGTAGAACTGGACTGAAAATCGGTGTTAAGTTGTCTTTTGTAGTCATAAATCCAAATTTTGAATGGATTAAAAACATGCTGGAGGCTCTGTCATTGTTTGGTGCTGCATTTCACCAGTGGGGTTGGGGTTCTTGTCAAAACTTCTGGCATTATTAATATAGAACAAATCTGCCAGGATTTGATCTACTATTACCATCATGAAAATTACAACAATTTTTGAGTTTAGCAATGATCCCAAACCCATCACACAACATTGTTGAAACAGTGAGGGATTGTCTTGACAGCAAATAGAATAAAACGCAGCCAAGATCCGAAGATCTTTGGATGTCCTTTAACAATTCTCAAGAAGTATTCATGAAGACTACTTAAAGAAATTACAGCAAAGCGTGCCTTCAGGCTGTGTTTTAAAATAAAGGTCATCATACCAAATGTTGACTTACAAGCTTGTTAGAATAGTCCAAACTCAGTTTTTTGCCTTATTTGCATTTATGTTTGCACATATATCAACAATTCACTGCACCTCTTCCCCATTTTCCTAGGAAAATATAAAGAAGTAAGGGATAGCTCAAGGCTTTTGCACACTGCTGTTGGTTACAAAAACCCTCTTTAAAATATACAATGCTGATATCGATTGATTTGGTAAGAGAAGTGATCCTGATGAGTGCAGAGGTGTTCCAAAAGCCCAGCTCTGTGAGCACAGTGCAAAAACATGTTCTGTCCTGATGGTGTTTTTTGTGGCAACAACTTTAAATGCTGTCAATGGTGAGCTTCACAGGATGCTGTCTCTCCACGTGGGCTCTTATACATGTCTATGTTTCAAAATTTGACAGTTTGAATCATTAATTGTTGGCTTATATTCTTTTTTACATCATATGATTAGAACCTTGAATCAGAAGTGTTAACTTTATTCTGGTTAATAATATAACACATTTAAAGCTCTTAGACCGCTACACTAGGCATTTTGTCTCTTTAGCATTTAAAAGGTATGTTAAAAATTCCTTTCAATCATGAAATCTCAACCAGACTATTTGATGCACCAGTATAGCATTCATTCTTTCAATCATTCAGCAATACATAACAGACAGAACACAATCTATTATTCTTCCATGCTAAGCTATGCATCTATAAGTTCTCATTCCTGATCTTAACACAAAAAGCCTGTCGTCACTAGAGACCATAACTCAGTTGTCAAATAGACTCTCACCTCTGCTCGTATACATCCCCTCTTTGTGACATGTTTTACTGAACTGAGAACTATTTTTACTTCAAAGGCTTTATTTTTTTTATCTGAAGTGGATTTGGACAGCTTTAGTGATGGTTCAGTCAAAACTACTAGCCTGGGATTCAGGGGGAAATGTGTTTGAAAATGGCAACATGCCAGAGGCCCAAGAAGTAAAACTTAGCAGATGAGGCACACAGAGAGACATTAATTTATAAAGGTCTCCTGATTAGTAAAATGTGTTTTTTATCAAATCAAGACATCTGCTGATTGATATTTTTTTTTGTTGAAGCACAAGATTGTTCAAGATTAGTGTGTTTTTAAGTGTCTGTGCTGCTAAGTTGACTCCAGGGGAGCTTTACATAATGTGATTCAAATTGGATTCAAAGGGGAAACTCACACAGCTATAAAGGCACAATCGCTACAAAATGGAGTGTTATAATCAAGCCCCTGAGTGACTTTTGCTAAACTCTGGCCTACTTTTGGGAAAAGTGTCACTTCTGTACAGGCACTGTCGTGCAGTTTGCTTCGTTTTGTGACAGTAGGACCTGAAGGAAAAGAAACAAGAGAACAAGAAGAGAGAAAGAGTGACCTGGGAGAGAAGAAGAGGATTTCAGGAGAGATTAGAGTCAAAAAGCACCCTTCATGATCATTCCGAGATGAGCGCGCCACAGAAGATGCACAGCCAAGCTGACAGGCTTGAGCACACATGGACATAGAAACACACACATGCACGCACAATCATTATTAGAAAAACACAGAGGCAGGATGACTGACGCAGGCACTCATGGCATTCACTTGCATCTCAGGACACTTGGACACTAACAAACACACTAACGCATATTCCCACAAACATACAACACAGTGAGGTTAGAAATAGTAGAGTCTGTGTGTGTTGGAGAAGCCTTTGAGCGGTGGAGAGCAGAGATCGTACCTGCGCTCCCTCCCCGATGCGCATCACATCCCCATACACTTCAACCCAACACCTCTTCCTCCAGAACACACACTATCGTGCACACTGCCTATGCCCCACTCTGTGAAAAACACTTATTTCTGCTCCACTGTGCAGAGATCACAGTCAGGAGAGGAGAAGTGGTGGTGCATCAAGGGATAGAGAGGAGAAAAAACATCACAGGGTCTCTCCCTGTTGCTGCTCATCACATGCAGTTCCGTAGAGCTGTCAGAACCGAGGAGTGTCATTTACGCACTGGCACACGCAAGCACACATGAATGCTACACCGGAGATTTGATGATGGACTTGCCTTTGAGCTTTGAGCAATAAAATAAAATGACAGTAAGAGAGTTGCAGGGTTGAGTTTTGAAAGTGAGACGATGGCAAACACAAGCAAAGGGAATGTGAGTGGGTGTGGTTGGTGAGATGAACAGAGACACAGCCATAGATACAGTAACTATGTGAACAGAGCCTGAAGACACATCAAGGTATGAGGAGCCAATCAGCTCAAAGGGCTGGAGTCAATCCGGCGCAGGCCCCCACACTAAAAAAGACACATAAACGAACCCACCTCACACCCGTGGTCACTGGTCAAGGATTCATGCGGGCATTTGTTAGCAGTGAGACGATGGTTGTTGTGAAAGAAGTGATATGACTCATCTGAGCTTCAAAGCATGTGTGAGTGGGCTTTTGTTTGTGATATAAAATGTGAACTAAACGTGCGGCATCGGGGCTGTGTACTCACAGTCAGTATAACTCAAGAGTCATTGACACATTGTGGATGGCAAATCGGCACATTTGGACATGCCATCTGGCACTGTAAGCTTTCTCACGCAATTTGGCTGTGGACATAACCCCCTCCCTACCATCCCTTCTCAGGATGATTTGTTTGGTACACATACTGTACCTTACACATGCAAGCAGCTTATTCTGGAGCTTCTTTCACACACACACACACACATGCACGCGCACACATATACAAGACTTCACACATTTTCTTAAGCGTGGCTTACACATTCTGTCCGCCACCCAAACACCCACATTCACACACAGACACACGAGTAGCCACACGCATGTACGCAGTTTTCGCTGTGAGAGCTACAACCCCGTCCTGTGGACATGTCCGTGCCTGTTGGCTATTAATGGGCAATCACCATGGTAACCAGTGCCATGTCATGAGTAGCAGGTCACCTGGAAATCTGCCGTTTCTTTCTTTTTTTTTTTTTTTATTCCCTTGCAGAAGAGAGGAGAGGAGAGATGGTACAGGTTGAAAAAAAAAAAAAGATAAAACAGGAAGGTTCAGAAGCCAGTCTCTAGCACTTGCAGACTGGACCCCGGAGTGCAGATGGCCTCCTTCCAGCCCTCATCTATGCTCCACATATGTGGCTCACAGCAATCCATTTGCTCTTTGCTCTCAGCCTTGATGAGTACAATCTGATTACGGAGTTTTTAAATGTAAATGTGGTTTTTCAAGCATGTATTTGAGAATTCATGTGTCTGCGAAGAGTATGTGCGTGAGAATCTGTGCAAATGCATCAAATTTTCATGTTAACGAGTTTCATGAAAATATTTTCATTTCATGTAATTTTCACATTAGAGCTTGATTTGCATTTGAATTCATGTTAATATCCTCCCTCCCTCACTCTCCCTTTCCTTATCCTGTTCTCATTTCCTTCTACAGTATCTTACCCTTGACTTGTCTCTAACTCCTATCTTTTCACTTCTGCTTCCAGATTCCTCCCCTTCCACCCCACTGCCCACAGACCCCGCGTCGTGTCCCCCTCCTCCACCTGCCCTACCCTGGCCCATGGCGGTGGTCAGTGGAAATGGTGGGAGAGAGGCTGGGAAATATTGCTGTCTGTGTGGAGCCTGGTTCAACAACCCTCTGATGGCCCAGCAGCATTACGAGGGCAAGAAACACCGCAGGAATGCAGCCAGGGCACGCCTCCTGGAGCAGCTAGCAGGCAGTCTGGATGCCACAGAGAGCACAGGTCAGCCTCTTGGACCCAATCCCAGCAAAAGTGGCAAGTGAAAGGCAGCAGGGGTGTTACGACTTTGTCAGAGGAAAGACGATAAGTGGGAGTGCAAGATGCTGCAAGATGTGCAGCAGTGAATGAGGATTCATGAAATGCTGATATGCCTTTCAGTGTGGGGGTACATATCATATGTTAAACTGAGGTAAGGCAAACCAGTTATTCATTGATAAATTTAGCACCATCAGCACTACTTAGTGTTGAGATCTCAGCTTACATGCATTTGGATAAAAACATGGCAGTGTTTTTGCAAGGATTAGCCAAAGCTTCTTCTTTAAGTCAACTACCTCTACATTCCTACTGCTGGTATCTGTCTCACTAAGGGTCACAACACAACAGTATATGTCAAAAGCTGTATGTGAAGTCTCCTGGCACATTGCAAAAAGCATACTTAAGAGATAATGCAGTGCAGAGCAGAGAAGGCTCAACAGGTGAAATCCACCACATTACATGCATGCATATTTATGTGTGTGATGATTCACACAAAATGACACATGAAATGGTCAAACATTAGTAAATTAAACGAGTAAATGTGGAGATAATGGGGCAATGATTCCAACACTCACACAAATATTTCTAACAGATGGGTACTTTAATTGAATTATGAATAGCATTTGGCACAGAAACCACTTTCCCTTCTCGGGTTCTTAGGAGTGATATCATCCAATATCACCAAACATTATCCTACTTCAGCAAAGGAGTCCAACATGCATTCACGAGTGCCACACGACACCTCTACCGCACACATACAAGTTTGACGCATGCTCGTACCACACAGCACACAGCCTGTGACAAACATAAATCCACTTGTGAAGCCGTAGCAGTACCATCCGCTGCATGCTCCAGGTGCCATGACACAAATCATCATCTCAAGAAGCCAATCATATTAAAAGCATGAGTCATGTTGCCGCCTACACTGGCTCAGAGGCTTTAAGTGGTGTCATGTTAGATATCATCCCCCCATTCACATACTGTGACCCAGATCCCACAGACTCCAAATTTCATAATGTAACCATGGAAAACATTTTTTTATTTAATTAGAATTTTGTTTATTTTTAAGACACTCGTCCTCATTGAAGAGCAAGGCTGCACTGTAAAATCTTTTAACTGCCCTTGAACAGGAGATGTTTAACGGGTCGAAGTTTTCTAAGTGAGCTTGCTGTTGCCGTGATTTATTATACGTGCCGTCATTCATGTGTTTGTTCCAAGGCCTTTAGTCTGGAACGCTTTGTTCACTACAGCGCAGCTCCATTGTTTGTACTCGTTTGTTCTTGAGTTAGATGAATTTCCATTGGTCCGAGATTCTCACGTCAGATTGGCTTTTTATCACCACTTAAGGTGTGAAGTCACAGGTGTATCAAGTGTAATCGCAGTGGGAGGGTCGAACAGGAGGTGGCAGCTGAACTAAGCAAAATACGCACAGGAGGGGGAGGAGAAAGGAGGAATTTGGCTTCTGCCAAGCACAGATTCATCTATGTCCTTTTGTCCTCATTTTCCCTTTGTGGAATAGTTTTCTCTTTACGTTCGTTTTATCTCTTTCCCACCCCCTTCCTTCTGCCATACTCAGTCTTTGTTTTGGTTAGGTTGTGTCTAAATGTGTGTGTTTGTGTAAACCACTGTGGCGTCCAATCTGGCATCATGTCTCATCTGTCATCCTTATTATCTCCCCCACAAGGCACAGGTGAATTATTTGCACGCCAATATTCTCTTACTCTCCAAACTATGGCTACAGAGTCTGCCTACTGTGTTTTCTTGTTGTGTCCTATTGATGATATTGACCTTTACTTGTGTTGTCTCATCCCCCTGTGGCCATGAACGAAACTTATCATAAGACCTCTTGACATTTAAACACATGCAGGTTCTTATTTTTTTATATGTATTTCTCTGGTTTAATTGCACAGACGGGACACAAGCAAGAATGTCGTGACTTTCCACAGCTAGGTGCCAGGCGAAATCCTTGGAGATGGATTACAGTGGTGGACAAGGGAGTAGCTACTGACGAGGGATGGGGCCCGGCTGACTCGGCTGTGTCTTTACATAAATCATGACAGGGGGAGAAACCCCTTAAGACAGAGCCAGCGCATTGTCTCTGCTCTCTGGAGACTCCGAAGAGAATTAGAAGCAGTGAGATAAGCGTCTAGGAATGGAGAGTGTGTCTGCGTATGTGTGTGTGCAGGACCCAAGAGAGGGTGAAGCACTAAAGCCGAGAGAAAATTGTGTGTAATTGATGACTGTGCCAGAGTTGTGAGACGGAGCTGACCTCCTCTCCCACTTACTGTGACACAGTCACACATCAGAATTACATGCAGAAACACATAATACCAGCTCGCTCTGGGAATTAAAAACAGTTTATCTAACAAAGCAGTAAATTTACCGAAAACCAATATATACTTTTAGGCTTTTTTAAGTATTCTTTGAGGATATATTTCCTCAGTTATGTTAAAAGTACCCAAAAGGTCTTATTTAACCCGATAAAATGGGCTCAAATAATAGTGTTATGTGGAAAAGTGACTCATACTGAAGAACATGGAAAATTATCACTCAGCTCCATTCGGCAGCGTGCAGCATTTTAACATTTTTTCAGCTCTTTGTTGTTGTTTAACAGTGCAACTGGCACATCTTTCTTTAGGCTCATCACCCTTGACGGTGTCATTTCTAGCAGCAGCAAGCAGCTGTTCTCACCAGTGATAAACCAACTACCTGTCCAGCAACACATCATGTGAAGTAAGCAGCTCCCTAGTGAATGTAGTGGAGCATTTAGCAGCTAAAGACCTGTGTATTTCCCTCTGGAGTTATTATCGACCAAAAGCTCAGTTAAAGACAGGAAAATAAAGTGAAATGTTGGACTATGAAACACTAGAGATGAGAGAAAGATGCCACTAAATGCATTCCTGTTTCCATTTCTTTTGCCCATTTCTATTGGTAAATCAATTATACCAATAATAATTATTATTGTGTCTTTCAAAAGTTTTACTGAACGACTCTGGCAATAATCCCCAAATCCATGAACTTCATCTTAATAAGCTACCTTTAAGAATTATTAGTTGCTTACAGTGAAGAAACTAGAAAACTAGAAAAATCTAAGAGAATCTGGAAATCCTTTTTTAAAAGCAATAGTTCACAAAGATAGTTTCCGCGCCTGGTAATTTTTTCTTTGTCTGAAACAGATGGTCTCTCCAATTACTGTCACACTGGCTGCAAAAAAATAATTAGTCTCTCTCTAAGTCCTTCAAAGTTTGCTGGTAAAATTCCACTTGGATTTAATCTGACTCTCACCCAAATCTCAACCCCTCTCTTCTATGGTATTTGCGATATATTCCTTTGAGAGGCTCTGTCAAGTATTTGCTGCAGACTGTTAGTTTTGATTGCATCTCAATGGGCTCTTCTTGGATTCAGTTCATTTTTAATCTTGCAAAGCGCATGGTAAACTAAAGCACAAAGGCTCTGGGGTAGTAAGCGCTCCATAAACTAATATCCTACAAGAAGCATGAATAACATTACACGTGAATACCCTACAGTGAGTGCAAATTAGAGGAAACTCTACCTTGAATTTATCCATATGAAACTTGATGTTCAATAGTTGTACAAGGCCCATTTCCCTCCCTCTTTGTCTTCAAACAATCCCACCGTTCACCAAAAGTGTGTGCAAAACACTAGATTTCACAACTGCTAGTGCTAACCGCTACCTGAAATCCCTCTGAGCCTCTCACATAAAAAGGAGCTGCAGTCAGAGCTTGGCAAGCGCATGGTATTGGAACGAGCCACAAATATCATGCTCCAAATGGGTCATTAATGTTGCTTGAGTTGGGACATAGTGAAAAAGCTGAAAGCTAAAATTCATCACACACTGAAACTGCAGCAGGATGTTGAATTTTGCTGCAACAAGACTCTTGAAACAAACATAATTTTCCCAATTTTCTAAGCACAAAATGTAGCTCATTACTTTTTTGACAACCGTTTAGGCATCTCCACACCAGGGGTGCCAGCAATGCCAGAAGGCTCTGTACGTTAAACGACAGCCACAAACAGCTCCACACCCACTGCCTTAGCGCTTCTCACCCCCTCTTTTCTCTCTTCTTGGCATATCTTCTTGTGTAATTAACAAGGCTTAGAACTCCCTCACAAATACTGCTCATGCTTGCAAAAAAACCCTACATTCACAACCCTGAGCCACGTGCTGTCCCTACCGTTGCACACGCACTTTCCCTGCGTGTAATTAACATGGATTAGGGCACAGTGTGGTCTTATGCCAGAACTGCTTTATTAACCAAAACACGTTATCTGTGCATGTGTATATGTTTATGCGTGTGTTTACAAAAGGCTGGTGCTGACACAAACTGCAGCATATTGTATATCTCTGCTACACGGGCAGTCAGTGTGGAGGTGACATCAATCAGGCTAAAAGCAGGAAAGCTGCCTTTGTCTGCGAACGTGTACACATGCACATGTAACACACTTCATAATCACACATAAAAGAATAGACCTCTTTATGTAATCCTTGCAGCAGTATAGAATTACGGGGAAGAGAGAGGAAAGAAGAAAGAGAGACTTATCTTTCCTTTCTTTCTAAATTATCGCTTCTCCAATTAATAGCCTTTTCATTTAGAGAGAACAGAAGTAATGACATTTTGGCAGTGGAAGATGTGCCGGCTCTCTTTTTTCCCACTCTCTCTGTCTCTCTTTCACACACACATACACACAGAATTAGTTATTAGCTCCTAATAGTTGCAAAAATATCAACATTTAAGCCAAGACAGCAGTTGCTTCAGGCAACTAATTCAGTCCTGGCTTTCTTGTAAATGACTGCTTATCCTTAATCACCCCTGAAAGAGACTAAGGGACTCTTGAGGCAACAGGGAGTAGATATGCCACATTATGCAGCTCTAGCCTAAACGACCTCCCACCACTCCTAACTATATTACAACTTCATCTCCCAGTGTACTTCACCAATTACCGCTACGAAAGGTCAAAAGGTGATGGAATACTAAGACAAGTCATAAATCTCAAGGACGATAATGACAGCAGCGAAAAGGGCATGTACACACAAGCAGGCACACCCCAATTTTTAGTTGCACCGCATAACTAAAGTTTCACACCCATTGTCAGAAAATTACAATTTAAAAAAGGACAAACTGAGAGGGAGAGGCTTCAAGCCGTTAATTTTTGACTTGTTTTTGGCATACAACCCCGAAGTGTCAAGGCAGATTTTTCTTTTTCCGATGGAAGTAAAGTTCTGCAGTGACGGCTCTGCAGTGTGCAAATAGTGAGAAAACAAAAATAGCTTTTCATTGTATCTCTAACAGGGGAAACACGGGCAATTATAGCGTGTTGCTGATTACCCAGAGAGATCATTTCCTCTGCTTCCTTTTATGAAAAAGAAAGACGATTTTAAAATCGGTGCTCTAGTTACCACGGGACGTTATTTTGGGGCTTGGATACACATTTTTTTGTGGTCATTAAACCCCAGCATGAATGCTACATCAATGCTGCAGTGTAATAAATCATTATCCATTCCCTCCTCTGTTTAAAACATCGTATTATTCTCTGGATATTTCCTCTCTTTCACTCGCTTCTTCTACCTAATCCCCATCTCCGCACCACCAAATCTCCCTTCTCCCCACTCCATGAGTATCTCCAAATTCATCTATCTATTTTTGGGTGTTCATCGCGACCACCTGCAAACCCTCTAATTAGTTAACATCTGTGTCTGAGCTGCACCAACTCAAGCTTCCATTCACCAACACAATACAACTGTGCATGCACACAAAGCAGACATGCACACATCCCACTGTGCTGTTCGTTTCTGATTCCTAGAGTCCAAATTCTTCTGCGGTACCCGCCTTTCTAGTGCAAGTTTTAAAAAGGAACCCCTCACACACACACAGGCACTAAAAAGAAGCGGGCACTGATCCAAGGATCTAAAAATGTAACTGGTTTTCTGCTAATGATCAGTCTAATCAAATCTCTTTCCAGATGCACTCTAATTAGGAAAATTACCCAGCACTACTGAGGGTAAAAATTAGACTGTTACTTAGTGTCAGTACAGATTTTTATTGTTGCTCATGTTGGGCTCACTACTACTAGCTGGTGATCCAAATGATGATGATGGTGATGACAGCTTTTAGGGATTGTTATAATACATACTTACAGAAAGTGACTTACAGTAACTATAGTATGTTTATGTCTCTCTAGGGCTGCGAAGTAGTTACTCTTGCAGTGTCTGCAGTGTGGTCCTCAACTCCATTGAGCAGTATCATGCACACCTCCAGGGCTCCAAGCACCAGAACAAGTGAGTACAACAACATACAGCAGATTTATACTTCTGTGTTAACTCTACATCTTAATGACATGGCATGCACTTCCTTGGATAAGCAACTACACTTTGCCATCAATGCAGCCTCCACGGGTATAAAGATCTATAAAGATTCACTGTGCAAGTATATTTCAGGCATTATTTTAAAATGTCATAGTCATTTTCGGCTTTTAATGATTTCTTTGAACTGTTCTTTTTCCAGCTCAAAGTCCAGTGCTAATACTTTCAAGCAGAAAATACGCATTTTTACAATTGTTTGGTGTCTGATTTTCCCATTTGTAAAAGTTGTTATATGAAACTATATTACAGTTTGTAGTTATACATTATCAAGAGCGTGGCAACTCTGACTCACATGTGAGTGCTGTTCAGTTAATACATTTTATTTAACGTTTGTATTTCACTTTCCAAAGTTAGCATTCCAGTTAAAGATACTTTCAAGCTAAATGTTGCCTCCTTATTCAGAAGCAGGTCACTACAGTGGATTGTTATACTTCCTGATACATCCCAAAGGTTGTGGCTTGCTAACCAAGAGCTAACTAGCCAGCATAGGCTGACAACTCTCAATTTCTACCCTCTTATCCAAATATGGTTACATTTGATTTGTAAAAGCAAGACAAATGCAATGCAAATACAATTAGATTCAGAACAGAAACCACAAACTAATGGGTGACATCATACACTTTCTATGCTCATGTTTATTACAAATTAATAAAAGTCTTGACTTGAAATAAAAATAGAAAACAACATAGATTTAATGACAAGAGCTGACTTGTGTTGTAAATGCCTAAGAACTGACGTTCACTTATTTACATTACTTTTACTTTACCATGCTGTGTGAGGAAAACCATTTGGGGCTGTATTTATCACTGTCACAAAATATACTATAAAATAGTTCCAACATTAGAAGCGGTATGTTGTTTCAAAGAGTAAGGACTGATGGTTCCATTAGTTTCTGTTTTATCGGATGTATATGTGAGTAAAATGAAATATAATGAAAGTTCCAGCAGATTTGAGAATTGCAAAAATAACAATGTGGAATTTATTAAAATGAGTCTTTCACAATTAGGCTTGGGTCATTACTGATTTTAGAAAATCCCAAGGAATCACAGCCGGTGTGTGAGAAATTATATCCACCCGCAGGATGAGACTGTGATATGGAACCGTTACATTTCATGCGTTTGCCATGAGATAGCTGTCAGCATGGTTATAGGCAGGTTAATGGTGCTCGTCTGTGTGCGTGCATGCATCTGTCTGTATTTAAAGGAATACAGTGTAAATTAAGTCTTTTATGAATGTATTTGTCAGATAAAAGGGCGCTCGAGGATATTATATTGTTAGTGCAGCTTTCTGCTGTTTTGTTTTTCTTTTGTTAGAAATTTGAAGCTTTTTTTATTTTTTGGTATTTAACTACCCTAGAGCGTATAGCTGTCTGGGCTGCACAGACTAAACTTCTGTAAGCAAGTTAACTCTTAGAGACTGGTGGGTGTAGTGAGAAAAGCAGCAGCAGCTATAACAAGGATGAGAAAGGCAGCGAGAGAAAGAAGTGAGAAAAACAGAAAGCAAAGATTTTCTTTAATCCATGAAAAAATATGTATTCGGTTGTAAGCATAAAGAGCAGATGATGCTCTGTATGTTTATCATGAGAAACATCAAGCCTGTTCTGCCAGCTTTAAAGATTATACAGTGTGAGGACACTTTAAAATAATTGACATATGTTTTACCATTGCCTGCACAGTTACTTTGCTTAACTAAGTCACACTATGGAAAACAGTGGTGAAAAAATTGGTGCAATGAGCTTGCAGTCTCGTTGCCTTTGAAATAGTTGCGTTAAAAATGGGTCCAGGTCTGTGACAACTGGCAGTCAGTTGCCATCTTCAAAGCAAGTTGCAGCGATGAAACTCCAATAAGATGGTATCAGTCTGCTACCATCAGTATGAGATTAAATGGGGTCAAGTTGGCAAATGCATGTAATCGGTTTGTGATAATAAGGCGATTAACTATGATAAATTGGCAAAAATTGTAAATCTGTTGCCTTCTGCATGCACAAAAATTCACATTAACTACTTACTGCAACAACCAGTTTTTCCTTTGTTGTAGTGACACTAAAAGGCGCATTTTCAGACGGTGTTACATTTCAAATAAAGTCTTCATGCAATTTCTGATTTTTCATTTGGATGATTCAGGCAAAAATGTTATAAAAACCAGTGGATGTTAACCAGAACCCACCCTTAACCCTAGAAATCTCACTAATCATCTGATGGCTGTTTAAAAAAAGGAGAAAGTGTGTCTACAAGTCAGGCACAGAGATAGAGGCAAAGTTTAACCACATTTTTTTCCTACCCACAGTGCTGTCTGGCCCTACTGTGATTTACTGAGATGCAAAGAAGCTTCTCACAGCGGTACAAATAGTATCTGATGTACTAATCAGAGGCTTGTGTGATTTGAAAATGAGAATTAGCAGGTCCCGTTTTGTAGTTGTTGAACTTTCATGACAAGTTCGGGTAATAACCTTGAGTAACTCCATGATTACATTTCAGAAGAGATGCTACTCACTCGGAGGAAAAAGTATTTTTTTAATACTTGGTGGTAAGACTGAGGGTCACAGAAGTGATTTCAGAAGTCACTGTTCATTTACTTCCACATACCAGTAAGCAAGGTAACTCAATCTAGTCAACCTTGATAAGAGCATAAGCTAAACTCCTGACATGTGCAATTGTTGAGTTGTATAATGTCTCTGTCCAGAGACGGTAAATCATGGGGAACCAGTGGCTCATAACTCTCTCCTTCTGTCAGTTTTACTGTCACAAAGCAGAGAAGCGGGCAGACACACTGGAAGAGTCATACTTAGGAGAGAGAATGAGAGAGTAAGCAAGACAGATAGGTACTAGAGAGACAGCACGCACCACAGACACCGAGAGACAGATGGGACGAGAGATGCAAACAGACACGTTACGTTTGGGACAGAGGAAAAAGAAATAAAACGGGTATACAAGACACGACAAAAGGCTAATAAGGAGGGACAGACAGACATACAGCAATGAAGTAATACAGACAGAAAGATGCAGAGTAAAACAAAATCACAACAGAGTAAATCTCCTTAAACTGAACTGAAAGGTGGGACCAGAGATATGTGGAGCAAATATATAGTGGACAGTGAGATGAACCCATTGTTGCAGACAGCTGTGAGGTTTTACTGCTTAAGATGGAGGTGATGGATTTACAAGGCATGATAGATGAGCCACTGAGGGAGAGGTACCAGGACGATTTACAGGGAAACCACTGAAAGGTCACTGAACAGAAACAGAGGAAGTCCCTCACACATTTTATCTGACAGGCTTCCAGGAAGGTTGTCAGAAACATAGTTTGCTGGATATGTCTGCAGAGTTCGTCTTTAGTCGTTTCTTTTAGAACAAAGGCATTTACTCAGGTTTGTTCAAAACATTAGGGCATAAAGTTTATAATGCAATAAGTGCTTTAATCCTATAGGCATGAAAAAAATCTCTCATAAGACACCGTGTAGTCCTGTGAAAAAACCCACGATTTATTAGCAGCAGTAACTTGAAATAATAATTTTCTGTATGATTTTATCCACGTCTCACATCGTTGTGGAGGAATTTTGTCCCACTCTTCTTTACAGCTTTGATTTGTTTAATTGAAGTTTGTGGACATTCATTAGTACACAGTTCTCTTAAGTTTCCGCCACAGTATTATACATTGGCTAGTTTGCTTGGGAGCACTGTCCTGTTGTATGTACCCAATTTTGGCCAAGCTTTATCTGTCAGATGGATTGCCTCATATTTACCTCTAAATTACTTTGTTATTCAGGGGAATTCATGGTGTACACAGAGACTGCAAATTGTCCAGGTCCTCTGTCTAAAAAATAAACCCCAATCATCACTGCTTCACCACTGCGTTTCACAGTTGGCATGAGGTAGTCGTGCTAATATGCTGTGTTTGATTTTCACCAAGCATCTTCACTTTGGTCTTGTCTGTTCAAAAGACATTGTTCCAGAAGTTCTGTGCTTTGCTTACCTAAGGCGCGCTGCCATGTCCTTTTTGGACAGAAGAGGCTTTAAACTGACAGCCCTACCAAACAAGCCATACTTATTCAGTCTTCTTGTAACGTACTGTCATAAGGTTTAACATTTATCATGTTAACTGATGCCTGAACAGTCTGAGATGCCACTCTTGGGTTTTCTTTAAGTATTGCTGTGAATTTGCTGGAACATCCACTCCTGGAGAAATTGTAGCACTGTGCTACAAACACACACCTAAATGCTCCAGAGCAGCAAAGTACCCCTGACTTTATAGAGGTGTTCAAACTTGCTGATAATCACTCAATCATATGATTGGCAGGATCAGGCTCCAGTGTGTGTACGTGTGTGTGCGCGTGTGTGTAGTTCAACAGAAGAAGTGTAGCGGCTTGACCATTTATAATGCAAAAATATTCGAAATTACCATCTTCTGTTTTTTTTATTGCTATCGTTTAAAGTATGCAAAAGTCCACGAGAGGGCCTTTATAGCACAAGCAATTTAAAAGTGTGACAGCTGTGAGCCCTTGTGGCGTTATTGCGTGCACATGCTAAATTCTGAAGTCTATGAAAGCAAAAACTGGTACTGTAAAAAGAGTCCTGCCAGCTCTGTTGCACTGCTGTTATCGATCCTCTGGGAAACAGAGAACAAGACCGAAGGTTCCACCTCATCAGTCTCACTTCCTCTGCCTTCACCCAGTCACTCAGATGAAACAGAAAACAGCCGTGTGTGTGTGTGTGTGTGAAACCAATAAATCTCTGATACGCACATCTTCTAACTGTTTCTACATCAGCACGCTTACCATTTTAGCCTTCGCAATAAAAGTGTAGCATCAGGTTTGGGTATGATAGAAAATATTCCACTTTCACATTTTATTGTGCTAAAAACATTTGAAAAGTATTTTCCTGCTGACATAAAAGTGCAAACGCAGTTCTATGCACACACCAAGGCTGCAGCACGAATAAAAGACCAGACAACTTCTAAGGAATTGCTAGTTTAGATATGAATGAGGGCAGTGCGTTTTTTTTCCTTTGGTTTAGTTGGTTTTGTTGGCTGGCTGGCACATGGCTTGAGTACAAATGTTTTTACCAAGTCTGTTTCCTTTAAAAAACAAGCTGTCAAGATGAAATGTCTTTTATATTTTTGTGCATCCCCTCGACCCCAAAAAGGAGGAGCGGATGGATGTGTGTTGAAATATGAAAAACCACGTGCAAAGGAAGCTTCTATGATTGTTCCTTTCACAAGACTGGATGGACAAGACTTTGGCAAACTTATGTGCAATCTTACACCCTAAGTTTAAATCTGTGTGTGTGTGTGTGTGTGTGTGTGTGTGTGTGTGTGTGTGTGTGTGTGTGTGTGTGTGTGTGTGTGTAATGTATGTGTGTTATTTCACACTCAGGATGAGCTTTGGCTATTGTAAGGAGCTTTCCAAAAAACACGGCTGACAGCGGCAGGGGATTAGCTCTCACCGAAGAAACATCCATGAAAAATGCATGTGTGCTTCTGCGTCTGTTTCTGGGGAGTTTGTGTACGAGCGTGTGCTGTTTGGCATTAGGAATGTGTCACCATAAAACAACAAGAGATTTCTGTATTCTTTAAACAGCTGGATGCATCAACCTGCCAGCTCTGCTTATCAGTACTGCCTGTTTCATACACAGTTAGCTGCAGGTCAGTTGAAATGCTGCAGAGTCCAAGCAGTTGCTTCAGACTGGCTGTTGTAATTGGACCTGTACAGGATGATAACAGCAGAGATATAACTTGATAAACTGGATGGAAGGCTTCCACACCTTACAGTATGTTGCAATTAAATTGATGCACCAAGCTGGCCAGCTGATAGAGACACAAGTAGGCAGCAGACAGAACCGAAACAGACAGATGAGCATTAGATCCCCGTGTTGGTTTCTAACTCGACTACTGCGTGCTAATGGCTAAGTAGAAAAAAGTGAAAATTAAAGAAGGAACATAAGGCCATCAGCCGACAAAAGCTGAGCTGGGATTTTTTTGCAGCCCTACTGCTGTGTAAAAATCTGGGAAGTCTTCGCATGATGGGAAGCAGCTCCCAGCAGAGACTGCAAGCCTGCACTCATAGCATGGGTAATATGAGATCAACTTTTAAAAGTTCTATGCAACTTTTTGCCCCACAACAAAAAAAACAATCATTTTGATGGCTGACATACAACACAAGTTAATCTAATGCAGATGTAGCCTGTATATGCTACAAATACAAAGCCGACTGAATTAATAACTAGGATGTAAAAATAAAGAAATAGTTTGTTGTGAAGTGTGCAGGAGGAACTGAGTAGTCTCCCATCCTGAGCAGGTCTGGTTGTACGGCTTCTTTGGATTGCTGCCAATTAGCAGCAGGGTGAACGGACTGGACGGTTTTCCATGAAGAAGCAGGAGTCAGCTACTTTTGAATCTTGGTCCAGATGTGCCGGTACACAGACACACTATAGTATTTATCAGTTATTTACTCTACGGGTATAACTTCCTGTTTACTGTGAACTGTTTGTCAAGGATTTGCACTAGAAACACTAATTTTTTTCCCACAAAGTTATCAATTGCAAGAAACAGCCGAATACACCAACACTAATGTGTCATATTTACCCTTTTATAATTGGAATTGCATTACCTCCATACAAATATTGCATTATTTACAGTTTCCATAAAAGAGATTTTATATTACCCAGAAAGTAAACATAAATAAAATTCACTATGATGGGTTTCAGGGCTGTCAAAATTGGCAAAAAATCATATTTTTAATCTTTAATTGTTTTATTTTACATCCATTAAGTTAGCTCATGTATTTAATTGCTTTACTCTTAGTATTAACTATTATTTATTTATAAAAAAACTTCCAGGAAAGGTTAGAGCCAGATAACTGTTTTGAGTTTACACCTTTTACCTTCAGTTCCTCAGCTTATGTTCTCTAATTAAAGCCAGCTAAATTATTCACTGCTCTCTCTCTCTGTGTCTTTACTCCTGCTGAGATGTGTCTGAAGGCTGGAGCAGTGAGAGCTGCATTAGGTGTGCACCAACACAGTATGTGCTGTTGCAGGTGGATAGCACTCAGTTAACAAGCCAGAAACTTTGCCTCTATCTCATTTTTTTATATTTTTATTATATATTTTAACGTGTTTTTCACAATTAAATGTCTGTCTTTTTAAATATTAATTAGTTCCTATAATCAAATCTAGAATATTAATCAACAGTACTACTTTGAGTGGTTTGGGCTTGCAAAACTTCTATCAAAGAACTCATAATTGACATAAAGACTACCTTAAAGGCTTTTTTAAGGCTATTTTCCAGTAAATATAAAGCATACTGACAGATCCAGATAAGATACTATGTGTGTAAAGATACACTGAAAGTAAAAAGTAAACAAAGAAAGGTCACTAATTACCTACTTGGAACCCACAAGTGAAAACCAAGTGCAGTAGAGTGTATTTCACTTGATGTGAGCTGTCAGTATGGTTATAATATATACTTATTCTCTGACCAATGACACTGCCTGAACTTTAACTGCCCATTTAATATTGTTTCCATTCACATCACCCACTAGGTTTGCATGGCCTTTGCTTTCTGGGCGCTTTGTTTTGATATATTTCGACCTCCGGCTTGCTTTAATGTGTGTTTATGTGCACTGTGTGTACTTTTGTATGATGATGCTGATGTTGCCGTAGGCCCCAGAGGTATGATGGTGAGGTCTGGGACAATCCATTTAGCCTACTCACCCTGGTAATTATTTAGCGTCAGAGAACACAGACACAAAATAGACTAATTCACATTTAAAAGGGAAAGGCTCAGAGAGAGGGTGGCAACGACAGTTGGAGATTACAGTGCTTATTGTAAGATAAATCCCATGCAAATGTCGACCTGCTAATAGGCCAGGCTTGCTATATGCATGCATGTGTAATAGCCCCAGCAATGTGTGTGTGCATCCTCTCACTGCTTGAGGCGAGGAAAAGGTTAATTCAGGATTCATCGGTTGGCTCTCGTCTCACATGCCCCCTCTGTCACACTTGAACACACACACACTCAGAGGTAGGCTCATGCCTTGGGCTCTTTTCATCTCCCCCAAAGGTATTTGTCCTTGTCTTCCCTTACACCTTTCACCCGAAAATCAGACAAACAGGCAGACTTTGTATGCAAGCACACACACACGTACACACAAGCTTACGCATACACCGCCCTGGGTGTTGCTGTCCGTTAACTTAATAAGGTAAGGGTGAGTTTTATTTATTTGATTTTTATTTTTTTAGGGTGGTGGTTTGTGTTGGGGGATGGGGTTAGCCGGATCATGCGTGAACCATGACTCACATCGCTGCTCCCTTTGCAACTGCCGCTGCTGAACTGTATACCTGACACGCAAAAACACACACACGCATCCAAAGCGTGCCAAGGTGACCTTCACATCCTCACTAACACCTCCCGCGGACACACAGGCTCGTGCACTCCTTCTGCCCTCTTTCGCACACACATTCTCATCCTCATATATCTTACATCCCACATGTGTGGCCCTGGGAGAGATTATTGGATTAGTTTATTTATTAACAACCCCATCCACTCACAGACCGTGACCTTTATTTGTACCCCTTCCTCAGCTTCACCTTCTAGTGTCCTGCTGCTTTTCTTGGCTCTGTCATCTTTCTAACCTTCATCGTTCTATTCCTCACCACGTAACACCTTGCTCATACACTGGACTAATAAAAGTATGGCAGGGCTTTTTTCAAGGATAGTCATCACCACTAAAATGTTTTCTTGACTGGATTAAATTGATTCAATCATAATAAATATTTTTTGTTAAGTAAACGTTAAAAAGAAACAGGAAAGCGCTTACAAATTTACTATGTCAAAAGTACTCAATGTAAAAGTTGAATGCATTATGCAAAAGGGAGGAACATGTTGGGTGTTTGTGTATTCACTACACGCTCAGCAGATCCCTCGACCATGTTGCTCTATAGAAACAGACCCGCCAAGGGACATTTTCCAAACAACATGATAAATAACCTGGTAATTAATGGAAGCTGGGACCTGCAAGTTCAAACATATTATTGAGCAAACATAGTATACAGACCTGAATTTAAACGCAATTACAATTCCCTCACATTTACCCAGGGAAAATTTCAAACCATAATATAAATCCTAGAAACCATTCACAGCCTTTACTTTACTTAATTATTTTATGGAAAATAAAGCTCCCTGAATCTGTTATTACACTGCCCTTTATGAAATTGCTTTATACTTACAATAAATAAATAAATAAATAAAGTATGCCACTGGCCTTCAAGCATCAGGGGAAAAAGCTCCTTGAGTAAAAAATATATATGTACCTCTCGCACCATGAGATGTGATAGAATTGCTCAAACATGCTGTAGTGTGTATCAATTATTTATTGTACAGGCGTGACTTCCCTTAGAAGTTATTGTGAAATGTTTGGCACAGATTTGCGCACTGCATGCACAAATCTTTTCAAAAAAGATTTTTTTTTTAAAAAAAAGGCTGCGCTCCATATTGCATTATTAAACAACTGGAGACATGCCCTTCACATGGAAGTCACAAGAAAACTGTGAAACAGGATGTTTTGACCTTGTGCAGCACTGAACATGTTAAAGGTGCTAGCAACATTATTGTGCGTTCATATGAAAACCAACTGTAAAAGCTTATTGTGGATTTGCTGTAGTACATATTTGTGCCACCAGGTGGAGCCTGTCACTGTTGATGAAGTTAAAAGGTGTACCTGCTAACAGGTTGTAAATTGTAAAACACGTGAGTCTTCCTGGTAGTGAAGAAAAAAAACATTGTCTGCTTAACTGTACCAGTCTAATGATTTATTTAACACAAAGATTTAAAAAAATCTGGTAGCTCGTTTAGCCAACTACCTGAGGCTGAAGCTAACAACCAATGAACTTATGCGATAGCAAGGTGAGTTCGTCTGTCCCTCCACAGAATGATTGGTCAGATGTTAGCAAAATGGCATTTATACTGGTTTTGACTTTTTAATGAATTGTGATTCTCATTAGTTTGTGCAATGCAGCCAACCAACAATAAAATGTATCACTGTCTTTCTGTACTTGACACATTAAAATAACCTGTAACCTGTGATGTATCATCGGCCGGATAAACATTGTCATCATTAACGGTATTAATGCTCTGGATCAAGAAAGAATGTCAAACATATGCTGATGGAACCTCCTAAAATATGAAGATTGCTTGAATAAATATCAGTCCACATCTGAGTGGTCGCAAGAATCAATAAATGTAAACTAATTAGAATCAACCGTAAACTATAAACCTGATGTTAAATGAAGAAGTGATGCTACACAGTGGTGAGCATGGTCCTTTGAGACGTGTTCCTGCCATCAAATTCAAAATGGGTATTATTTATTTATTCAGAATAAATTGTTTATGCTGTATTTAAATGGCTGCATTTTGTTTTGTTCAGCGTCCCAAGTGCTTGGATTGGGATTTGTAATGGTCAAAACAAAAATCTCTGGATAAAATTATTTGTTTAGATAATTGCTTTGTGTATCAATAACACCTTTTGTGTATGATGTTTACATATTTATGTAGAATGTACAAAGAATTTGGAATCAGGCCCTTTTTTTCTATCAGCTTACATCATTCTGTTGACTTTCTTTGACCCCTTCTTCTACCCCACAGTGTTTTCGCTCTGCCCCTCCCACCTTGTTGCCCTCCCGCCCCTCCTTGCTGCTACCTGTCCCCTCAGAGAGAACAATACTAGCTACCAGAGTCGTGCCCTCCACTCTTCAGAGAATCTAACGTGCTAGATGAATCCTGACAGACCAGACAGGGTGTAGAGGCCACTGTTTTAACAGCCATTACCGGAATAGGTGCTGACAGCTATGGTGCCCATGAATCCTCTCTCTTTCTCTCACTCCATTTCAGCTGGCAACGTGTGTGTGTGTTTCTGTGTGAGCGGAGGAGATGCTGGGTGGGTGGGTACAACAGCCCAATTAGGACAGGAATGACAGTTTAACAAGGACTGAGCTGAAAATGGTGGAATTTGTTGTGGTTTTCAGGGGACACGTTGTCAGACTCAGACTGATACAGACGTATGAAGCCAAACATCTCATTTTCACTTGACTTTTATCTCAGTTTGTGGAAGTTTAGCTCATACTGGAGAGAAAACCTCTCAAAACAGCATCATGAAAGTTAAAAGGCACCTCAAACTGACGTGAGGAACAATTACACAACGGCGTCGCCGAGATGAAGGAAGTGTTGCGCATTATTGTTGAGATTTCTGTTATGACATTTAGAAAAGTGAAATACCAAGCACTCATTTCATTTTCTCAAGATCAGCTGTGGGATTTCTCAAGAATTTAGTCCTTTGAACACCCTGCCCTAAAAATGCCTACTCAGTTAGGTGTGTGTTGCGTGGCGTGATCTTCAATCCGATTTATCTCCTTGTTTTAATTAAATGCGGCATGTTTGCCGCCGCACTTGCTTTGTTTTGTGGCGATAAAGCCGCAGAATGCAGCCGCAGCAGCCGTCATCGTGAAAAACAATCAGCGGTTCAAGATAAAGGCCAAATCCACAGTAATTACCGCACCTTAAACATGAGGGTTTATGCTCGTATCTTTCCTCTTTGTTTCAATTTGGAGTATAGCCAGATAGAAGGCTGCTGTAATTATGAGAAGATTGTGAAACCGGATTATTGGTTAATGCTTTACATAAAGTCGAGCTGTCACTCCCGGTAAAAGGGAATTCTTTTCAGTGCAGCAGATAATACGATATAATAACAGCAATGCAAGGTTACAATGTCTCGTTATATTACAAATGACGACTGCGCTATATGAAAAACGGCGTGAGACGCGGATTTACAGGTAAATTAAATTGCTTCCACGGGACCAAACATATCAGACACTAAAATATCTTTCGCCCCATGGGCTTGATATTCCCTGTGGTTAAAGAGCCCTGTCTTGTCGGATCTGCCTATGTCAGAGACAGAACACGACTAACAAATTCTTTTCTGTGTTTTGTTTTCAGCCTGAAGCAACACCAGCAGTAAGTCAGAGAGACAGGCCACTCTGGAAAGAAGAAGTGATGAAGACAGAGATTATTGGAATAAACAACTTCCGAAAAGAGGACTTGTCTTAGTATGCGAGAGTATGCGAAAGTCGTGCAGTGCAACTTCAGTATGCGTGTGTTTGTGTATATAGCCTATATGTGTGTCATAGGCACTTATGCACACATCTGCAGTACGAGTGCGTGGGTCATTGTGAGTGTGTTAATTTCTATCTTTGATCAAAAAATAATATATCTTTGAGATCTATTCAGCACCTTCAACGAGCTCTAAACACCGGCGGCCGTCAGAAGACCTGCGGCTGCGTATTGCCATGTAATTCCAGTGTGAACCACAATCCTGAAATTGAAATGATGTCAGTGCATTGCTCGGAGTGGTGAAAACCATGACAATGATCGTCACAGAACAGCAGTTACAGTAACCATGTAACTAGCAGTCCCCCGCCCCCAAGTGCTCTGACCGTGAACCAAGTCTGACCAGAATCTTGTGTTTCAACGTGTATTTAATATGCAGTGATGCTGACGGTGCCGTGAGCGCGGCTCACTTTCAGACCACTTGAGACCTACTCAGGCCCAGACTTTCAAGGACAAGAAACTTCCCGATGACCTCAGCCATTGCAGATTGCATGAATTTCCATAATTTCAAAAAGCTCTTGGTTTGAATCTAGTGTTGTCTACCAATTGCGGATGTGCCACTTTGAAACCCATTTTCACATATGCCAAAATAATCAAAACCTGAAGATTAAAAGGGAGAGAAAAGTAGCAAAGAAACTATTGAACTTCTGCTCTGAAGAGGGTCTGTGCAACTCTGTGAATCATCTACTGCTCAAAACATTCCCATAGCACTAAATACTGATGTCAGATGCAGTCTGGAGGTGATAAAAAAAAATCTTTCTGAGAAGGGCAACATGTAGATATGTTTTTTATTTTTCTGTTACTGCCAGAATAAAGAAACTTCACACTCATGTAGCAGCCACTGTACAATACAACTGGGGTGTAATTCAATGCATGCAAAGTGTAGAACATTGCATTCACTTGCCTTCTTGAAACCTACTTCTTGCGCATTTTGGTAATAGCGCTGCTTTGTAGTGATAGCTAGGTAATGAATTAATGCACATGCTTGTACCTGAACAAAGAAATCACCTTTTAGTGCTGAACTGCCTTCATCTCAACATCTTACCAATTCATCAAAAAAATAAAGAGGAGAGCCTTTTTAGATATTAGTCCAGTAACCACTGCACAACAACCTCATTCGTAAGTGTCTTCAGGCTGAAAAGTGTATTTCAACAATGGTCTGTAGCACCACAAGAAGACGTGCTCCACTTTCCCATGCTGGCACATCACGTTGGCTATGAGCAGGGGAAAAGACTGAGAAATACAGCAGTCAATGCAAAGCTACCCTCTGTTTGTTCTTGTTGGTCATTTGTAAACACATTAAAATGTTGTTGCTTTTCTATTTTGCTTATTTCGCGGTGAAGAGAGTGAACTACATATTACTTGATTAGAAACTATTTTTCTTCCGCAGATATATGGTTGAGATATATGGTTTTTATGCAATCGTGCTAATAGTAACAACCATACAATGTGGGTTTGAAGTGAAATAGTTCAACAAAGCAAAAAAAGCGGTTTGTGTAAATAAAGCAGTAGCGACAGGTGAAGTTCGTGTTTTTAGTAGTACAGAATTTTTGTATTCATAGTGTTTATCTCCACTGAGCCACAGATGATAAGGGAAATGTTTCTTATATTATTGAAAAATACAAATATGTTGGCACTGGGATGAGAGGCTTTTGTTGGGTCATGTTTTTCATAGATAAACGTAAGTGAAAATAAAGTAATGGTGACTCAAAGAGTCGGCGATGATGGACCAAAACTCTGTGTTTGGAAGCCAGTGAGTCATCACATTCATTTAGAGGGATTCTGATAGCCGTCATTTTCGTGAGGAAAACTGCAGTCGCTATAAAGACAGTCCCTGCAGAGAAACATCTGAAATGCCAGTGGATTCCTAAAGCTGCCAAAACAACAAAGTGGGACTACAAACCGCTGGATATTTTTATACCATAACAAAACCACAAAAACAAGAAGTCTGTTTTTTGCTTGTCGATGTGCATCATGACTGTTCTGATGACTATTTACACTGACTTCATTCTTTCAAACACTAGTGCATTCACAATAGGAGTGATGTCTGTGTGTGACGATATCACAGTCTGTGCAGACGATGACTGCGCCATGAGTCACATATTTTAGCAGATGTTACATAATATATGACAGAGATGTATCTATGGGTAGGAACTGTGTGATATGATGCTTGCGGGTGGGTGTCTGTGAATCTATCAACTGTGGAAGCCTTGCTGCGAGCTATGCAGCCTGAGCACATTTGTAAACACACACGATGATGAATACAATGGTACCTACAGTATATCTATTTTCTCTTGCAAAAACCACAAGTGTGTATTCCTTTTTCTGACTGTGTGTGCCACCATGAATACGTCTGAAATCTCCACTTACTTAAGCATTCATCTGTTATCACACTGCTTAACTTCACAATTTGCAGTAACAAATAAGACCTCAGTCAGACAGCCCTGGAAACTGGTTGGCAACCCAGTTGCCAGGGAAAACTGTATTCCCCAACCAGCTGGGGAGTGGTTGCCTGCTGTAACTAGCTGAAATCTGTTGCAAAACGCACACATCACTGAAAAAACCTCCTTGTGATTGCTTTGGTTGCTCGCACATTGCTCCGGTCAACCATAGTTTGCATGGAGACTTGTGTTGTCTGCAAACACTCTTTGAAATTTGAAAGCATGACACAAACTGTTAACAGACCTTTCACCTTCAAAGTGAAAGTTGTACCGTAGCCTTGCAACCGACACCTTTCAAAATCTGCAACTTTTTCAAAGAGCGTCACACTTTCACTGGGAGAGCAGTTAGTGCTTGGTTGTAGACCAACAGGCAATATTTCCACACTACAGCCTACTGCTGATCAAACCAATTGCAAGGACCACCTACCATTGCAAGTAAGTTTTCGATGCAGCACTATATAAGTCTTTATAACCAGTTTTGCCTAGTGACTTCCAGGAGCAACCTGAGACCCGGTCAGGGAATTCACATTTTTCCATAGGATTCGAAGCTTGCCAGGCTAACTGGTCACTAACCAGTCTCCAGGGCTGTTGATTGGGGCTTTAGCAATCGATTTCACAGACAGCCAGCAACCACTCACCAACAAATTGGGGAATACACACTTTTCCTTAGCGACAGATAGTTGCCTGTGGCCTATAGGCCTGAGTGACAGATCTAAATCATTTAGTTTATCGACAAATCTCATCACTTTCTTTGCCACTTCCTTCTCCAAACTGACTTTTTATATGCTCCTTAGACAAATTATAATACAGCACATGAGACAAAGACAAAGGTGCTGTGTCGTTTTATACACAGAAATAATTGTAGTTGAAATTGTGGGTCAAAGGCATTATTCCTTATACTGCAAAATCTGACTCTGAAAAGAATTTCTATATTAATAGTCACATTGATAATGATTCTACTAAATTCATACAGGTTTAGAAAAGTAGAAAAATTCAAGAACTAATTAAAGATTTTATTCATTCCTAGTGGGATAGTTTACTATCATTTACTATCATTAGTGTTTCTTTATTATTTATTTATTTATTTTTCAGGAATTAAACCATGTTCTCGCAAAATGGTATCTGCTGAAATATCAGCTTTTACTTTATGGCTATAAATTACACCAACCATAACCAATCTACAGATCAACACATCATGCAGATTTAGCTGATGTCGTTATTCCTGCCAGACTGCTGGAGGCTCTTATAAATACACAAGCTGTTATACCTGTATGTTCACCATGGTGACGGCTCATTATTAAAGTAGGAAGCATGTGAAAAGGGAAAAAATTCATGGCCGGGGACTGAACACTGTGTGTTTGTCATTTGTGTGTGTGTGTTTGGAATAAAAGCAGAAAATGCTGGAAGGTTTTGTATGAAAACGAGTCGAAGGGAAACAAACAGCCTTAAAGTTTGGTTCCCAAAATAGTTTATGTAGATTCGGAGTAACAGAGGAGGAAAGTCTGGGTGGGGTGTGCCAAGAGCAACCTCACAAGCACACACAGATGCTTTCTTTACACTTTTATTTAAATAAATGAGCATAATAACATGCTGAGTGGAGTGAGGCTGAGCTGCAGGAAATCTTTATCATATATTGTTGTAATTTTCTTCCTAGAAACCAAATTGTTATTCCAAGCAAAAAGGAAAGAAAAAGAAGAAAACTGAACACTAATTGCATAAAAACAAGTGCAAGAGAAAGGGAGAAGAGGAAGCAGCAGGTGGGAGAGAGTATCAGTGTAAACAGCAGCCGCTGAGCACTAGTAATGGTGCGATGTAGTCAACAGGAGATGAGCTAAATAAAATATTAATTCTGGTATTATGTCATTTGCACTGCACCACCCAACCTCTGTGTACTAGTCAGTGGGTATGAGAATACTAGGCCATCGCTCCACTTAGGCAGCAGTAGGGTATGCTATCTGAGCTCATCCATATTCATGACCCTATCACTGTAACCCCATGTTCTACTGGGAGGGGTCTTTGAAAAGGAAATCTTTTCACTGTAGGTGCAGTTCACAGCTCGCTTTCTTCTAGTCCTGCCATGACCCGGCATCACCGTGGAGTTTACGCTGAATTAACTGCAGTAATCAACTTAAAAGACATCAAGGGATATCAGTGAGTCACACTGATGGTACCCAGCGATTTTACAGTTATCTCTCTGCGACAGCCCATTATGAGAAGCATGTGTTGAAAATGTCACAATAAAGATTTGGTACGTCTCCAGCTGACATTTTAAAGGACATGTGTGGCACAGGGTGTGAACAAAGCTAAATCCTACACTGAGTCCATGAGTGTGTACCGACACCACGTCTTAAATTTGCAAAGGGGCTGAATCTAAAAAGGCAGACTTTCAGGGGAGATTGTTCTAAACTTTTCTTTGATTTGACAATATTTTATTTTCTTGAAGAATAACAATGCCTGCCTTGTTGAAAAGGTTATGCTGACTGAAACCAGAGTGAATTTAATTATTAAAACCTCTTAGCGAGGACAGACAATAAAACATTTAATAAATAATAAAAGAGTTTTTGTTTTCTCTTCTTACACAAATACATCAGTACAAAATTAGACATCTAACCTACATATTTCACCAAATCAAAGGCAGACTTGGACTTTCTCCCATTTTATCATGTTACATGCTGTGCCTATGCACACTAGCTGTCAGCTGTGATGATGTGAACCCCAGACAGCCCAGGAGCAACAGATTTCCACTCTGGTGCTCTGCTCCATGCATCAGGCTGTTGTACTTATAGCCTGTCAGAGCCTCCCTGTCTAAAAATCATCCTAGCTGTTACAATATTGAGCCCACAGCCTCTGCTGGTATCTGAGACAGCACCTCATAGGCTGTGGGTAACAGCCAGACACATATGCAGCAGGCTAAACTGAAAGCATCTGCATTAAAACCAGACAACTAATGATAATGTGATAATTCTTAAAGGCAGAAATGAGTGTTATCTTGCAGCAATGACCAATCTGTCCAGGCTGACTTATTCTAAATGGGCAACAGGCAGCCCTTAGACCATGTCCACATTAACTGTCCCTTTAAAGGTCAGAGCAGTTGGGATACACGACAAGGATAATCATGCATACATAAACGGAAGAACATTTAATAAAATGTACAGTTCTGGATGAGTCACAGTTGCAAACCTTCCAATCCATTTTCTATCCACGCTGCAGGGGCAGCAGTGTAAGGACAGACGCCCACACTGCCCTCCTCCAGCTGTTTTGGAGGACCACTGAGGTGTTCCCAAACCACCGGAGAAACATCATTTCTCCAGCATATCCTGGCTCTCCTCTCAGTTAAACAACCCCCCAAAAAACCACTTCACCTTGGAGCCTTCCGGGAAACTTCCTCGCCTGATAATCAAACCACCTTCTTTTGATGTGGAGGAATATAGTGGCTGTTACTCTCCCAAATAATCAAGGTCCTCAATCTAAGGGAGAGACCAGACACCCTTCAGAGGAAGCTCATTTCCTCCATCTGCACTCTCATTCCATCGGTCACTACCCACAGCTCGTTGCTATAGATAAGGTTGGGAATGTAAATTGACCTGTAAATCAGCAGCTTCACTTTGATGCTCTCTCTTCACCACCTTCTGCTCTCACTCGTAAACAAGAACCGGAAAGGTTTGAAGCACTCCGCCTCCGGCAGTGACTAACTCCAAAACCAGAGTGGGCACCCATTTCCCACTGAGAACCCTAGCTCCATATTTGTAGGTGCTAATTCTCAGTCACAGATTAAGGCTTTTAATACAAAAACAATCAGAGAGCACAGCTCTCCCTAAAGAGCAAGGGCTTTACTAAAACTTTGATGTTTTATGTTTTTGCTACAATGTGATGACATCAGCTTGTTATGGCATCATCATGCCACTATAGGGCTTCATATTTAAAAAGTGTGTTGTACAGCTCTCTCCATGCCCTTTCATATGATATTTTACAATATCGTTTATTGATTTTTTTTTCTCACTTTAACCTTGGGTGCTAACAATGAAGATCAAGGTATACTGGTTAGCCAAACTAGAAACTAATCTCCCCTAAGGAACGATATATTTTTGTGACATTTGAAGACGATCCATAAAAAATTGTGAGTAACATGTGGCGTGACCTTGACCTGATTTTCACCTAAATTAAATCAGCGTGACCTCTAGTTAATATGTACACACAAAAAATCTGAAAATGATATCTTGAAGACCTCGGACTGCTAACATTTAGACATACAAATGGCATGTGTGCCATTTCAGTGTCGTTTACAACATTACTTGGTTATTTAAGGATGTGAGTAAGAATTTCAAATTAATTGAGTTGTGCTCAATTCTAACACTTCAAGAGATTTTTTGTTCTTCTTTTATCATTTATTATTATTAATATTCTGTTAGTTAGTGTCTTTTTCAGACAAAGACAGAAAAATTTAACATCTGGACACCATTTGTGGTCCGGGATGAAATCAAAAATCAAGATTACTACTAAAATGTCAAGTGCCAGATATCACAAAACCTCAAAAAGTGTGGGAAATGAGCCAGAAGGACTGTGGTTAATGATAATATTCTCTTAAGTGCATGAGTCATCATTCAGTAACCCACCTCCACCCCACTTCCCTTGTTGATAAGGCGAAATGAACTTTGAGTACAACCCAAGTGTTTACATCAATGCGCCTGTTGCGAAGTTGTGTCCCATCTGCCTTTGCGAGTGAGGCCAATTGCTACATAATAATGAAATTATATCAGGGGTAATGCTGACAGATTGCCTCAGTGCTTTTAACCTTGTTTTAAGCCAAGACAAAAGGCTGTGGCTCCAGTCAAGCAGAGATATTGTTTTGGCTTCTGTTATAATCCAAATCTGTCTCTTGCTGTTTTTCAAATGGAGAAGCTTCGCCAAGTGCCAAACAATTCTTCGGTAAAAGCTTTTTGTTGTTCCTGCTCTGTGGCCGGCCAGAGCATCTCCAATTAAAACTGATCTGACACATTCACTGTTTTAGCCCTGAAACACATACACTTTGGGAGTTGTGCTCCTGTATGTAAAATAAGTGTGCGCCAGTGTTCCCAGCAAATTAATATGCATGTGTGCACAGATAACGTTTATTTACTTCCCTTTTTTGCATATTTCTTTGCTTATTTTTTGTCTCCCTGAGTATCTGCGCGACAGATTTATGTGAATGTTTTGGCAAATAGTATATGCTTTGTGCATGGGCCCTAAAATTCATTAAAAGCTGCTCACTCAATCTAAAAGCTGTTTTACCATCAGGGAGACTTTTATGACAAATCAATCTTGTTCCTAGTAAGTCGTCCAATTTAAATAAAATAGGCACAGAATGCAGACGAGCCGACATCTGGTTCAAATAAATACTGAAACTTACCACCTACCAAAGCTAATTTACCTGACACACTTGGTCTTTTTTTCTCTTTTAGTTACATTAAATCAAAGGAACTAAGTTTAGAAATGTTACAGGGATGGCCCACAATACCTTCCAGACACTTCCAAACTAGGCTGTACATAAACTGGGCCAGTAAGGCAGCATTTGGCCTAATACAGTATGTATCTGGGCCTCGACTCAGGAGGGGGACAGACAGTGCAATAAGTCTGTCAGCTGACGGCTACATCTGATAACCCCCTCCCGTGACTGCTGTCATCTCAACATCCTGTTCCCAGCCTGCAGAGCGTACTCCAAACCAGGGATCTCAATCTGTAACCAGCATGCAGACATAAACACACATACATCCACAGGCAGCCTGTCTGCAGCTGAAATTATGGGTTGTCAAAGCCTAGTCAGAAGCCCCTTTCCCAACTAAACATCCTTTTATGTTCCTTTTGTAATAAATGGAGAATCAGTAACCAATAATAGGTTTTAAACACAGCTATGTTGGATTTTTTTTTTTTCATTTTACTGACAAAAATAAGTTGAAAACAGAAAAATAAAATTTTTCTTAACATATTTGCATCTTCTGGAGCTGCTTCAGCGTCGTGGTGAGGCAGTTCCGTTAGATGCCGTTTAATTTTATCGTCAGTTATCAGTAAGTTAACAGTGAGCAGGGTGGTTTGAAAGAAAATCAAACAATCAGCTGATTTTAGTTCATATGCTCAGAGGAGGAGATAATGACATTACTTTTATTTACATTGAATAAAAGGACAAGAAAAAGTTCAAACTGCCTACAGGGAAAAAAGGATTATACTGAGAGCAGGACTTCAGCTCTTTGTATTAGCATTAGCAATTAGCCCAGTGCTAAATATATTTCACATCTCTGTACTTATCTTTCCACAGTTGGCACAAATTATGCCCAAGGTATCAGCGTATACCTTTCTGTTTGTGGTTACTATGCAACAAAATGGGTAAAATGTCAGACAAATCAAAGAAAAAAAGATCCTTGAGCAAAAACACAAAAGAAATCCTCAGTTTCAATTAACAGTTTCAGTTAAGCAGAAAATTACCTTACAATCCTGAACACAGATCAAATAAAAGGTGTGCATGGAAATAGAACAGGGCACCAGCTTTATCAGCAATTTGCAAATGTGTGAGAGACACCGTAGAAGGAGCCTTGAAACAAAAGCCACACTTTTCAAACGTGGGGAATTATACAACTTTTAATTTTACAGTTTTTCCCCTAATTTGAACAGTGATCTTGAACATTTGAAACCAAAGCAGAACTGTGAAATATTCATGACAGCCTACGTGTTCACTTTGCTAACAAGACCCTGATAAATGCAAATTTACTGAGAAGGATTTGCAAAGAACTTGCCATATCTATATAGTATATATATATAGATATATAGTATATATCTATATAGTTTAGTGCACAAATCAAAGTAAAAAAAAATAAGGTCATTGTTTTATGATGCGGAGTCCAAAAAACTAAAACAAGGACAGGGACAGAGGACCCTAACCAACAAGAGACAACAGGCAGTGTGAGGACTAGGGTTATATATAAACACACTAAGAATAGATTGAATACCAAGACACAGGTGGGAGCAGGACAAAGTTGAACACACCCAGCAGGTAAAAAGAAAGAGGCTGAAAGACACTCACAAAGGAAGTAAAAAGAGCAGGAAGTAAAACTAGAACAAAGACAGTTGTTACTAAAACATGAGGACACAGCAACATGAAAACAAACACTTAAAAACAGAGACAGGGAAACACAGGAGGCACAGGAAGACAACTAAACGCAAAGTGGCACAACAAAAATCAACAAAGAAATGGGAATATGATATTATCATGTTTTGAATTCGATATTTATATAATATTTATTTATTTAAATTTAAACGCTACACTTCCTACTCTATTTATCAAATTTAGTTACCCCAACATAAAAGCTTAACGTCTGCACAAGCCGAGTGTCTCATCGACCTTACTGTTGGTACCTTATGTTATGACTGCAACAACAATGAGCATCAGTTATGAAACTGCATATTCATATTGTCACTATTAGAGAGACTGTTGCACAATCCCAACCACTGAAATGCAAATGAGGACAGCAGGAGACAGTGAAGAACAGAAACCTTCCTTGTCATCACTCATCAATTTAACATACGAGTACAGAAGATTTCACAGCACAGCTGTTAGTATTAACTTGACTAACTTTGGTTGGTTTAATCTGAACAAAGGCACACATTAAAACAATAGAAGGCCTAAATGCAGGGAGAGCAGCAAGACCCCACCCACCCCCACCCACACACACACACACCAGAGAAGAGATAAATGACAACGGTCATGACAGTGATTAAGTAAGAAATAGCATGCACTGACTAAAATCTGCTTCAATAACACATACTTGACTTGACAAGAGCATGCAAATAAGGGAATGAGTTAAAACATCAGCTGATTTGGCCCGGCACGGATATTGGCTGATCTGTGGAAGCTGTTGGCTGACCTTGCCTCTGTAGGAATCCTAATGTAACATTATGATCTATATTTTGAATTTCACAAATATAACTGTATAGCACAGATACAACTGAGAGGGACTGTTTGACGTAAAGGATTTGCCAAGGAGACTTTATTTGTCCTCACTCTCTCAGGCGGTTTGTCTCTTGCTAGTAAAGCGACGCAAACACATGCAGTGTAAGTATAGAAGTGTTAAGGATTATATCACACCGAGGAAATGCGTAGCTGAAAAATTATTTTAAGTTCAGGCTTCCGAGAGGCAAGTCAGTCTGGAAAAGACAAAAACATACCAGAGCTCGCACAATGCAACACAACCGAGGCTATAAGCATTAGAGCAAAGCTTTAGTGGGCAGGAAAAGGGACATGTGGGAGTTTGGAAGATGGGAAAGGGATGTTAAATAGTTTGCATTGAATTTCACAACAGAGTTAAATAAATATGTTTATTAAAAAACATTAATATTCATTCAGAAACTCAAAGCACTGGATCAGCAAGCATGTCTGTCAAAAGCCTACCTAAACCCATTATGTGGAATATGCTATTGTAAAAATATATTCACATAAGTTATTACAGTTTCTCGTGGAAGCCTTTTACTATATACAGTTTATGTATTTAAGGCCTTGAGAGTTGCACGAGATGAATAATTGAACACTGAAATGACTGAACTCCAGTAAACCTCTAACAATGAATAACCAATCTCCCTGTTTAAATAAGAATATTTATGAGTCTTGGCCTTAATCAGGCACTGTTGTGTAAGAGAACCGGATCAGATGGGGCTTAATGCAAAGCCATTAGAACACTAAAACGCACTTAGCCTTCATTAGAGGAGGAACAAGTAGGAAGTGGCTGCACCGTAAGCAGATTCATCTTTTGTGCTGGGAAATGTAAAAGGCCGGGGAGTTAACTGTTAGCTGTACACGAGCAATATGTAATCTTTTAGGTCACAAAGCAGAGGGCGGCCGTCATCGCGATCACTGTGGGATATAAAAAGAAAAAAATAACACCACAAGGTTTTGAAGAGGCTGATATATATCTCAGATCCCTTGGGTGGATGACGTCAAACCGCCTAAAATCTGCGTCTGTTTTGACGCTTGTACGACGGCAGTTGACAGCGTGCACATGTGAGTCAGAGGCTTTACTTCTTCATAACAAATCACGACAAGGAAACTGATCCTCTTAATCCAAACAAACATGCAGAGAATAAGCCAAACTGACTGTTTAAAAAGATTTTAAAAATGTGAACTGATACAAATGCTCTGGCACTGACGGCATGTCACACAACCCTATACGCGCTCCATTACAGCTGTCACCTTTCTAAGTGAAAACATCGTCTAGATTTAGAGTAGACTAAAGCCTGCACACATCGTTGTGCGGGTGTCACGATTACCTCACTGTGCAAAGCTGTAACAAGGTCACGCCGACCTTGAACAACAGCTGCATTAACATCAAAGTTGAAATGACTGATCACCTGCGACTGACTTTAAATCCTCATCTAATACAACAGAGCTGTTGCGGCTCGCCAAGGGCGACATGTTTATCTAATTACAACCTCTTTTCAGTTCATAAAGGACTAATTGCAGACATCTTTTGCCAATTAGACATTTTCATTTAAAGGTAACTGTTTGCCAACAAGCAGTAAACGGATGCATTCATTTGAAAATGAAACCAGAGGCTCGTTATCCAGACTTTACAAACGCATCGCCATCTGAAAATCAGCATTAAATAGCGAACTCCAATCAGCGTCTGAGTCATGGCTTAGTTAAGATTCAGATCACACAGTTGTGGGAAATTGCATCATAGCTGCATGTGTGACAGGTGACAGAGCAGCGCTGAGAAGAGACACAGGGGCAAACGGGGACAGCAGAGGAACTGTCAGCAATTGGACCGGTTACCCTGTGGGTACAAATAGCAGCGAGGGTGAGAAGGGAAAGGAAAGTGTGTTTTTTTTTCACCGTTTCAGCCACACACAGGTTTTCTATTAGATGATAGATGACACGCTTCACACCCTGCACATTGCAGATATCACTCAGCATAGCCCTTGCTTCCTCCTCCCTCCCTTCTCCCTCACCTCTCCATCTGGCAACTGCCTCATCCCAATTTTACCCCTTCCCTCCACCACCAGCACCGCCACCGCCTCACCCCCACATACCGCCATACATTGTCTATTTGTCTGTCAGCGTGACTTCCTTTCCAGAACTGAAGTTCTAGCCAGGTATGTTAATGAAGTTAATCGGATTTTCCCCTCAAGGAAAGCAGCACAACTTTCACAAAGTTCCCAGTTAATTTTACCTTAATTCAATCTGCAGTTTCCCATCTTCCTCTGCTCTGTGTATGTGTGCGTGCACGCGTAAGACCAACGGTGTGTGAATGTTTGTGTCTATGCATTTGGAGGCATTTGTCTTCCCAAGCCACATTTACCAGCCGTTTGGCAGAAATTAGCTATAACAATATTAGCCAATGTCCCTCCGCGTCTGCTGCGAGGAAAAATGTGGGACAGAATTAGCTGCAAGTTTGCCTCTTGTTTATCTCCTGGTTGTGATCCAACTCTCCTGACAAATACAGCAGCTTAAGTGTAGACAAAGACCACTCTAAAAGACTGCATAAGTGCTGACAAAGATACTGGATGGGAAACTTGAATTTAATGCCACAGAAGTACTACTCAAGGCATCAGAAATCCTAAATACGAGGCACTTGTCTTATCATTCATTAACAACGTGGATCAGGTGTCACAGGTTTGCGGTGACACAGTGGTATTCCTTGCTAAGAGTGGATCATGTGGCCCTGAAAACAAAACAAAAAACTGCTTCCTTCATAACATTGACGTACCATGGTCCTTCATCCTTGGCACCTGCTGTGTGGAAGTGTGAATATGACTGAGGCAGTACTCTATTTACCACAGAGTTTATAAGCACTAGGAGGCCTCTCCATTTTTATTCTCCCCAGACAGTGGCCGTGCCGTGCTGTTTCCGCACTGTCTCCTCCTTAGTCTGAATGCCACCGCTGTCAATCAACCTCCTCACCTCCCCCCGAGCTACCTTAGGGACTCTTCTAATGAGGTGTGTGTTGGCATTATGGCACAAAAAGCTGCCTGTGAAACTGTTTCATACAAGGGCATCCATTACCCCATCCATGTGTGTGCCAAGAGAAAACAAAGACCAGTAGAAACATTATTTAAGCAATTCATAAGCTATAAACAATGTTTTTCTGCTGCTGCTGCAAAACAACAAGAAAAGGCATTACTGTGTACAAGTAGTGAGCCCTTTTGTCACTTATAAATCCCTCAATGCCCTTACCCCTCAGTACCTGTCTGACTTTATTCCCCCATACAAACAGTTTTGGGTGCTACAGTCCTCAGCTGTGGGTCTTCTTTCAGTCCCTTGTAGCCAACTTCCATACCTCTATGGTATTCCTACCCTTTGGAACTCTCTCCCATCTGAGGTTCGCAGTGCCCCATCACTGGCCTCTTTTAAGAAACTCACCTTTCTAACAAAGCATTCAACTTTTAGTCTTTGTGCACATTTATATATATATTTTTAATTTATACTCCTTTGTAAAGCATCTTTGGGTTTCTTGAAAGGTGGTATACAAATCTAAGTCATGACTGAGCCACCACTCATGTCTTTATATGTTGCAAGAAAATATGTGCAGAAGTTTATTGATACATTTGCAGAGTTTCTTCAGTCCCGATTAGCTTGAACGTCAGTATTTGGTATACCTCAACATTACTGAAGCAGTGCGCGATCATCTTGGCAGACAATAGAAGAAAAGGAAGCCAACATCCAAAGAAGAGACTGGATGTCCTTCAAGAAAACTGGAGAAGACATGAGAAAAACTTATCTAAGAGAGCTCAGGCTGTGTTTCTCTGGGGAGTCCAGTCTATGACTGATAGTTTTCCATTGTGTGTTTTTGTACCCAGTTATACTTTTACTGCATTGGCAGTTTGTTTGGGATCACTGCTTAGCTGAAAAATGAAGCTGTTGCCAATCGGACGTTTCCAGATTGTATTGTCTGCTGGATCAAGATCTGACTGTATTTTTCTGTCATAATTACATCAATTCTGACAAGATGCCTGACACCACTGACTGAAATGTAGAATGAAACCATAACACTCACTGTCTTAGGTCTTTCTTGATGAGCCGTAGTAAATGAAACATTTTTGAAAACTGAGTTTTTATTGAACCTTAAAAAGAACCTTAAAATAATAAATTAATTCAATATTAATTTGAATATATTGTTTTCATCTGTATCATATTTGCTATTTCCAGTATTTTTGTCATTTATTGCTCTTTTTCCGGGGGGGGGGGGGGGGGGGGGGGGGGGGGGGGAGCTGCTTATTCTCAAAAACTCATGTATCAAATATGATACATTTGGCTTTTATTCTGCTGAATTCTTTCCTATTTCTTAAGGTCATGACATTCAGATACTGTTCATCTGCTCCAGATCGTTTTTCAGGGGCAGCTACTTCTTTTGTCCTTCACTTGTCCAGCTTCCTCAAGTTTTTAGGGCACGCTGGACGCCATGCTGATTTCTGGCTCTCCGGGAGTCAGGTTGATGGTGCAAAATTACAATGTTGAGCATGTCAAACTTCATTTTTCTTGGGCATGTTTCAAAAAGCCTGCTACTTTAAAAAAAAGTGACAAGTCCAGCTACTTGTCAAGACTTGCAATACCGGAACTTCAGAACAGTTTTCCAAAGTTCATATTTTTTCAACAAAGATCTTCCTTAGAGAAATATTTAACTTTTTACAGGATAAACCCTCGTCATTAAACAAAATGCCACTTCAGTGTGATGGGTCTTTTTAGGACTTTATTTTGTCTTAGGAAACTTTGTATGCCAGATCTTGATGGCAAACAGCTGAACTGGAAATTTCATGGACAGATTTTAGATACTAAAAAAGGATTGAAATCTGGTATCCAACTCTGCACACTGTTGGTAAATTTTCACCCAAATGTTAATTTGGGGTGAAAAGTTACTGTTGACAAAATTTTGAGAGACTTGACTTGGAGTTTGTATGATTTTTTACAGCAACAAATAGTATGACAATAGTGCCAGCTGTCTGCATTCCAGAAATACCCAAAAGCAAGGCTCCCAATAAATAATGGACACTCTGGTTTCCTCAAATACACACAAACAATGAGATATACAGTCAAAGAGCATTTGCTGACACATTGTTAACCTGGTTCCCTTTTTTCCCCCTTACACATTCAAACACGTACTGCTACGCAGCTTCCATGCATGCGTTCTCTCACACACTAAACTGCATCTGAAGGTGGTCGATCAGACATTTAATTGTCCTCCAGTGCTGACAAAGGCCTCTCACTAGTGGAGACAGACAAGTTGCTTTTATCGACTGGTTTCCAGAGGGTCCTGGCAGCTATTATAGCAGCAATGAGTGTCTGGCCCAGTCAATAGACTTTCTATTAGTGGACTGCTCCCTCAGCTCCACACCAGAACACACAGGGAGCTTGAGAGAGAGAAGGGACGAGAGACTCGGAAGCTCTGTGGAGGTTTGAAAGGAGCAGCGAATCCCCCCTGTGGAAAATGTATTTGGTTGGAGCAAGTAGACCAGAAGTAGATCAATAAGGAAAATAAGCAGAAGCACCAGGATCAGACATTAGAGACATGATGCTATAAGTTGCCTAACGCACGTGCATGTGGAAACACTGATTCTTCTGTTATTGACACATTTCTAAAAGATGCGTTTTATTTACACACAGAGCAGTGAAAGGTAGTGATGACTAACCTTAGCTCTTATACTGTATATAGCACACAGTATGTGAATGTGATGGGAAAGCTTCAATGACCTTGGCCCTGCTTGCCTGAGGCAGATTTAGACTGATCTAGATGAGCTGCAAGGTAGTCATGCTGTTTCGCTCTAACAGAGGGAGTAATAGCCAAAGCAAACACCTTCATCCATCTCTGAGCTTTTCATGTAATACCACCTATTATGAATGATGCTACACTGCTTAAACAGACCAAGATTAAGCACAGAGAAGAGCAAATCAAAAAGAAGAAAGGCAACGGGTTGTGTTGGCTACTGGCTTTTAAATAAAGACATATGTTTTCACTGAAATACTGGCACTCTGCCTCTTACCCAATTTGATTTTAGTCTTTGACCTCACAGATTATCAGATAAATCATTTAGTGTAATACACAGCTGTGAACAGCAGCCATTGACTCTGTTGATACTGTTACAGGCATAGTTGAAAAAGTAAACAATAAAGTCTACAGGAATATTTGTGATATTATACCTTACCTGCTCTGCTATATTGGCTTAAAACACATGATGAATGAGATCAAACATATCTAGACAACATAAAAACATATATGTAGTCAATAAGGAAGCAATAGTATTATTTATTCTTTTTTAAGTCACTTGGCTTAAAGTTGCCCTTTTTTAGTCTTCAGTTTCAGTATTTATTTACCCTCAACTGACATTTTGGGCAGGTTTTTATTTCAGACCCTGTTATTTCAGCCATAATTCTTTTTCAATCCATGGGGCTACAATTTAATTAGTTAGGTTTTACCATCAAAAGGTCAGTCCCCACAGCAGACATTTTTGTCTAGTTGCAGTGGTGGAGGGAGGACCCAAGTGGAAAACACAGGGGCTGATTAAATAAATAGAAAATAAGCCGGTATAGGCAGAAAAAAAATCCATAGTCCAAAAATGAAACAAAAACAGAAGCCTGTAATACAAAGCAGGATTTGGACTTCCATCCAAGGTTAAGCCTGGGTCTTCAGTATTGGAAATGCTGTTTACTGCTTAACAGGGTACACTGCCATGACAACTGATGCAGCACCTAACCTGCAATGGAGCAGGTTATGTTCAAGATTAGAGATCAACAGGCAAAAAAACCCAATACTGACCATTAAGGTCTCCAGAAAATGTCACTAATCACGGAGTATCCCTCTGTATCCTCTATACTTGGATAGTAAAAGGTTAGTGTTTTTAAATAGGATCTAAAGTCTTTGTCATATTTGAGCCCTGGATTCAGACTCGAGACACCAAAGGGAGCCTTAAAAGATTTATTGAAAGGCAACCGGTTCTTAAATATTGAGCAAGTGTGAAACTTGAGACTTTGGTTTTAAAGCAGCAGAGACATAGCTTGGAGCACTGTGGAGTAGGAGAAGTCAGATTAGCTAATGCCAAGGTGGGTATAAATTTTATAGTAAAAGGCAGAGTTCAAGTTTAACAGTCTTACTCGGAGGTGTGACTTAGACTCAGGAGGGGTCTTCAGAAGACAGAAAAGTTTCTGGAAAAGGTGAGTGGTGCAGAGTTTCAGGTAATGTCCTTCTCATTAAAGCTAGATTCCAGAGGTAGGTGGCTTTTGGTGTATGCAGATTTCCTCGGAGCTGCAGCAAGATATGAGCTGACGATGTAACTGAAACACCAGAGGCACCTGATTACCACCATGATAGCAAAGACAATCAGCAAGAGATCTGCTGCATAACCAGCCATCCTGGTCAACCTATCGAGTTCATTTCACTTTGATCTGCAGACAAACTGAACTGATTTTCCTGTCTCCTTTATCAGGCTGTGGGACAGTAAATTGGTCTATTTTAAAGTTTTATGCGTCACCATACTCAGTCTCAAACACCACTGAGGCAGCAGCTGTAACAGTAAAAACTAAAATGATTTCTTACACACATCTAAATATTAATTTAAAGTAATAACTAGTGTAATCCATCAGATTCCCCCGTGTCTTAATGCTAGCACTCTGGTTCTCATTACTATGTCAACTTACACAGTCATCATTTTTTCACAACTTTCTTTCCCAGCTTCAAACAGTCTAAACCTTATTATTATAGAAGGTCTTTTCCAGTCTTACTAACCAAAATGTACATATTTATATGTAAATATAAATATGTACATATTTAATACTAAAGTACTCTACAGTGCTATTCCTATTACCGACAGTTATATCTTCCTTTGTAAAATCAGCCGCAGTGTTTTCAGTGCACTTACCCAGATCTGTGATTGGTCAAATGCTGCTTATGCCACATATTTCATGCGAGGACACTTGTCGCTAGATTGACAAACCCTGAGGTGACTTATTGAGTTGATAACTGCCTTGATATAACTGCTTATCTTGATTGAGGGTTGGGGGTTACTGAACTTGCCCCTTTGTGCCAGGAAACTGCGTAAACAAGGAAGCACAGCAGATGAAGTGATGTGACAAAGAGTGATAGGGAAAGTAGGAATATATGTTATTAATTAGACAAAATGAGAATGAGCTGAATACAGTTGAAAGCAGTCAAATGAGGGTATGGAGGTAATCACAAAGGATGGAAAACAGAAACATTTCAGAAAATCAACTGTCCAAAGACTGAAATACTAAAAACAAAGTCAGAGGGAGAGGAACAGAGAAAGCACACGAAGTGAAGAACCGATCCATCACGGTTCACAGGTTATTCTAATGTGTGATGTACAAAAAGAAAGTGATGAGTTTTCTTGTCATTGGATATTTTCATTTCACAAACTAATGAGCTAAATTCCACTGAGAACACCAAATGTGACCTTGACCTTGAGCACAGTTTAGCTGAAGATCCATTAGTGGATCACGGTGTGCTAGTTTGATTCAATTCTAAACAGTATTGCAACAACTGGATCAGACAGAAGGCCAAATATTGTTCAAGGTGACAGCACAGACCTTTTTCCTACAAATAACATCCAAAAGAATATGTATGAAAGTATGTCCTACTTTATCTATCATGTTCAACATCTCTTTGTGACTCTGCAACTCTCAAACAGTACCTGCCAGTGGGGTTACTCTGCCACTGTTTTATACTTCAGTGATGCCGGCTCGTGTGGGCTGATCATGTTAGAGTTGGATCTCTTTGATCCTGAAGAGACTTCAGAACTGGTTGTCTATACAAGGATTGGTAGAGCATAACATTGGTTGGCAGCTTGCCTAGGCTGATCTGAGACTGATCAGTCTGACACCAATTATGACTGAAAAACTGAAAACCAATCATTCGATCTTATTGTAACATGTAAAAATATCTTCTGTGAACAAGTCATTTCTATATTAGTAAGCAGCCTCACTTTGCTCCTTCGTGTGTGTGTGTGCGTGTGTGTGTGTGTGTGTGTGTGTGTGTGTGTGTGTGTACTTTAGGATCATCCACATAAATATAGGAAGCAAAGCAGTATGTAAACTGAAAAAGACTGAAAAAGCTTTCTAAAAATGGAACTGAGTCATTTTTTGCAACAAGGAGGCCAAACAGACTCAAATGTAACAGCTAAATGGAGAATTACAAAGTCCGTGACTTGTGACTAAAACTTGGAAAGGATACTGATAGAGAATAGATGTTAACATTTGGAGAAGTGGAGAGAGGCTGAATCATTATGAGACTGCTGTCTCTAGGAGGCCTCTTGATCTTGTGTTCAAGGCAGATGACCAAAGTCTGACCATACTTTCAGTCAGTAGACATAAAATGAAATGAGGGGATTGAAATACAAAGGAACAGACTGCTGCATCTTAGTGCTCCTTCTTTTGTATGCTTCTCTGGACAAAGCAGGAAACACACTGAGATATGTCACCAAAAACATTTTGACAAAAGCCCAGTTATGTTTATTTTTCACTTACTAATGCAGAGTCCGCCCTAGTGCAGGATGTAGAAGTTCGCAGTACTCTTGAGTTTGATGTAATTACAATGAATATTCATTTTCTTTCAGAAGATGTTATTGTTTATTTTAGTATAATCCGAGGGGGCAGCAGCATGCCTGAACACAAGGGCAAACTAAACAGGAGCAAAATTAGGAAAGACATAGAAGAGGAAGCTTTCGCTTTAGCTGGAATTTGTTGCGACAGTCACCAAGAGCTCAAATGCTTTTCACAAAGAGCTGCACACAGGACTAAAAAAAAGACTCTCTCCAAAATGTTATGCGGGCATTTGTCTACCATCTACCGCTCCAGTGTGAAACTAAAAGCCCACTGAAACCTGTGAAATAATGCTTGGATCCACAATGTTTATTTACTGCCTCAAAAGCTAGTGATATTAAAAAGAAGCACATTAAATAATTCACATAGCCTCCGCCGAGCAGCCAGTTCAGTTTGTCTGTTTGTTTGTTAGCACGAATACTCAAAAGGTTAAGGACAGCATGAAAGCATAAAACTTTAAAGACTTTCTTTCACCAGACTTTGCATCAGCCCAAACAAATCATAGCAATAAAGGGAAAAGAGAAAAAAACAAGCCTGATTTCATCAGACTAAACAATGCAGGTTTAAAAACACCCTCAGTGTTTTCTATGGACATTGTGTACTGGCTTTTATTTCAACTACTGATATGAAATTCTAAATAACCAAGAGGTGGAGAGCATTGGCTTCAGTGGTTGCAGGATCTCTACCCTGCTTTTTGTAGATGGAGTGATTTTGTTGTCTTCATCAAGCCCTGACCTGCTGCTTACACTGAGCAGGTTTAAAGGAGAGTATGAAGCAGCAAGGATGAAAATTAGGACCTCTGAGTTTAAGGCCCAACTTCTTAGCCAAAAAGCTGCTTCCCCAGGTGGAGGTATAAAAGTATCTTGGGATCTTGAACATGAGTGAGGGGAGAGTGTAGTGGGAGATTGACAGATGGATTGGCGCAACATCTGCACTGATGCAGACACTGGATTTGTCTGTTAAGGTGAAGAGAGCTGAGTGTTAAAGCTAAGCTGTCAGCTTGCCAGTCCATCTGCATTCCTACCCTCACCTGTAGCCACAAGCTCTAATTAATAATACAAATGCTGCAAATGAGCGTCTTCTGATGAGTTACTGGGCTCTCACTTGGAGAAAGAATGAGTAACTTGGCTATATGGAAAGGAGTCAGAGTAGAGCTGATACTCCACATTGAAAGGAACTTTTTAGAGCATGTCCAACTGGAAGGAGGCGATGGAGCAAATTAAGGACACACTGGTGATAGTACTGCCTTGTGCCTTCAGAGGTGGCCGGGGAGAGGGAAGTCTGGGTGTTTATTTAGAGTGCTGCCACGGATGGACTTCAACATGTGCTGTGTTTTGTGCTACTGATGTAGAACCATCCTTAGTTTAGGGCAGCGGTCCCCAATCCCCGGGCGTCGTACCGGTACCGGTCCGTGAGAGTAGAGGCTCAGGTGTGAAATGTATGGTTTTCAGGGTTTTTATTGGTTTTCAGCGTTATTTTGTTATCGTTTTTATCGTTAACTCGGTTTTCCTGGGTCTTTTCACGTGTGTTATGAATAAAGTCTTCTTTTTTTCGGTACCGGTACTAGTTTTATTTTGTTGTATTTATCTGCGACACCTTAAAGGCCGGTCCATGAGAATATTGTCGGGCATAAACCGGTCCGTGGCACAAAAAAGGTTGGGGACCGCTGGTTTAGGGGGTCTGTCTGGTTCTCTAAATCATGACAATTAGATGGATAATGTTAGTTCATGTCTATTTCTTTTTTATATTATTCAGTTTTGTGATGTACATGGATTAACTCTGGTCTCCAAGAGGCAAACATAGCCACTGTAATTTACTGAGGAAATTGGTACCATGCTTAATCAGCACAGTACCACCTGGACCGATGAGAATCAAAGAGAAGCCTACATGGAAAATGAAAACACAGTTGGATATCATGGTACCTTACACTCGAGAAGGGCTGAAGAATGTAATTTTGACCTATGACTGTTAAAATATCAGATCTCGCTATTCAGATGGAATTTTCACAACCATTCACAGGAATGTCTCACACCGTTTCAAAGCCTTAAAAAAGATCAGCTATACATTTTCTGCAGAAGTGAACACTTACTGATTACTACGTATATTAAAAACTGTGTTGCAGATTCTTATTTTTTAAAAGCGTCCAAACTCTTATGCTCTTTCCCCTTCTTTGTCAGATAAACACACACTTTCATTCCACAGTTACTTATTCACAGTGTGTGCATATTCCTGCAGGCAAACGTATTAACAGCATCCTTCTGACAGCTTAATCATGCGTTCAGAAATGTGACAGACTCAAATTTTAGGGACAAGCCGGGAACACTGACTTCACAGGACTTTTTAGCATGCCAGTTCCTTATGCTTCATTAATAAATGCACTTTACACTCACACATTATGCAGACACTTCTAACCCTCACGCATTATGTGTCTTGTCATTTCATGGATGTTTGAGTCTTCTCATCTGTAGGTGGTTTAGGGCTGTGGGATGGACTTTTTTTTTTTCAACTACAAGATTGTCATGGCCAGTAATGATAACATTGGGATATCTAGAGAACATCAGAAATAATGTAGACTGTGCAAGTACCTACAGAGCATATAAAGGGATTTAAAACATTCAAAAGGTTCAACTGTAAAAAGAAGAATTCACTATGTTCTTGTGAATGAGGCAAATGATTAAAAAATAGATTGGCTAAATCAATATGAACAAATGTCACTGATAAATGCAATACTCCAGTTGTACAAAAAATATCATAAAGCCAGAAAAAGACGACCAAACTGCAGCGACTCAAGCAAATCTTCCAAAACCTGCAGACAAACCTGTGAGTCAAGGCCCAGGGCACAGCTGTGCATTAGTTTATGAGCACAAAGAGAGGACATGAGACACAAGACTGTAGCTGACATTAACTGATTCATCATACACATTTTAACGTGACATCAATTTATTTTTTAAATATCACAGTTATCAATATTACAACACTGCTTTATTTTTAGCACCACAGATTCAACAAGCTGCTGGAAACATCTCTCAGAGATTTTGGTGCACATTGGCATGATAGCATACATTAGTTCCTAATGATTTATCAGTTGCATGTCCATGATGCAAATCTGCTTCACCACACCAGACCTGATCTGCTGGACTGAGATCTGGTAACTGTGGATGACTCATAAGTACGCTGAAGTCACTGTCATGCTCAAGAAACAAGTTTGAGATCATTTGACTTTTGTGACATGGGACATTATCCTGCTGGAAGCAGCCATCAGATGATGGGTACACTGTGGTCATGAAAGGATGGGCATGGTCACCAATACAACAATACCGAGACAGGCTGTGGTGTTTAACAATGCTCAATTGGTACAAAGGGATCCAAGCCAAGAAAATATCACTTACACCATTACAACACTACACCCGTTTGAACTATTGATCCGAGGCTGGGTGTTTTCTTGTTGTGTACACTGAATTCTGGCCATACTACTTGAATGTTAAAGCAGAAATTGAGACTAACAGACCAGGCAATGTTTTTCCAATCCTCTGTTGTCCAATTTTCTGAGCCTGTGTCAACTGTAGCCTCGGTTTCCTGTTCTTAGCTGACAGGAGATGCACTTGGTGTAATGCTGTAGCCCATCTGCTTCACTGTTAAACGTGCTGTGTATTCAGAGATGCTCTTCTGCACACATTGGTTGTAATGAGTGGTTATTTGAGTTGCTATTACCCGCCCTATCAGTTCAAAGTAGTCTGGCCATTCTTCTCTAACATCTGCAATCAAGAAAGCATTTTTTCACAGAGAACTGCTGTTCACTGGATATTTTCCCTTTTTTGGACCATTCTACATTGGCATGGGGAAAAGTTTCTGAAGTACTCAGATCTAACCATCTGGCACCAACCATATTCCACATTCAAGGTCACCGAAATCACCCTTCTTCCTCATTCTGATGATTAGTTTGAATTTCATCTAGACGATGTCTATGCGCATAACTGCATTGAGTTGACGCTACATTATTGGCATATTAGATATTTGCATTACAAATACAGTTAAACGATTGTAACCAATTCTGTATACCACTACTGCTGTTGGCAACATGATAAATAGACCAAAACAATAAAACAGGCCTTGTGTGTTCTGAAACAAATATCCACATTTAAGAAAATACACTTGGATAAAGTAAAGACCAGCATCATGTTTAAAGCAAAAATATTTTTAGCAGTTTTATGATGACATACACAGGTGATTTGTTTGTGACCTAATTTTCTCAGTTTTTAACTTAGCTGCTTTAGAAAGTGACTTGAAATAAATTCTAATAGCAACTAAATTATGCAGGGTTGTGGATGCCGGACCAGTCCCAGCAGGCTCCTGGGTGAGTGAATACACCCTGAACTAATCCCAAGTATTACATAGAGTTTACCTAATTTGCATGAGATGGCAATATTGCTCCCACATATAAAGCCCCCAGCTAGGCAGTGGCTTTTATTAACCTAGAACCTAATCTGTCAGGTAGCAGTGTCGTCATCAGTGCAGGCAGGTACAGTGTTCACGCTGAAAGTAGGGCTGTTCAATTAATCAAACTTTAATTTCAGTTACAATTTTAGCTTCCAACGACAAACCAGAAATAAAGGGGCGCATGACTGATGTATGCAATTTTGCTTTATGTTCGGCCATTTGATAAACATGAATGTCTATTATGTTTAAGTTATTAAAAACCCAAGTTAACCAAGCTGTACAGTAATTTTGTTACAAAGCTTTGGCTCAGTGGCGCCCTCTGTGTCTGTATTGTATCATAAGCTATGTTGCTGTGTGTCTTGTTGATGATGTTGATACACTGGCATCTCTGACAGAGGATTCTCCATCACCAGATTAAACCGACCAAGATTCGCAGTAAATAATATTTACAGTTACTCTTAATAATATTTCAAAAAGCTGACATCAGATTAATTGTCATGCTCAGTATTTCTAATATAATTTTGTTAGCCACTATGGACACGAGGGACAAGAAAGCCCTGTTTGATTGTTCACATGGGCACCTGATTATTTTTATATAAGACAAAAATTTAAAAACTGCAGATATGTCCTTTGATCCAGCTGAGAACATCCTGTCACCTGCGGGCTCCATTATGGTCAGTCTCACCTGCTCCTGCTGCGTCATATCCATTCATGTGCTTGAAAAAGATGTGAACAGAGCAGCACAGCTGTCTCTGGCTAATGAGACAGCTGAGCCCACCCACTCCTCGATCATATTCACTATCACTGATTAAACACCATGACAACAGAAAGTTCTTAATATAACATAAAAGAGTGCCCAAGTCTGCTGGGTGTCAGGAAAAGGAGTGTAGATGATAACACGCTTTATAAGAAAACAAAGGCAAAGGGAGTGCATATTTACTTCCGTTGTGTAGGATCAGAGAGGCCTTTCTTGGGCTCAACTGTGACCACAGCACAGCTTACAACTCTGAGAGGGCGAGTACCCATTGCTAAACGTAAATCCCACCTCAGCAGCTCAGCCGCTCTCTCATTATGGGACACTAGGGGCTGTTGAGCCCTGCGGAGGAAAGTTGAGGGGGTGACCGTTGTGGGCGTGGGGGTAATCCTTGTGCTTTTGAGCCAATTTCCAAAACTCAGTTTGGTGTGGCAAAGAGATGGGGACACTGTAGGCATTTGTGCAGGAATTTGCAATCGACGTGGGGGGGGAAAGAGAGCAGGGACGCATACAGAGGGTTGGAAGAAGGTTGAAGCATGCAGAAGAGAGAGAATCGTGGAGACGTGAAAGAAAGGAAGGATGAGGCATTAGACAGATGGAGGGGAGAAAGATATGAAAAGTGCACGTGCCAGTGCATGTGAAGCGTGTCCATCTATGCTCACTTGCCTGCTCCAGTGTGTATGTGCACCAGACTGACTAAGCCTCCCTTTATTTGCTGTAAGGATTAGGGGGACAGCACCGACACATGCGCATTCTCAGGCTTAACGCGGTGCCAGACTCTGAGGCACACTCACAAGGGGGGGTGTGAACATAAGCACACGGCTGCAGAAAATGACGAGCACAGTCTCTGACTCTTGTTGAAGGCTCCACCATGAAGACAACGACAGTTTATTACACGATGTGGTAAATTTTGAATGCCAGTACATAATGCTGATATCTCAAGAGGGCTGTTATCCGATTAGGAATTGTTTGGTTACTGGTCTGAAGCGATCCCACTAAGATAGGACCATTTTAGGCTCCGTTTTTACTCAATGTTTGGTTACATTTAAGCCCCAGAATGACTTGGCAAGCGTTATAAAAGATATTACAGCTAGGCTTAAAACCAACACTTTTAAAACATTAACCAATAAGCTCGAGTTCTGTTTGATGTTCTTTTCAAAAAGTGATGACTCCAGCACACTTTCAGGCAACTGCTAAATGTTGCATAACCTTAAAAACGTAGTAAACTCCTCTCTTTACGGGAGGACAGTCTGAAAATTTCATATCTCTAATTTCTGAAAATGGGTACTGCTGAACAAACTTTCGTCCATCATCTCTAGTAGCTTATGCGTTACCCTCAGGTGGAGCTGTGTGCTACTGCTTCACCCAGTATGGTCATGCAGGTCAAACACTATCATACCAATTCCCCAGGTTTGAGTAGCTGCTAATCTCAGCTGGCTCGGGACTGGATTATCCAATTAAAAAACCCTGACCCCTGAAATGACCCACTCAGCACTAAGCACAGGGGTGTATACTACTGTCACTGTGAGAGATAAGAGGAACAGGATTGGATTTGGGGGTAACAGGTAGATATGGGAAAGATTTTTAGTAATTACTTTCTGCACAAAGCTGGAGATAAAATGGATGAAACTGCACCTAAATTTGTTTTATAGGGAGGATTATTTTTCTTTCAATCTCTTAAACAGTGTCTTAGCTTTTACTTAAAAGCTACACACTCACTGGGTGCATTATACTGTTAACAGCACCCCTAAATCCTCTTAGTTTTAAAACTTCACATTTAAGTTTGAGCTGACATAATTTGGCGATTAATCCATTGGTCCACTGATAGAAAATTAAGCTGCGAGTATTTTTGCTAACTCCGAGTCAACCACCCACCAATCATCCAGTTTTAGTAGTTGTTTTGTTTAATGAAAACGTGGTACTGGAATGATTAATTGAACATCTGTGCTTGTGTTGTCTGTGGTATTTTCATTTCTGGATATTTCTTAGTTTTGCATTGCTGGTCAGATGAGACAGAAACATTTTAACAAAGCAACAGAGGCATTAAGAAAGATTTTTTTGTGGACCAAACTTGTTTAATCCAAATAATTGAGAGAATAATGAGTAATCAATGCTGGAAACAACTGTTTAACTGACTAAGAAAAAAAACTGTACTCACTGCCCATTTTATTAGGTACTCTTTGCTACTACTGCTTTGCCTTTTGCCTTCAGGTCTGAAGAAAGCAGTGTGAGATTATCTTAGCTTTGTTGCATGGTACACTATAATGTTTGAAGCCTATGGTGGATCTCCTTCTTCTTCATCTTTTGGCTCCTCCCTTTAAGGGTCACCACAGCAGGCCATCAGCCTCCCACCCTACCTCCTGTCTTTTTGTTGGCAGACTCCAAACTGTACATCATAGGAGGTCTCCTACCTTCTTGTAAACCTTACCTTTGGTAACCTTGCAAAACCTTACCAAGATTCACCATGTTGTGCATTCAGAGATGCTTTTCTGCATACCATTGTTGAATGGTTATTTGAGTTAGTCTCGCATTCCTGTCAGCTCTAAGCATTTTCACCCAGACATTCTCTGTAAACCCTAGACATGGCTATACTGCAAATGCACTCCAGTTTCAATCATGTGATTGCCTGATAGTATTAACAAGCTGTTGAACAGCTGTACCTAATAAAGTGTTCAGTAAATGTATTCAGTTATCAAGAAAAAAGTTTATAAAGTTTGGCTTAACTTGCTTACCTGTCCTAACTGTAAATGGATGTTATGTCATGGGCCTGAATCTAGAAGCTATGCATTCCTTTTTTATGGTAAAGTTTCTTCTTGGATGAAGTCGTTCCACAAGGGAAGTGACTGAAAAAAAACCTAACACATACCATCCAATCAATATGTCTGTAAACCATGAACATTTATAAACTTCTCTTTATCATTGGAAGTTAGCTAACTTATTTGTCCTGATTTTTTAAATTCCATCTCTTCTTTTTAGTAGACAGCTTCAGTCATATCTGCACTCGCTGATTTAATCAGAGGAAATTGTCTTCATTTTAATAATCAAAAACCAATTTCAGAGGCTTCCAAGAGATTCCCAGACAGGCTGCTGCCTGGCTTCAGCATGCACTGATGTTTGTTTACTGTATTCACTTCAGAGTGCAAGAAATTCCCTGTCAGTCATCACAGAGACAGAGACACACAAAAAACTCACACATTGCCTTCACATAAACACAAATTTGTGTCCCTGACCTATATATGGATAATTTGGCAATGCTGCAACTCTCCCACTTAAGATTCCAAACACACCCAGCCTCTTTTTCTGTCTCCTCGAGCAACAATGTCACTGTTTGTAAAATCTATTCTGATATTAGATGTTAGGCATACACAGTACCTTCTTCAGTATCACCACTACGGTTCATTGCTTCTTCTACAGTCCTGTGCTGTTTCTTGTCTGTACAAGGTATACTACTGTTTAGAAAAACTAGGCTTTTTTCATTTCTCTAATTCGTGCCTCTTCGTCTCAACCATCCTCCTCCCTGTGACCCAGAAATTAACCTCAGTGTGCCATGTTGGAGGATGTCTCAATTCTTAAAATGCATTTGAAGGACAGAGGACAGAGGAAGCCTGCCAGAGGAGCTATAATTGAGGATGCACAGGTGTATCCTTGGCAGAAGTGCTTTTACCTTCCAAATATAAAACAGGAGAGGTTGACTGGAATATACACATCATGGCAAGACTTTTTATTCATATGTTGTTGCAGTTACTCAAAACCCCACCTCACACAGACTTAGAGACTGTGCTGCAACCCCCCTGGGAACCCCACACCCTTCCGACCTCCAGCAACCGCTCAATGATTAAATTCAATTCTTAATTCATTGGGTGCTTGGCATTGGGGAATGGACATTTCACCATAACAGAAGACGGTCCCCCAGGAGTCAAAAGGTCAGTGTGACCGAGGCTTAAGATGATCAAACTTTCTGCCCTTTGCCATGTGTATGCGTGCGCATTACATCTTGTCACATTGCACCATGTTGTGAGCTGAAAAGAAATGCAGCTCTAACATTTAAAAAATACCAAACCCACATTACACCTGAGATGATAAATAAAGAAGTAGTTGGGCTAAAACGCAATAATTAATGTTGTGACAAACTTTAGAAATTTAGATCGCTTTATAATGGGCTACCAAAAAGGACGCCTGTTAAATGTTTAAATGTTTGTTGCCTCGATTCCTCATGCTTTTTGTCATCATGCCTCCTCTGTTGCATCTTTGGTGGGAAATGCAAAGTGGAGTCGAGGACAGAGCTTAAAGAAATGAGAAAGGAACATCCTGAATCCACATACCCCAAAAACTCTAGTCTGTATACAAGTTAGAAAGAGTAGAGTCCTGTGAAGTTCTGTGTGCCCCTTTGAGAGTCCTTTTTTGTCTATTTAATCAAACAAATTGCAATATTACATAAAGATAACCTGAGTAATTACAAAATGCTGTTTTTTAGGTGATGATTTCATGTTTTAAGGGAACAAAGATATGCAAACCTACCTGGCCCTGGCTCTAAGTAAAAAAGCAATTGCCCATAAAGCTAATAACTGGTTGTGTTATCCTTGGCAGCAAAAACTGCAATCAAGTGTTCAAGTGGCATAAATATCGCTCCGGGGGAATTTTGGTCCACACTGGAAAGTTTTCAAGCATGAACATTCTGTTTAAGGTCATATCAAAGCATCTGAATCAGAGTTAAGTCCAAACTTTGATTAGGCATCTTGCTGATCATGAAGACAGAGACAAGGCAAACTTTCCTTCAAACTTTCCCATGGATGTCATGAATCATGAACTCTGACCTTAACTAGGCAAGTGTGATCTGCAAGTCTTTAGATTTTGCTCTGGGGTTTTTTTGTTTTGTGAACTCCTGGATGAGTCGTCAGTGGCTTTGTTTCCCTTAATAGAATCATTATTTAAAAACTTCTTTTTGTGTTTAAACAGATGATTTTGATCTAACATTAAAATTTATGTGTTGATCTGAAACGTGTGACAAATATGAATAAAAATAAGGAATCGGGAAAGGGGTAAATAGTTTTTCACCTCACCGCATCTTTAATTTTTTTTAAATACAAAATATCTGATGTCCACTGATTTAAATACAAATTGCAAGGCAGAAGAAACACGCAAACATCCGTCAACACTGCACAATGACCATAGCAATTCATAATTTTTCATTTGTTTGACTTTATGAATGAAAACCCTCACTGTGATAAAATGGCACTAACCTGCAGACTAGTTTCCAATATCCAATGTTTCCTCCAGCATGTGAATGCAAGATAACAAAAGTAGCTAAGAAAATGTTACAATAGAAATCCAGAACAGAGATCATCATTACACTCTCATCAGCTGCTCTTACTGGCCAACATGACAATACTGAAGTGTTTGGATGGTTAATCACATGTTACTTCAAACACAATTTTGTTTCACTTTTCTTGTGTTATAAATCAAGTGAACCCCTTTTCTGCACAGTGATAGACTTTAGCCCCTTCCCAAAAGTCCAAACAAACACTGTTTAGTTTTTCTCAAGCCAAGATGACAAGAAGAAAGGCTTTTGCCAGCAAGCCTATCAAGAGGAAGTAAAAATCATAGTGTGTCCAAAGGCGATGCTGCAAAGGGATTATTAACAGCTGTCTGCTGCATGCCCTCTTTTGTCTCAGCATCACTAAAGGTATCTCACCGAGTCTACTTTCAGCAGTGCCCAGTGACAGGAGGCTAGGTATTCATGCAAAGTCTCTAGAGCAGGGATGTCAAACTCACTTCACATCCTGGGTCACGTACTGCCCACTTTGATCTTAAGTGGACCAGACCAGTAAAACTCCCCTTTCTGTCACTACACATTTAATCCCTGACATATCTTAATATAAGAAAAACAAATGCAAACTCACAGCATGTCTCGGTTTTTCTACAACATAAAGAAATGCTATTGTAGTAAATGAAAGAAATCTGTCAGCACTACTCCTTTGGTTTAAATTGTAAGAAAGATATATGTCGTGTTGGCAGCTCATTGCCCAGACTGTCTTGTAATCATAAAACAGAAAGGTTTTGTTGAATTCACAGAACTTCGTTTTTATTATTGTACACAACAGATAGTAGATAGTGGGGAAAAAAAACTGAATTATGTCTGTTATTTAATTGTTTCTTTATTACTGAATCATTTTGGTGTAGTGGACATAGACATGGGCAACACGTTCTCACTCCCAAAGCGTAACATTTTTTTTTTTTTTTAACATTTTATGCTAGGTGACAAATTGTCCGTATATTACGCTTCCGGGCGCCCAACACATCCCTATATTATGAGATCGGAAAAATTAAGAAACATGAGAACCGTTTGGAATGAGCGTTTGTTTTACTTAAATCGCTTTGGAAAACACTATCTAACGTCATTAAATTGCTGGTTAAATTGGTCACCTTTTGCGATCCTCAGGAACGCCGCGGGACAAATCGTCACTATTTTACACCTTGGGAGCAGTGTTGGTCAAGTCAGTAACTAATTACTGATTACTTCCCCAAAAAAGTAATCCCGTTACTTTACTGATTACTTATTTTCAAAAGTAATTAATTACTTAGTTACTTAGTTACTTTTTAAAAACACGATTTACAACCTGAATAGGTGATAAGGCAAAAGATTTTTCAGCCCAATTCTACTTTTTCTGCATAATCCATCATACAAAATGTAATCAAATGGAAAAGTCTCTTTTTAAAACTTGTTTTATTAGTTTTAATCTTTTGCATCAAGCAAAAATTTAATTATATGCAACATTCTCTGACTGGAAGAAATTTGTATAATATACAAACCTATTTTCTGCACATTCCAGCACATAAAATAAAAAATTTTTTTGTGTTTACACTCAGTCTTTCAAATAGATGCAAGTAAAACGCAGCAGAAAATAAATAAAATCAAAGACTAGCGGTCCTTTTGCTCTATTTTCACCTGTAAAGCAGGGGTAGGGTAGGCGGAGGTTTGCCCTGGTGCAGGTGTGCCGCAGCGGTCAGTTGAAGAATCCGCAAGTTTCTCTGTGAATTTCCCATTAGTCGTAGCGCACTCGGTGCTTGCTTGGAAGTTTAGGGGTTTTTTTCGCTGTAAAAAGAAGTTTTCTTCCCACGCACAATTCACTTTTTATGGAATCAAACTCAAAGTAAGGTCAGTACCTCCACACTTTAAACGCTGCACGCTCATACTCTCTCCCGCATTCGATATATTATCCATTGTTGATCTGCACACAGCTGTTGTCACCAACGTCGCACTCGCTTACGTCACTGTCATGAGACATTCTCGCAAAAAAAATCACGGTTTTAGTAACGCAGTAACGCAGCGTTCCTACGGGAAAGTAACGGTAATCTAATTACCGTTTTTGCAATAGTAATCCCTTACTTTACTTGTTACTTGAAAAAAGTAATCGGATTACAGTAACACGTTACTTGTAACGCATTACTGCCCATCTCTGCCCGGGAGTGAGAATGCGCAGTTGAAAGTCCAACATTTATACACTCTTTCACATTTTCCAAAGCCGTCCAATGGGCCAGGTTTGAGTGTTTGCCAAGCTGATTCTGGGCCTCGTGCCTTATGTTTGACATCCCTTTTCAAAAGGCACAACGGTCTGCCGCCACCTGGCTCTGTGTTGCTCCCCATCTACACCTTCACACTGAAAGCAGTGGAGGTTGCAGCCAGCTCATCCTGACATGCCACATTATTAAAATAGAAATACAAGTTTATGATCTTGAAAAGAGAAGTAGCTGTGCAAAAGGTACGCAGAGGTGCTGCCAGCGCCCAGGCCTGTACATCATGTAAGAGTGAACAAGTTAAATGTGTGTATGGGACTGTGTCTCTGATGCAAGCCAGATGCAACCGTAGCAGTGAAGCTTCCTTTTTATCAAGGTATATGCTGACTTTGTGTCGCACAACTTCTTGCATCAAAGATGAGCCAAGGAAAACAGGCGTCTGAGCAGATAAGGATGGGAACCAAGCTGGAATAAAGGAGAGCAAAAAAAGGAAAAAGAAATCTGGTATTTTTCCTATGATGGATAGCTTAACCTCCTGCTGTCATGGCTGCCAATTTTAGAAGCACAGTACAAATACATTTTTGCTTCATCCTCAATGTCATGCAGCTGCACCTTTATAATAAAACTGGCTTTTGAAATCAGCTCGCATAAAATATAAAAGTTTCAGAATCTCTTATTACGAAGCCGAGCGAAAAAAAAACCAAAATGTTTATTCCTCAATGATCTTCATTGGCCTTGATTTTAATATTTAGAATAGTGAACAAATCCAGCCAATCCACATATAAGGTAATAAGTGCAATAACTCAAATAAAAATTAATAAATAAACAGATAAAGGACTCACATAATCAAGAGGAGCATTGAAAGATTCTATAAAGCTGTTCTGAGTACAATAAATTCTGCATTGTCACAGCAAAATGAAGTGCTACAGTAATTAGCTATATGAGCTTAATCCATCAGGTTGTTGCAGTATTAACCAGGCAGGAGAGGTGTGCTTGCATGTAGTGCTGTAGTTCACACTGTGAACAAAGTGAACGACTTATCATCCCACTACTATACAGCAATTTGGCTGGACAAAGCTGGTACCAAAATAAGAGGCAGTCAGTGGAAGAAAGCCTTGTTTTGCCCTCCAGGTGGGCGTTCCTGCCATGATGTAACATCACGGGAAAACTATAAATTGCTTTCAACCACTGGTGACAAGTGAAGGATTCCTTCCAGCAATACTTCAGCCATTACTGACTCTTTGAAGGTCACACCACTCGGAATGAGCTTTGGCCTCATCACAAAGGCCCCAAATAAAGACTGAAGTTATGGTTTCTTTATTTTTGGGGTCAATGCTTTTTATGAGCACAGGTTTTTGGCCCGGAGAGAAAGAGAAGCAGTTGGTGGATGGGGAACAAAGGAACAGCAGAACAAATGAATAAGAAGACCTGAATAATTTAATTTGGAGAGCAGAAATGTCATCTCAATTAGACCGTGAGATGAACTCAGCACCTCGCATGCACATGCATACACACACACTACATGGGGGGAATAGAAGTCACTTCAGTTGCAGGAATAGACGAAACCATGAACAGAGAGGAGAGAAAGACACAGAGGGAGCCATCTGCCTCTTGCATTAGTGCATTAGGAGCTGCGGACTTGCTCCAAGAGTGCAGTGCTTGAAGATGAAACAAACCTCGCTCAGTCTTCACTCTCAGCTCAGCTTACTGTCCAAATCAGCAGAGACACGCTTACATAAAATTGTGTACACAACACACACACATACCTATGAAATAAGACCTGTAAATGCATGTCCACCCAAGTAATAAGCCTCTCGCTGACAGCTCAGAAGCCACATTTACACCATCTCAGTCTTCCTCCATCGCTCCCTGGCTGGCCGAGCTTGATGCAGTATATTTAGTAAGAGGGATGAGAAGAGCAGCAGAGGATGAATCCTCTGATTAATGCATCTCTCATCCCCACTCTAATCCCTGGTTCAAGCACCTGTCAAAACAGGAACTTTCACATGCACTTGTGAAAATCTCCACTTAAATTGCACGTTTGAGTTGCATGAAGGCCACAGCAAAACTTACTCAACCAATATATTTGGTTACACACAAAAAACACACACAATTAGGCCTAAGATTAAAGGCTTTGTAGTGCAGAGAAAGAGATAGCAAGGATTCCCTTGTTGGGGTAAGAGAGTTCAAATCCAACTTGTGGATGGATGATCTGTGTTTTATAAAACCTGGTGCATTTCCGCTTTATGAGTAAGTACTGCCATGTTTACTTATTCCACACCTTCTGCACTAACCCCTGTGAAGGATCCTGTGTAAGCACGGGGCAAATCCCCAGCTCTGGGGCAGATTAGGCAGATTACGTTACCACCTTGACGGAGAGTTGCAGGAAATCTGAGGCATTCCCATGGCGGTGTATAAGTCATGTCAGCCCTGACCTAGCACAAGCTTTAGTCTGTCAGCCACACATAAACCATGGCCTGGCATCCCAACAAGAAACACTGACGAGGACTATCAAGCTTCTGACATGGCTCAAGAGAAGAAGGCATATACTGGCAAGCCAGCAGGGGTACAGATTGTTTTCATTATTTTGTTGGATTAACAAATCAAGAGGAACTAAGTATACATGACTACATTTCCCCATTCCCAACCCAGGGTTATCAGGGTATCTTTCTGGGTAAATTTCAGAGCTCCCACACATCTACCCAGATATCAGGCTCTCATAATTGGATAGTGGTCCAGTGTGTATAACATGTCAGATTGAAAAGGAGCCCGGGGAATGTTTTCATTCAAAATGAGGACTCAAAATGCAGACATGACAGGGAATAGCAGGTAGGTGGTAAAACAAGCAACTTTAATGAATGAAAATGTGGTTACAGAATGAAGAAAATGACTAACAAAAGTCGCCACAGGCAACTGATCCAAAAAAAATCAGTCAGTCCTGCAGAACAGAAGAGACTTGTAAACAAAAGGGAACAGAAATGACAAAGACTGAGGAAGAACACACAGACTACATACACCAACAAGGGAGACAAAGGTAATAAGGAACTCAATCAAACAAACAAAAAAGAAGGAAAGTAAAAACACCAGAGCGCACATGAGGAACTAAACTTCAAAATAAAGCACGGAAAATAATTTAATGCAGAAAAGAGGTAGATGAGGGAGACTCAAGAGGCACACGAAAAGTCATAAAGACATGAAGAATATTTGAACTGACATTCAAAAACACAAAGTAAGAGAAAAACTAACAATAATAACAGAAACCAGAGAATTACAAAGTCTGTTTACTTGAAAATCCCTAAAAGCTTACCAGGATAACTGCATACACTAACATACTTCTCAAAACAAATACACATCATTGTTTTTGCCATAAAACAATAAAGTTATTCTAAATCAGCTGGTTCCCACAGTGCTGGAGGTATTTCACTGAGACAAAGGGGCAGGATGATTAGGCATTGATCTCCTGACACCATCCTTAGATGGATATTGATAAAATTTTACTGATACCATTGTTATTATCCATTCTGCTTATAGGTGCCATTCTTTATTGATTACTTATATTGATCCCTTTTGTGGGGGAAAAAAAGTAGGCGTCTACAGGCATCAACATCTATTGATGTTAACTGTGAAAACTGAAGAGAGGAGAAAACTGGCTTGCATGTGACTCGTGTGCATCAGCGCCATAAATATGGGTTTGATTGACAGGTTCTCACCCCACCTCCCAACTCTTACCCCGCGCAGCTCGTTGTTAAAGATGGTTGCCGTAAAAACAGTTTTCCATGCTAGGCATAATAAACTGAATAGTCTCATCACACAAAGGATGAAAATTAAGGTTTTCAGTCCCTCTAACTTGGCTATCCTTGGCGATGAAGAGAAGAGACGAATGACAAGGAATTTCCAGAACTTCTGTTTTGTGTTTTTTTTTTCCAGATGTTAGACCATGCGTGATGTGTTTTAAGGAGAAGGAGGGAGTGAGAATAGATGGGGGGCGGGGGGGTTCTATGACTAAAAACAAGTCCCAAGGCCTCTCCAGATGCTTCATCTGAATAAACCAGTCTTTTTAATCAATAAATCATCTACGCTCTCTGAAGAGGACTGAGGCTGCACAATCCAAGATAAATACGCACACATTCATATATACGCTTGCATATAAACACATTCAGACTCTTGAAAGAGTGAGAAAGAAAGAAATACAGACTGACAAAAAGAAAGACAACTGTTTTTATCTTGTTAAAGGCCTTTAGGATAAAGCAAGCCTCTATTCACATGACTGGAAACTGTGAATGCGAGAGTATGTCCTCAAAGGGAATAATTTTCCTCAAATGGTTTTAATGCTAATTAAAATTTTGAAGATAGCTGAACAATATACTGTGTTAATTACTGCTTAAATTTGCATGAAATCACACAAACGGGTTGATTTTGTAATTTGATCAGCTGGAGTACATGATAATAGATGTGGCAGGCCTTTAGCTGGATATTGATACTACGTGCGGTTCTGATTTGGTCGTTTCACTTCTGTGCTGTGTTGGGCTTCCCACACCACATGTCAGCACCTGTGTTGGTTACTACCATAGTTTGGTGAAAGCCAACAGTAAACAAAGGTATTTCATACCAGCGCCTACAGCTTTTTGCTGTGTGTTTGCAATACGTTATCTATTTAACCACACACTGCGGTCAGGTGAGCTGACACAAGTGAACACTGATGCAGACACTGATGCCTTTCCTATTGGCTTCTCTGTCTCGCCCCCTCTTGTGTTGCGTTCAGTGTAAAAACTTTACTGAACTTGGGGTAACATAATGTGTTGTCAATTCAATCAATAGTATTTTACTGCAGCTGTCTCTTGTTAGTGCCACATACAATGCACATGTCTAGTATACTGTCTATGATAGCAGTGAGATGTATTCTGATTGTCCCAATGGACAATGATTTAGCTTGTTTTACATTAGAGTAATATTATCATCAAGAGGCTAATGAGCCTGAAAAGAAAGCGACTGGACTTCTTTATGTTTCTTGAAGATGTTTCACCTCTCAGAGGTGAAGACCTGAAGAAGCTCTTTCTAACCCTTTCTAAAACCAAACGGTGGTGAGATCCCTTCCTATTGAGGTCAGGTGAGGCAAGGTCTTAGGTACAAGCACTTGGGTTTAAATACCTGGGACTCTCAACCATTTAGTTTTAAAACTAAAGAAGCTTCTTAGATGAGAGGTGAAAAGGGTGAGAACCTTCTGTCATAAAGATTAGATTCATACATCTATCATCTTCTTCTGTATCCAGTTCAGGGTTGCAAGGCAGGTGGAGCCTTTCCCAGCTGTCCTGGGTAAACAGCAGGGTACACCCTGGAAAGACAACCATTCACACCTAGGGTCACTTTAGAATCACCACTTAACCTAACCCTATGTATGTCTCTGGACTGTGGCGTACTAGGAGATTCATTCATCTCCTGGGAAAAAGACACAGGGTGAACATGCAAAGTCCACACAGAAAGGGCCCGGACCAGTGCTAACCAGAGATGGAAGTAACGCGTTACTGTAATCCGATTACTTTTTTCAAGTAACGAGTAAAGTAAGGGATTACTATTGCAAAAACGGTAATTAGATTACCGTTACTTTCCCGTAGGAACGCTGCGTTACTGCGTTACTAAAACTGTGATTTTTTGCCAGAATGTCTCATAACAGTGAGGTAAGCCAGTGCGACGTTCGTGAAAACAGCTGTGTGCAGATCAACAATGGATAACATATGGAGTGCGAGAGAGAGTATGAGCGTGCAGCGTTTAAAGCGTGGAAGTACTGACCTTATTTTGAGTTTGATTCCATAAAAAGTGACAAAAACATTAGTGTCCGTTGTGCGTGGGAAGAAAACTTCTTTTTACACCGAAAAAAACCCTAAACTTCCAAGCAAGCACCGAGTGCGCTACGACGTAATGGGAAATTCACAGAGAAACTCGCGGATTCTTCCACTGACCGCTGCGGCACACCTGCACCAGGGTAAACCTCCGCCTACCCTACTCCTGCTTTACAGGTGAAAATAGAGCAAAAGGACCGCTAGTCTTTGATTTTATTTATTTTCTGCTGTGTTTTACTTGCATCTATTTGAAAGAGTGAGTGTAAACACAAAAAATATTATTTTATGTGCTGGAATGTGCAGAAAATAGGTTTAAATATTAAACAAATTTCTTCCAGTCAGAGAATGTTGCATATAATTAAATTTTTGCTTGATGCATAAAGTTAAAAGATTAAAACTAATAAAACAAGTTTTAAAAAGAGACTTTTCCATTTGATTACATTTTGTATGCTGGATTATGTAGAAAAAGTAGAATTGGGCTGAAAGATCTATCGCTTTATCACCTATTCAGGTTGTAAATCGTGTTTTTAAAAAGTAACTAAGTAACTAAGTCATTAATTACTTTTGAAAATAAGTAATCAGTAAAGTAACGCGATTACTTTTTTGGGGAAGTAATCAGTAATTAGTTACTGATTACTTTTTTCAAGTAACTTGACCAACACTGGTGCTAACCAACACACCACCCCTACTGTATATAGGATTCATATTAACTTTTATCAGCCTCAGTATAGTTTGATTTTGGCATCCATGCACATATCTGACACTTGTTACACCAGCATGTTAATACACATATGCATGCTTACACTTCTTCACACTTTAACTGATATGCATGTGGGTCATTGCACATTACAAAACCAGAAAAAGGCACAAAAATGAATAAAAATGGATAAATCTGATTGATCTTTTATTTCATTTTTAATTAACAGAGAAACTTCTGCTCTGTTAATTAACTGTGCTGTTTCTTTGCAAACAGGTACAGCAGAGCATACCCTTTTTTATTTCTTCTTATCTACTGTACACGATGCACACATGGCAAGCATAATCTACACAACATAATCTACATTTAGGTTTTCATCCACGGCTAATTTGAGGCAGCTTGTCTGACCATCTGGTTTGTTGCCTTTTAGTATTCTTTGCATCACTGCAGCAGCACACAGCAAATTGCCCTGCAACTTAATTAAAGCAACTTGTTTAACTTATCTGCAAAACGGCAATATGTTGATTGCAGTTTTTATTTTTTCTAAACTCGTTAGGTCTTTTTTCCCAGAGGGCATTTAAGCTTATCGTATAGACGAGCGATCCGATCCTTTTCCCTAAGTCCCATTAAGAAATGACAGGGTCACAGTGAGCAAGCGTGCAAAATATCAGGACCCTGAAACTAAAGCAGCTAAATGCGATTCAGTCATTATTATTTTATTTTAGACAGCTGTGCTTTTCCTGTCACGAAATGTTGTCTTTTGTGGAAAAAACTGGTTTGACTGACAGTTGCCACGGGCAAAGGCAGAATTTCTGAACTTCAGCAACAAAACAAACCAGAAGGTATAAACCTGCCAAGAGCTTCTCAAAAGTTATAGCTGCTTGTTTATTTATATTTCACAGTTAGTTGCAAAAAATTACCCGTTTGTTCAGATTTTTTTTTTAAAGATTATTAGTTAATCCTCCTTTTATGTTCGTTTCTCAGGTACAGCAATGATGTTCTTGGGTCAGTTTGACCCAGTGCATGTTTAGTTGTTGTTTATATCTCATTATTAACTCCTTTACCAACTATTTCATTCACTATTTAACGCAGTGGTGTTCTTTACCTGTCAAAGATCGTGGTTCACGAAGGATATATTACTCATTTTTCATTAAAAAAAATGTACATTAAAACTTTTTTTAACGGGCAAAGGAAAGACTTACTCATCCATATGACATTTTTTTATTTATTAAAAAAAAAAAAATTTAATGGAGTAATAATAGCTGAAAACATCTCTCTCCCGTCTGACAAGGCAAGTTTCTAGTGGCACAACCTATTGCTCTGCCTGTCTCTGAATCCCACAGAACAGCTGTTGAGTTATCCTGTGACTTATAGACCACACGAGTGACAAAATATACATTTACATGCAAATTTACCCATGTAAAAGCATTTTATGCAGCACCTTTCAACTCTCTCCAGAAAGTTAGCCGTCTGTTTAGAGTCATCTTTCCAAGAATGATTTTCTGTATTGAGTTTGGCACGACCAGCTCAAAAGCTGACCTGACGTCTGTCACATGAGTCGCTGCCATTCTAGTGGCACAGTGTTTGTGATGTTTTGTGCATACAGATTTCCCTGTATGGTTGAGAATTAAAATATCATAAAAATATGATAAATGCTTATTTTACCTACTTTTACCTACTTTATTAAAAACAAAATAACAAAGTAGGTGATGGATGTAGAAGATTGTAAACACTTCATTTGATTCATTAGAAAAAATACTCAAAAGCACTTACAATGCTTACATGTATCACCAGCCCATACAGCAGCAGCTTCATGACTTCACAGTTCTTTCGCATTTCATTAACCTTCAGTTTGTCAGCTGGGATGGCGCCAAGTCTTTGCTACTTGCCGTCACAGAGATTTCGCCAAAAGCGCTGGAGGAACAATAGAAAGACGGGAGGAGGAGACAGACAGTTCGAATGGGAACGGGATAAGATGAGCTATTTTTACCTGTTCTCCAGGTTCAAAGAGCGAACAGGTGCTAGAGGAGTTCAGGTGTCCTAAAAGAGGGCCGGCACGCCATGAAAATTTGAGTGTCGTGTCATAATGACAACTGTTTTCTTCTCTATCTTCATCTCGCTCTCGCCGCTCTCTCTCAAAGATAGCTCTCTGTAGTCATGAATATTTCATTTTCATACTTCTGAAAAAGAGAAGTGTGGCGTTTGTACTTCGACTGCTCTGCATACTAACAAGGAGCTCTTTCCTTTTTGGGGGGAAAAAAATTCTTGTGAAGTCAATAAATGTGATGAGAAATGAGGATGAGGGATGAACTCAGCGAGTGAAAGCAGCGGAGCCTCATCAGGAAAGTCAAATTTGCACTCGGTACCACTGATTGAACAACTTTGCAGAAATAATTTTTCTTTTTTTTTTCTTTTTTTTTAAAGGTATCCCTGAGTGAAAGCCTCCTTTGCTTAGCAGGTTTGGAGAGTTTTAGATGAGAAAGTCCAAGTCGTAAATCTCCCAGGCTGTGAACAGTCTGCTGGGCGTCGATTGGGGTCACGTCCTGTCTGTATCGTGCACAAGGACACCGAGCCATCGCTTTTTTGTTTGTTTTTTCTTTATCCTGACAACCATTTACTTTTGACTTTGAAAAGTAATCAAAAAGCTGCCAACCTAAAGTCTGTTCATTGATTAAATGTCAAGATGACTGCAGTTTAAAAGATGCAATATTGGGCTTTTTCGTTATTTTCCTTTAGTGTAATATATGTTTGGTATTTTTTCTTTGCAGAACTCTGAATTGCTTAAAGTCCACACTAAAGGGAGTCATTCTGTCCCAGTAAACATTCTGACCTACCCAGCGCATTTTGTTGGTAGTTGACCATCTCACTTTGGGTAAATACCCATCTTTTTGCCATCAACATGATTCTCATCTCTTTCTTTCTGCGCAGACTTCTCTTAAGTTAATATTAACGTAATTTTTTTAGCTAGTATTTAGCGTTTGCATACCATCCTTCGCGTTCATAACTTTGGAACCTGCGGATTTATGTTAGCAGAACAAGTGCTTCCTCTGCCGTTTCTGCCACTTGGTCAGATTGTTGGTCCACCATCATCTAATCAGCTGTTAAAGCTTCTGGCCAGTTGTCCCAATTGTCTTTCTATTTCTCTCCCATGTTCTCTGAGGGCCCATGGGCACACCTGTTTCCACTTTCCTCATCATCTTCCTGCCCATAAAACCACCAGCTTGGCTTCCAGCCTTCACCAGATCATTACACCTATTTCAGTGACGACTAGTCAGGCAAACGTTTGGTTATTTCTGAGTAACCTTTCCCCTGCTCATTGATTTTCTTCTCCCCATTAAGATTCTGGATTGTCTCATTCACCTGACTGCTCACTTTCCCTTGGACGTCACTGAGAGATTGGTTATATTCTTACTAGAGACTGATCTAAAGTTTATCACCAGCTGTAACTCATATGTCATCTGGCTCCTCTGAATAAATCACTATCAACCTGAGTCTTCTTTTATAAATCATTCAAGCTACTACATCCCATGTTTCTTACAGAAAAACTTTGGAAGAGATGAACACTGGGTCAAAATCATAACCTTACAATGGTCCCAAAGCCTCTGTCAATGTCCTAGTTTACTCGTTAAGTTCATACATGCAATCACAAGACACAATCTACTCGGGCTCTAAAAAAACATAATTTTTACTCATGCCTGATGCATGACATGTGACTTTTCTAGTAAATGAAAAATTTCAGTAACAGGAAGTAAGTAACGTTTGAATAACAAAAACCTTAATATTTAATTAAATATTCTATTGAACAATACATTCATGTCACCACAGCCAGTACAGAACAGCTCTTTCACTGCAGGAGTATCACTCTCCTTGAAGTTTTGTTTGTGTATACAGGAAATAAAAGAGGCACTAAATTTTCTGATGTTTTTTCTCTTTTGCCAGTTTGCCTGAAGATTGATCTCTGCGCTGACTGAAAAAACCCTAAACAAACATCCCACCGCAGCAACACGCTCAGTCAAAAGTAATAAAAATATGATGTAAAGATTTGTTTTTAGGGCCAAAATGAATTCTTATGATTCTGAAGCGGCAAAAACTGCTGAGCAGAGATGGGCAGTAACGCGTTACAAGTAACGCGTTACTGTAATCCGATTACTTTTTTCAAGTAACGAGTAAAGTAAGGGATTACTATTGCAAAAACGGTAATTAGATTACCGTTACTTTCCCGTAGGAACGCTGCGTTACTGCGTTACTAAAACTGATTTTTTTGCGAGAATGTCTCATGACAGTGACTTAAGCGAGTGCGACGTTTGTGAAAACAGCTGTGTGCAGAGCAACAATGGATCATATATCAAGTGGGGAGAGTATGAGCGTGCAGCGTTTAAAGCGTGGAAGTACTGACCTTATTTTAAATTTGATTCCATAAAAAGTGACAAAAACATTAGCGTCCCTTGTGCGTGGGAAGAAAACTTCTTTTTACACCGAAAAAAACCCCTAAACTTCCAAGCAAGCACCGAGTGCGCTACGAGGTAATGGGAAATTCACAGAGAAACTCGCGGATTCTTCCACTGACCGCTGCGGCACACCTGCACCAGGGTAAACCTCCGCCTGCCTGCTTTACAGGTGAAAATAGAGCAAAAGGACCGCTAGTCTTTGACTTTATTTATTTTCTGCTGTGTTTTACTTGCATCTATTTGAAAGACTGAGTGTAAACACACACAAAAAAAATTATTTTATGTGCTGGAATGTGCAGAAAATAGGTTTAAATATTAAACAAATTTCTTCCAGTCAGAGAATGTTGCATATAATTAAATTTTTGCTTGATGCATAAAGTTAAAAGATTAAAACTAATAAAACAAGTTTTAAAAAGGGACTTTTCCATTTGATTACATTTTGTATGATGGATTATGTAGAAAAAGTAGAATTGGGCTGAAAGATCTATCGCTTTATCACCTATTCAGGTTGTAAATAGTGTTTTTAAAAAGTAACTACGTAACTAAGTAATTAATTACTTTTGAAAATAAGTAATCAGTAAAGTAACAGGATTACTTTTGGGGGGAAGTAATCAGTAATTAGTTACTGATTACTTTTTTCAAGTAACTTGACCAACACTGCTGCTGAGTTTTATGGAAGTTTTTGACAACGCATAACTCATCGTGCATTGGAGAGCGTGTGTGTGACAGAAGGCTTTAGAAAGAAAGTGCCGCACTAACTTATTAAGCTACTTTATATGCAGTGTGAAGACGGTCATTTTGGATGGGTCATGATTTAAACATTGAAAACAACTTTTTCAAAAGTGAGAGAAAATAAAAAGCAACATTTAAAAAAAATCAGCCCTGATGCCCAACACCTGAATTTCAACTGCGGGAGAGAATAAAGGGGCTACGTGCAGTTTTTATTTCAGCTTTATCATAAAGTCTTTGCTGTGCAGTTCCTTCTATGTTCTCTCTATGATATACACTTTTTATGCTTTAAAAAAAAACGCATAGGTGGAGAAAAAAAACAGCAGAAAAACACAGATAAAGTATTATTATTCAGACAGAGAGGAGGGGGAAAAAAAGTTTGTCTTGTTATTCTGAAATTGTACATTTCACATCTCAAGGCTCCACCTGCAGCTGAGATAAACAATCGTGGTGTACAGTTTATCGGCTCCGACAGGCCTGTTTTCCCCTCACCTTTCCCCCATGCTTTCATAAACAGCCAGAGCTGAATAGGCTTGCTGTAGAAATCCTTGAATACAGAAGATTTCTGATGTGATTTTAAAAACCACCGTCTTCTTGTGCAATTCATTCTCACGTCTATCAGTCCCCTCGGTTATTCTGAACATTACGTCTTGTTTCCCCGCTAAATTCATCCTTTTTTTACCCTTTTTCCAGGATGTGCTTCTTTTCTTGGTGCTGTCCATCTTATTTCAAAGGTTTGAATGTAATTCATAAAACATCCAAGGACACCCCTGCTTCTTTAGTGTGCATGTGTGTCCAAGGAGAAGACCAGCGTGGTGCTGCCGAGGCCTAAATCTGTCTCCAACTCTTAATTAAACCATGGGCTCCAGTGGCCTTAAGTTATTAAAGACCTAGAGAGTGTAACACCACCTCAACCCTACACACACAGATACACACACAGACAGGCCGATGTACTCAGACACATCTGTAAGCTCAAAACATCCCACCTTTAAGCTACCAATGATTTAATGCATCTCAATATTTCACCTTCCCCGTCTGCTTAGTGACCCACTTGCAAGGAAATAAATTATTTTCCGGACTCTTTTAGGAGCTGCTCGAAAGTATGGAAGGAGATCAGCAAGGATGGCTACTGAGTGGAGACTACAGTTTTAAAAATAGCTTTGAAGGAACTTATGCTTTATTACTTGATGCGGTAAATGCAGACAGGCGAGAGGTGGAGAAGCTTAAAGAAAGAGGCGTGCTGCATGAAACAACATTAAAATGCAACCAAATAAGAATTCAAGACAGGATTGTGCAGGAAAGGCTTACTACCTCAGTGTTTACAGGTTTTTGGAAAGAAACATCAGCCTGTCGATATTTTCCCACTCGAGGGATGGAAAGGCAGGTCGCCACATTTCCCCCAGTGCTAAAACTCGCTCTCACAGGGAACTTGTAGCTGGAACACACAAGTACTTTTTATGCCAGTTTTGAAAGTCGTGGGTAGAGTCTGTTGTGTTCCCTCCAGCAGTCCAGCAGAACCTCCACACTGGGTTAAATGAGTGTAGGGAAGAGTGTAGCTCAGAGGCTGTACCCCTCTGGTCTTCAAGAAACTCCCTGGGGGGGGTGGTTATATCTGGAGTGGGCACATCCTCAGCAACCTTGAAAAAATTATGATGAAATGAAATGGATATGCGAATGACCACGCCAGACCCGGTGACATGTTCATGCTTTGCAGCATCTTTATTAACCACTTTTCCAACACGTAGTTGCTGTACACTCACAACGGGCTGCAACAACCACAACCACAGGATGGGACATGATTGTGGATGCTGTGCAGTTGCATCCGCCTTCGCTGCACGGCACCGCAGACCACGCCCTGCCACAGGATACAAGAGGAGATGAAAATATTCTGGAGAGATGAGATCTAATCAGAGCTAATTCAGATGTGTGAAAAAAAAAACTGGGACGAGTTGATCCAGTCAGAAATGATCTCCTCGAGCAGCACCCTGAGATGCACAACCCTCAGATCTGCGTGTGACATGTTCAGCTAACTCTCATGCTCCTCTTTCTCATGAAAATGTGACAAAATGTCAGCGACTGGGAGGAACAGTTGACATATTGGACACATTTCACACTTAATGTCAAGGAAAATAAGACGCTTTTATACTTTAGTCAACTGGATGAACTTTTTTACATTTAGTCTACTATAATCTTTTATTTAACTGGCTAAAGCTTAAATAATTTATGTCTAAAACTAAATTTTCTGTCAAAATTCACACAGATAAACAAAGTTCATTACATCACTTGATTTTAAAGCATTTGAATCCGCTTAACTTTGTTCATTTATATGAAGTTTTTTTACATAAACATTTTTACCAGTATTATTGTGGATGCTATAATGTTGCGCAGCCCTAGCTGGCAGCTTCTGATTGAACTGCACTGAGTATTTGTAGTGTCATATGCACTTTTTTAGGGGAAAGGTTAAAAATTAAAAAGTTTGAGACTGCAGTGCACATGGGAAACCAGCAAAGTTCAAGTAAAGAATTTTTTTTCTTAATGTTGACTGGTAAAAAAAAAAATGCCAAGGCTTCTAACATCCGTAACACTGCCATTGAGGTTAATCAATACTGCAGAAAATTTGTTTGTGATGTCGACTTGTACTAGAATATTTATAGTGTCCTCCTCAATCTACCTACTGGAAATGCATGTCATGGGTCACCTGAAACATATTTTCCCTCTGTTCCAACTGTACTGCAGCACAATAAAAACACACTCATACAAATATACTGTGTATATCATCATAAATAATTCCCACCGCACTATTCATGGATTTAAATCATGAAAATTCTGATTCCTACCTCATATATTCTCAGTTGGGTTTTTTGACAGCCTCCCGTCTTACAGTTATTAATGTGAAAAAGTCCAGAGAACTGAAATGTTTAAACTGCTGCCAAAAGAGTATGAAAAAGCGTTTAACATTTGGCTGAATCACTGACAGCTTGGGGCTCATTTTTATTGGAGGTTAAAAAGATATCAGCAATTGACATCTATTCATTAAGTTACCTGGAAATCAGACTGCGGCTACGATAATCTGAGGTTATTCTGCACAAAATCTTATATTTCAGCTCCATTGCTTGTATTCATTTGCTGGATTATTACTGTATCATCAAAATTATAAACTAACCCACTCTCTGTGTGTTAACTGGGGTGACAAAATCTAAAAGAATAAATGCTTAACCATATTCAAGTTGAAACTTAACAAACCACATAATCTCTGGTGTTTCTGTTGTCTCAGCATCTGTTTAGTATGCAAGGAAGTTGCAGTCAACCACTGAATAATACATCTTGATGCATTCTCAATCATCCAGGAAAGTAAATCTCCAAAAGAAGTCACTTGGATGAGTGACGAAACGTTTCTCCCACAAAACGCTACGTCCAGATGAACAGAATCAACTTTTGGACACTGAATAATACCTTTCTATAACAACTCACAGCAATATGCAGATGAAATTCAATGCCTATATCAGACACCTAATAACTAAATAGCATTGTTATATGAGCATATCGTATATTACAAAAGCTTCGCGTTTATTAATGCAGGATTAAATTAATGAATTCAGCTACAGGGGAACATCAGAGCAGGCTTTATCCATCAGTTTCCATGCCATCTGTTGGCAACTTTCACAACAAAATACCTGGCTTTCCATCCAAATGCATCTGTCTGATAGCTGCCTGTCACACCTGGATCACACTGACACCTGCAAATTCTACACAGACTACCAACCAGGAGAGCACTGATCACAGACACAAACAGACATTTGATGTGCTAATTAAAACCAGCTAGAAACATTAATACCCCATAACAGAAGGAGCTGTCTTACCTGAAACAAGCTGCTTGTTCAGTTTGTTCCGCAGCCAGTCAGCTAACGTTACCATGAAACACTGTCAGCTCCAGAGGCTCAGTTACCGTTAAATTTACTCCCACCTTTCACCTGTGTTCTCAAAATATGCACTGTCACCATCGCTGTCACCTTTCCCATCACTGTTTGGTTCTTTATTTCTCACTTTTATTTACTAAGACTATAATAAATCCATGTAGTAGGTGGTGGCTAAATATTGCACAAGCATAATGCATTCACTTGAGAAACTTACACGCATTTCTGGATTAACCATACAAGATTTTAATAAAAATCAATCAATAAAAATTATTTCTTTTTATGAATTCAACAACTCAAGCTCTCAAGAGAGGCTGCTCATTGATCTGAGGGCCTATTCTGATTGGATTAAATGAGAATAAGCTCTTTGGGGATTAGCCCAAAGCCTCTATAAATAACGTAGACGGTATAATTAGTAGTTTGTTTGTTTGTTTTAACTTTGACACCTTGTGAGGTTGCAGTTTTTAAATGGAAAGTGCATTGTGGCATGCGTAACACTGCAGTGGTTCTCCATGACAAGTTGAATTAATATGTAATGCTTTATGAATGCATGCATTCAGACCCACTGTTAATTATGGAAGTGTCCCATTATTTTATTTATTTTTAACTGTCCATAAGTGAAAATTTTTGTTTTATCTCAAACTTTTGACCTAATAACTCAAAAAATTTCCAGGGGTTTTTGTCTCTTCTTAATTATATAAATAACACAAATTTTTGACTCACAAGTTTCAGTAGTTATGGCCCTGGTGGCCATGGCTTGTTGTCTTTTCAGTCTTAGGCTACTTGTTACCTCCACATATCCCCTGGACTACTTGGGAACATAACAGTCACACCTGAAACAAAGTACTGTTGCAGGCTGAGGCTGATTACTAGTTGAAGCTTATTTTGAGCGCTGAAAAACAAACAAAACAGTAAATCCAATTTTTTTATTTTTATAAAACCCCTTGACAATAAATTCTGCAATTCAATCACACATTTATTGTTTCATTTAGAATCCACTGTGGTGGCGTACAGAGGCAAGAATATAAGAAGTGTTGTGTCTTTTGTCAAACAACTTGTGGGTGTAATAGTGTGTGTGGTTTCTAAAGAAACGAATACAGTGCACAGTGATTTTAATTATCTTGCAATATTACTTCTATTATGGGCAACGGCTTGTGAGGTCTAAAGAGTTCCACAGTGTATTAAACTTTAATTATGACATTGCAGCCATACAGACCCTTTTTCACAACAGAAAACTTGACCTGCAAACCACGTACTAAACATTCACAGCAAGGATGGAGGATTCATGTAATTACTGACATAAATAAACGCTGTATTTGTCCTGTTCAGAACTGTGGTATTTTTTCTTGCTCCCTCGCCACAATGGCTTTTAGTCAGGCGTTTAAATGGACTGGATTCCTGTTATTACTCTAACACCTGTGCTTTTTCTTATGTGCCATATTGACAGTGCTTCACTATTAGCCTACACAAGTTTAATAGCAAAAGGCGCATTGCAATGTTAATTATGGCTTATTTGCTTAAGTAAAACACTAATATGCATTAAAAGTTCATGCAAAAGTGTTTTAAATACCTCATTAGCTGTGACCAGTGCAATAAATGTACATATGATTGGTAAAATATGTGCTGGTTAGTTTTAGTGCCTACAGAAATCCACTCAAACTCCCAAAACAGGTCTTGTACTTAATGTCTTTTCAGAGGTATACGGTATAGGCCTGTCAGAAGCAAACTGGCTCAATTATTTGTTTTCATTTGTTTCAACTGCTAATGTCTCTCTAAGCATACAGGTTATATTATTTTAATGGATGTAGCTGAATGAATCTACAATGTAGAAACCTCTGCCTCATGTTGAAAGAAAAAAATGTTAAAGACTGGAAAACAAAATAAGATAGAGGAAACAATATATATAATACTCCCACAGGCTCATGAATAATAATCTTATTTTGAAAGCCAAACTCAAATCTCCAATCCAGATGTGACAGTTTTGACACATGACGCATTTTAGTATTAATTCAGTCTGACAGATTTAAAATCAGAGAATCCAGAGAGAGGGGACGGCGAACATAGGAGTGTCAAAGGTGGTTCAGGAGACAGCAAGACAATAGATGAGTCCACAGGACAAACTGACAGACACCAAAGGATGAATCACACTTGCGCTAAGAATGAATTGCTCCTCGTGTGTGTTGGGTGAGGAGGTTATCTGGGTCTTTATGAGTTTATGCGTGTGTCGTGGCAGTGCTAGAGGAGATAGCACCATTTGCCCTGTGACGAGGCACTGCAGATTGTTGTGAAGTGAGAAGCCAGTTCAGATCTTGCGTAGCACTGTGCATGTCACATTGGATCTGATGGCACTGAGTTAAAGGGGAAACAGCGGGGCCATCACATTTAACAGCCTCTCTGTTCTGCTGATGATGAGTGGAGGATGAATCCAAAAGCAAAAAAAAAAAAAAGAAAGAAAAAGTCCAGCAGCATGGCAGCTCTGTCCACTGGGACAAGCCAGAGGCAAAGACCAGAACATGCTGCAAGGTCACCTACACAGCGTTCACAAGGACAAAGTCAAAATCATTGTTTTTCAAAAATTTGCATGTAAATCAAATTAGTTTTAGCATATTTCAAGTCATTTCCAGAGTGTGTGATTTGCTTATTACTGACACATTTAAGTGTTTAATCTACTTGAAACATACTCAATTTTTAAAATTTCCTGAGATCTAGTGTTAAAAGTAATCCCACTACTGTCATTAGTATAAGTGCTGTAAACAATCACCTTTTCAAATAAAATGTCATCTCGGACAGCTCAGATCAGAAAATCAGAAAGGTACAGTTGTTTCAATTAAAACAATATACAGTGGCCTGTATGCACGCTCACCATGCAAGACTCTCTTACTGAAGAAATGACACGTTGAAGCACATTTAAGGTTTGCTGAACAACAAATAGACAAGCCTGTGAAATACTGAGAGATTATAGTCTGGTCAGATGAGACCAAAACTGAGCTCTTTTGATGCCATAATACATTCCATGTTTGGAGATCAAAAGGCATTGCATATCACCCCAAAAACACCCTCCAACAGTAAAGTTTTGAGTCGGGAACATCATGGCGTCGGTCTAGTTTTCAGCATACGCCACTGGCACACTTCACATAATTGATAAAAGCTGCTGTTATCTACCAGGATGTTGAAGATAAAACTAGAGTGGGGGTTTCAGGAAGAAAACGATCCCAAACACACAGAAAGGCTTTTGTATGAGTATTACAGACATTTCAGTAAGCTTGTGGTTTGATGGTTTGATTTCTTTGCATGTGTGGATTGGATGGGCTGTTATCAACATCTGTTGCAAATTACTTAGAAAATCGGTGACATATCCAAATCTTAACCAGCTGTTGTGGCTCTTAGCTGTCTGGAGACGGGAGGGTCACATGTCTGATCTGCTGACAATAAGTAATTGTGACAATATTCAGACAATAAATAAGCATGTTTATGCATGTTTTTATGTGTTAATTCATAGGAAGAGCAGGAAGAGGAGGTGGAGTGGTAGAAGGAGCAGATGAAGGAGGTAGATGAAGAAGAGGAGGAGTAAAAGATAATGAAAATATAAATGTGCAAATCTTAAATGGGATAGCACAACCTTTGGGAGTGAACAAATCATAATTTAAAAAAGGAAACACGACAACTAAAGGGAATGATCACAGAATTATTTCCTTCTTGAAGAAAAACAGCTAACGCAGTCAGGCATACTCTCACGGAGGTGCCGTAGACTCTTTCATAAACAGAAATATCCATCAGTTCTAGACTTCAGACAGTGATTAACTGCAAAGTATTTTCATCCAGGTATTAAAAACAGTCCTATGTAAAATTATTCTGGTTTGTCCAATTAATTTTGAACTTCTAAAAATGGGGGATTTACATATAAAATGAGTTACCTAAGTACTTTTGTTAAACTTGTTGAATTAAAGCACTTTAATCACATCTTGACTGTTTTATTTAAAATCTGCTGTGGTGGTGTACAGAAACATTACTAATTTTTTTTTCCAGTTTCAATGTCCAAGAATTTATGGACCTAATTATATTTGTGATGAGCTCCGAGATTAGACTCCAAGCTCAAACTGCATCCTGCTGCTTTATTGAATCATTTCAAATGTGAGTTGTCTGATTTAAATGGAGATTAATTTAAAATATTCATGTACAGATAAAGGCTTGATTTCATTTTTAAAATTACTAATTTAACATTGTTACATTTAAATTTGCTCCAATTTTTTAAATCAGTGTTATTGCCACAAAAAGAATCCACATTAAAAGTACATTTACTCTTTCTTCTGCGCTGAAAAATCCAAGACTCATACATATGCAATTAAGTTATATATCAAATATTTAACTGCTGAACACAGGAATCCCTCTGATGATAAATGTGAAATGTAAAAGTAAGCTTTAAACCCACATCTTCCTGCACTGTGTTGGTCAAACATCCAAGTGAGGTGATAACAGTGCACAGAGAAGTCAGACACAGCTCATTTAAGCCACAGATTGAGAGACTGAGTGAAACAAGCCAGAGGATAGATAAATGCGCATCTATAGTATTTATAGGCTTAGCAATCAAAAGCGTGAAGGCGGAAAATTCTGACGCAATTATGTGAAAGCTCACAGCTGTCAATCTCATATTTGAGAGAGAGAGAGGGAGACTCAGCTGGAGTTGGAGAGAAAGACAGAAAGATGGAGAGGAACAGATCAAAGAAGGAGGTGGAAGAGAATGAGGATGGAGGGTGACTGGGCTGGAAAGACCATCAGTTCTTCTGCTTACTATTCAGATATGTTTAGAAGAAAGTAATCGAATGTGAGGCTCTGCAATGAGGCAATAGACCTGGCTGTAATGCAATCGTGTGTGGTATATGGCTCTGCTGGTGTCATTGATCAGGGTTTGAGGGCTTGAAAAAAATCATGACATTAAAACGTACTGACAAACAGAGTGCTTGACAGAGGGTAAAAGCCTGAAAATGTGTCCTTTTCTTCATGTAGCCATTCTGTTTCTCATCATACTGGCATTATTAAATAACCTTTATCTAGTAGGTGTCCTTATAGCTACCTTTCTGTGCCTCCCTGTCTATAGTTAAATCATATACAAACGTGATTGAATAAAGTCGTCTGCTGCAAGACATCTAATGAGGAAAAACTGTATGCATTCATGTAGGTTTAAAAACCCGTGGTAGTGGCCTCGTCCATCTTTTCCTGACATCAGAGTCACTTCCCAGATGGGGGGTGCGTTCAGATTTCCGTCTGTGCCCAAAAAACTTCCTGGAAACCCCGGGGATTTAATTAATCTTCATTTCCCTCCTGCTGCTTTGTGCCGTGGCCTCATCTCTCTCTGCAACATCACCTCTCTCCCTCCCTGAAATGAAACCTCATGTGGAAAAACTTCCTGCTGAGTGAGGCTGACACATTGTGCGTGTTTGCGTAAAAAAGAACCAGCCTGCGTGTATGCATGAGCAAATGGGTGGAATCACATCACCAGCGTTGTGAACATGAGCCATGAGTGTGAAGGAGAAATATAGACCCACTTCTCTGGCAGAATTACAATCCTGGAAGCAATTCAAGAACGGGAGGACTTTGTGTGCTCGGAACAGCAGAGAAACTAAGCCTGTGAAGAAGTTATTAGTCCTTGCTAACATAAATAGCACCTGTCATATGAGTGCTGCGTTTATTCACAACATTACTATGCATGAAGCTCACAGGGCCCCCGTGTTTCCCATCACATTACCTTTAAGGAGAAGCATAGAGAAAGAGAAAGAAGCCAGAGAGGGCACTTTTCCCTGCCACATGAAACTCCAACCTAAATATTGCCATGCTTCCTTGAACTTTCACCTGCAATTTCACCGCTGCTTGAAAAACCCAAATAAGCCACATCAAGTGATTTACAGAGAGCTGGTGGCTTCACCCCAGCATCCCTGTCTCCAGCCTCTCGGCCTGTTGTTTCTGTCTCCAGCATGAAACCCGACTGAATAATTGAACAGCGAACAGAAGATTCACGAAAAGATTGGCTGCCAGAGCGCTCCAGGGGCCCAATGCTCAACAAAAATCCCCAGAAACTGTGAGAGAAAGCAAGAAGCTCATCCATATTTACTGTCTCATTACATCTCTGTACGCTGGGGGGGGGGGAGGAGTTGAATGCTTCGATTCAAGTACGAATGTGGAGGTGATCCAAAGTTTTTAAAAGCAAAGCTATGGTTGCTTTGGTGTGGGGAAGTATTTTTTTCCCACTTCTAGCCAAAACTGCTCTTTTGATGCTAACAGTGGGCCACTACTGTGCAGATGGAGGAAACCACAGAAACAATCATAGTAACAGTGACGGTAATGAATGAAACTCAAATGACACAGTTTTTTAAACCTGTTTGTTAAATTATGTTATGTGTATGATCAACAAAACAGCAGCTTTGGAGTACAAAGGTTTGTCACTAAAAATAAAGAAGGCATATGCAGCATTAGACCCAGAAAAGTCAAGACCATTTATTTTTATTTGCTAAACTCAAGTAAATAAAACTCTTTTCCTCAAGGGGCTGTACAATTTCTAGAGCACATGTCACTCTCTCTTTGTAAGACGCTGAGCTCAGATAACAAAAAACTGCATTAATAACTACATTTAGTAATAAGCTCATATACACTTGCCTCTATTATTTAGTGGGATCTGTTAGCTGGCTGTAAGTCTCTGAAGTAACTAAAAATACTGATCCATATATTTGCAAAAAAAAAGTTTCGTCAAATATCCAGCTGCATACAAACAGCTGTATAAATGTGTAAATGATGGGTGTCTTATCAGTACAAGCGGCTTTCTGTTGTTTGATATACCTGAAATAACAAAAAGCACCAACAAAATCCAGAAGAATGGATAAAAAATGGTAAAATCACGCAAAATGGGGTGAAATCTAGCCTTTTTTTTATTGGTAAAGACCTAAGACTGCATTTGAGCTAGGCAGTCTGGAGAGTATAGCCTGGAGTGTTGTATCTGAGTGTAAAACAGTGAGTTGGCTTTATGCATCCATATGAAAAATAGTCTTATTAAATGGGCTACCCCTGCAGTTCATCTGGTAAAGCATGCCCCGCAATGTACTGCAGCCGACGTCCTTTTTGCATGCAGCAGTTCACTGCGTGTCATTCATCCTCTCTCTCCCTAATTCCTTTCTCTGTCTTCCTCTCTGTACTGTCTTGTCGAATAAGGGCCATAAAAGCCCAAAACTGCATGTAGCCCAGGGAACATCCCCTTATTTTTGCTTTCTAGGTAAATCTATCAGTTACAAGTGTGACAAAATATCAGAATTGCCTTTCTCTCCACAGGAACACTGTATTTGATTTATTTGCCTTTATTTGACCAGCATGAATTGATGCCACATACTACAGCCTTCCTTGGGGCATTTTGAAGCTGTTTTGGAGAAGCTCTACCTAGAAATGTCTTTAAAGTACATAACAGCAAAATAAGAAAGGTATCCTGACAACATATACATACAGTAAATCACAAAAGGCACACCTCAACAAAACTGTTTGTAGAATACAATTTTGTAAATAAACCATTGCACAAAACTTAAAGAGTTGTATGATTAAAAAAAAAACCAAAAAAAACAAGAGAGCAGATCATTGATGCCTGCATGAAATAATGCTTTAACAACAGTTTCACTTAAATTATTCTAGTCAGTATAAACTTAGAGGTTTGTGGACTTCCTTAAATGGAATAATATGAAGCTTTAGATGAGCACACCTTACAATTTCTATTGTCCTCTTCTTGTCACTTAAGCAGAAATATTGATAAGAGCTGTCCAAGTACAATAGGATGGGAACCTGAACTGACAGGAACCTGATAATGTGTGTATTATAGATATGCTTAAATTTTAATAAAAGGAATAGATTAAAAAAATAATAGTTTGACCTTATCAGCTTGCTATCTGGAATTTCTATTTCTTAATTATTCAATTCAGTTCATTTCAATTTTATTTCTACAAACTAAATTACAGCAACAGTTGTCTAATTATATGGTAAAAACCCTATAGTAATACAGTACATAGTAATAATATGTTAATATAATGTATGTAATGTAAGTACATATTACTATTAATGGTGTTGGTGAGCTTGTATAATTGAGAAAATAAAATAAAAAAATAAGGCTACTACATGTTTCTTATGTGTCCTTTTGGTTCCTCTTGGTGGGTTGTTACTAGGCAACATGCTGATGTCCTAATAGCCGATACAGATAAAAAGCTTCAGGGGCCTTAGATGTACCTGTGTGCTAAGTTTGGCTGCTCAACTTGTGGTGGTCTAGGACAAGTTTGTAGACAAACAAGCGCACAGACGAAGATGTTGTGTGTTATAGTAAGATATCCACCACGACTGACAGCAGATGGCTAGTTGAGCTCCAGCAGGGAAAGGTGCGAAAGAAGTAAACAAACCAGCTTTGTAGCTCACACCAAATACCCCAACTGTGTGCAGATGGTGAGTTGTTAACAGTGCGAAGGAATACCAAGAACCACACCAGCAATACAGGTATGCTGTTAAATGTGCTGGAGGCGAGTAGCTAATTAGCAAATGAACCTTCAGACCGACTTGAGCAGTGAACTTTTGCCTGCTGAATGTTTCTTTAATTGCTCATTTAACAAGCTACGGTGTAGGACCAGATGAGTGTTGGATAAATACAAGTCTTTACAGGGGAAGCTGATGTGTTTTGATAATAAAAGTCTGTGGCCAGCCTTGTATCGTAAGCGAGGATGCTCTCAGCTGTTCACCAGTCTGACCTTCCTGTCTCTGGTTCTGTATTTGTTGCTTCAAATGCAAATAATGAATCAATTTGAAGAGAGACGAAAATGAAGAAGAAGGGATAGCATGTAACGAGAGAGAGGGCAAGCACTGTGCCACACACTTGAAGATATTTTTGTCGACTCTGTTCTCCTACTTTACCCCTCTTCTCTCCTCCCCTCTGTGTGCGCCACTCCGCACTGCTCTGAACCCCATGATCAAAGTTCGACCCCCTGAGTCTAATCCACAGCCACACATGGCCAGGATGAGCCACACAAACACACACACACAGCATGATAACCAGATCCTCTTCTGAAGATTCACAGGATTTAATGAACCACAGTCAAAACCTTAATTCACTCATACACACAAACACATATACACACGCTAATATGTGGTATAGCTGGATCGTTCAGTGTAATTAGAACAGATCTGCTGAGCAGTTCCACAGTAAAAGGACAGAAGGTGCCGTGAAAGAGATTTAAGCGAAGGAGCGAGTCATGGAGAGACAGACACTGACAGACGGTGAGAGAAGTGGGAGTGGTGACACAGTTATTTGATATCCTTGCTTTGAATGTGAAAGTGTGAAGCCACCTAGACAGAGTCACTACTACTTATAAAGCCTGCTCGCTAACAGCGCGTAAAGATTTCTTCAAAGGTTTGTGACATAAAACATACTCAAAAACTGTCTTATGCATGAGACTGCACTAATTCATCATTCATAGCCTGGCAGTAAAAGCCCATATCAGTGAAGACTGGATTCACAACCACAGAATTCATGTAGGAATTTCAACCAGGGTATATGTGATTCTACGTGGACTAAAGATACTCAAGCCACAGTTAAACCACTGACAGGTGAAGTGATTTACAATGATTAACCTGTTGCAGTGCAATGTTCTGTTACTGAAAACCTTGAGTCTTGAAATTCTTGCAAATGATTACCTGCCATCAATATATTGCTGATGACCAAGTCTCCCTTGGGGCAATACAGGGTTCGCTATGTTGCCTTGGGGGGCACAGGGCAAGACAGTGCATGCTGTCACAGTGCAGTGTTTGTGCCCCCAAGGCAGGACAGTCCACTCTGTCACAGTTCAATGCTCAGGAACGTTTTGAGCAAAAGGGAAAGAGCCTAGGGTGTTTACCTGACCTCTGAACCCCCCATGTCCCATTTATATCCAGTGGAAGTCGAATGTACCACAGGTAGTTCCCCTTTTTCAGAAGGGGACTGTTATGATCCAATGTTGTCAGTGTTTGTTTTATGTGTGACTCCTCCCACCAGAGGATGGCTGTGGGTTTTTCCCCTTTTCTTTCTTAGGAGGTGGACACCTGGGCGTGCCTGCTGAGTAGTTAGGTAGAGTCTCTGCCTATCCTCGGATTGGATAATTGGTTGATCACCTCCAGTATTTAACACCAGATGACAGCCACCTGGCCCCCTCTCTCCTAACCTCCACCATCCAACAAAGAACTTGTGTTTTTGATTCATTGCTGTGTAGAGTGTCTTTGCCAATTGATTTGCAAGTATCACCTCATGTGTGTGTGTCTGGCGTTAGTACCTTAATCTTGTAAATAGCTGTAAATAGATTTGTAAAGTAGCAATTGTGTATTTTGTTCACCTTGTATATATTGTTCACTGCAGCAGCCTAATAGGCGTGAGAAGCCATTTTTGTTGATTAAGTTTTCTCCTGTTTTTCGTTTAGAAAGTTAGGTAAGTGAATTGTCTTTTGGTTGGTTTTCATTTTGTGTAGGAAAGCGTAGGGACCATTAGGGAGTTTTGTTTGTTATTTTTGGCACTGCTCACTGCTGAAGCAAATAAATGGCTGCTTAGCACTTTAAAAGATACTACTGTTTATGTTCTTTCTTGGGTGGTGCGTGAGTGGGGCCAATTTCTTGTTGCGTTCAATACACGCCTAGACTAAGAACGTAACAGGACAAACTAACATATTTTTAAATATAGGGATTATTTCTAATCATATCATGATATTTGACAGATAATGTGATATGCTTCAGGTTATGAGCCGACCGTTTCTTTCTTCTCCTTGGGTCCTGTCGTCTGTGTGGATCTTACTTTGACACTTACCACCTGCCTAAGCATTGTTACAGACCCTTTCATGGAAACAACGTATTTCCTGATAGCGGGGGCCTCTGTCAGCAGGATAATGCGACCAAAGCGAAAATGGTTCAGGAATGGTTTGAGGAGCACAACAAAAAGTTTGAGGTGTGGACTTGGCCTCCAAAATTCCCCAGATCTCAATCCAATCGAGCATCACCAACACAATATTAGGCAGCTTGTCATAATGTTGTGCCTGATTCGTGTATATATGCATAAATATGACAAAATGATCAATGCTTTAAATTTTACGCTTTGTCCTTAACAATGTTGACAGGGTGTATTTCTAGCATGCAGACGTACAGTCAGTGAGTGAGCATTCTGATTGTCTCTCGTGCCCAAGGATACTTTTTTGAAGTGACACTAAACTAGTAGCATTCAACCCCTGACATTTAAATTAGGATTTCTGAACACAAAGCCACCAAATCAATCAACTCTGAATTCTGCTTATAATCACATTTTTCATTTCAATCATGTTTTGTATTCACTTTCAGGCATAGCACACAAAGGCTTCTCACTTCATTCCTTTTTCATTTTTGTGATGTGTGAAAATCATCAATTATGAAGCCCTAAGTAAACTTGCTATTAACTAATCAATGCAACTTGTCGTTTCGGTAATTGTGTTCTGCTCATCAGCTGCCTACTTATTACTGTGTGAAAGAAGCCATTAGTTGAACACTATTGTGTTTCACAGGGCAATTCAAAAACATTCAATAACCATCACAAAAGGTTCACTTTGTAGGTTAGACAGGCTGAATTAAACGTGATTGGTTTCAGAATGTCTCTGAAATAGGGGAATCTGATTACTTTTCAGAAGCAAAAGAAATTCCAGTGTTGTTTGAAGCGAGGCAGCAACAGAGTTATCGCTTGAGTTGGTCTGAAGCCAATAAATAGACATTTTCATAATGAACTGAAATAAATCCTGCAAACCTCTTCAGGGCTAAAGGGGCGAGAGGTGAGAGAAGCTGATAGCCACTTATGGTGAAAATCTACCAACACTGAAAGCACTGTGCGATGTGCTTTCACATCGCACAGTGCTTTCACACACACACACACAGACACACACACACACACACACACACACACACACACACACACACACACACACACACACCACCTCTTTAGTCCTCATCTCACACTGTACATCCTCCTGCTAATGCCCTAATATCTGAGTAGCTGCTCTTCACTGAGAGCTGCAGAATGATAGAGTAATTTTCATAATTAATGCAAGAACCCATTAGAGCCATCTTAAACCTATCATAACACATCATGACAGGTCAGAGATCTGATGCATTAAACCAGGTGCATGGAAAGTGAGGCGGGTTGAACTGGGTCACTACTCCCCGGATTTTCAGCTGATTTTTAAACCTGTTCACAAACTCCCGCAGCTCTGAATCCTGATAAATAATAACAACTGACAGCAGACTGTCAGCCCTTGTCTGTCAGTCATTTATTATACTGACTACTTTTTTTCCCCCCTCATAACACATCAGAGCGCTCACAAGCAATTATATCTTCAATTTAATATGCGACATTTTGCCAACCTAGGCCCTTTACTGTTGTTTTAAAGCCATTTCTTGCACCAACTACCCACTTGTCTTCCACACTGCACCTCAAATATGTTCTCCCTCTGAAAATGACAATGCCTGCGGGGAGCTGTGTTCAGACATATTTGCGTTAGTAGTGTTTGAATTAGCCCCTTTGAAGAGACTAATCTGAATGCAAAGTGATGGGGAGGGAGACGTCTATAAAGGTGCAGGGTTTTATCTGCCACGCACGTTCTTTGTGTCCTCTCATCGGATCAAGGAGGTTTAGAGGGCTTCAGGGGTCTTTTTCCATTAAGGATATCATTCGTTTAGCCCTCTGTCGCGTCCTCCCTGGGAGCTACAGACTAACTTCAAAGGTGTTGGTGGAAACCCTCTAAAATGCTTCTTTTCTTGGGCCTCCATCCTCTGGAGTGCTTTCTTAGCATGTCATGCAGAATGCACACAGAGTACTTTTTCTCTTCTTCTAATTTGGGAAATTAGAGGAAAGTTTGCATGTAATAACCAGATCATCCTTTATAATGTAGCTACCTACATGTGAGGAATTTAGTTGTGGGGATACAACATGACTGAAAGTCTATAGGACACTAGTTTAGTGGGTTAGCATGTCCATGTGCTAAATTAGGGCAAAAAAATTATTTTCAAATATTTAGTCACCATACAAAGTCGGGCACTGAAGAAAAACATGAAACAAAATGTAATATTTGATATTAAGAATAAAAAAATCAAGTTTTCTACGTTGTTACCTGTATTTATCTACTTTTGAATTGAATTCTTTAACCTATTTTGATATTTGACAGAAGTACAAATATTCTTAATGTTATTCTTTAGCCTGAAATTTGATGATCATCAAATTTACCCAAATTGCCGCAGAGACAGGCACCAGCTGACTGTGGAAGGATGATGGTGAAATTTCAAAACTGATAATAAAACAGCACAAGAGTGGTCATGGATGTTGAGCAAAAGGAGCAGAGGCCATGACATAGGCAAGATCTGTAATAGTAGTACATGGTTCCTCCTACAAATCAATAGGTTTTATAGGTGGACTTTGCATGTTCTCCCCACACCTGGGTGGGTTTTCTCCAGGTACTCCAGGTTTCCTCCCATATTCTGAAGACATGCATGTTAGTTTACCTGGTGATTCTAAATTAGCCATTATTGTAAAGTAGATAAAAGAGTGGGAATGGTGCACAATGAAATTAAACTAAAGAAGTGTTATTTAAGTGTATCTGCATTTGCAATGTAACAAAATAATCTAAAATTAAACAAATTAGAATTCATTCATTGTGAGCTAACCGAGACTCAAACAACAATCAAAAGATGGGCCAGGGAGTCATAAATGCACCTGAGCTGCCATTTCAGTCAGTGTGGGGAAACACACGCTAGTCGCACACATGCAAGGTTTCCTGCCACTGCTTTGAACACACACTAAACAATAAGTATTTTTTTTATGTTTCGTGTTTTAAGTATTAATTGACTCTCTGGAGTCAAACACACACCGACTCATCCTAATCACATGACAAATTTAAGGCAACGAGCAGCAAACAAAACCTTGTTTAGTACCGGTTTTGAATCCTAACAGTGAAGTTGAGTGGATTTTATTGACAGGTTGATGCATGGGTCCTACACCACAAAAAAAGATTTGAAGCCACCAAAAATAATCATGGTTATTTAGTGATTGATATGATGTATTTTATAATAAGATAAGATTAGATAAGCTTTATTAGTCCCAGAGATGGGAAATTCACAAAGCAAAGTAGACAGGATATATTTTAGATCATCTCAATAGATATTTCAAATTCAGGTATTTGTTTCACTTTGACACTGTAGATGTGTTTCTCTAAAATAAGTGTTGTAAAACATAAAAAAAAATTCTCTCTGTTCTCTGAAGCATTAATTAAGTATTAACCACCAATTTATTAATGCCAAATAGGCTAGTTAGACAGTTTAAATATGGCTGTAGTTCAGAATTTGGTATAGACACATATCTTGAGGGAATTCTAGGCCCTGCTCAATTTTGATCTGGAGCACACTGTCAGGGCATGAAACAGGAACATAGTCTAAGGGTTAAAGCAAAGTAAGTGCATTTTTCCATTAACCGAATCTATTTATTCCATCTCAGGAGATTTCCTTGAGCCAGCATTTATTTATTTACTCAGTATTAATATAACTGCAATCTGTAAAGAGAAAGAGATCCAAAATATTTGGAATTTTACTTTTGAAAAACCACCACATTGTTACTGAGCTTTAATGAAGTGAGTCTCTTGAATAAATGCATAATGAAAACACCTGTGTGCTTCCTTTAATCTGCAGCTGTGCATTAATATTGTAGCACCCTAAGAGCGCTTGTCGGGGTAGATCATTTGTTTGTAGTAGCAAAGCTTGTTAACGTTAGTTAAAATGTGATGCATGATCTTTAGATAAGGAAAGCTGTGACACCATGAGTGCAGTGGATTACTTGGTTGATGACAATCCCTTGTCAGTACAGATAACCCATGACACAGGTTATTTGTGGTCAAAATGATTCTTTAGTCTTAGTTTTTCCCCAAAAAAATTGTATTACTGTAAGCTACAGCTAAAAGTAGTGGAATTGCATTTTACTTTCATAACTAGACGCCAATTAAAGGATCCAGATGTTGAAATGTAAAAACTAGCTTAATCGAGCATGACTGACTAAAGCAGACTAAATGGAGGCTGATCTTGTGATTTTCTTTTAACACCAACAGAAGGGTTACAGAGTTTTCTCTAAAAACTATAGCTGCAACACAGCAGAAATTGACCATAATAAATCCACTGAACCATCAATTCCTGACATCAAAGCCTTATGTTTTCAGGGATTTCCTGTTTGCAAAAATGTTCTGCATCCTTGTCTTAGTGTAATGTGCATGATGGTTCTATGTTTAGTTTCGGCTACACAGAAATATCCACTGTATTGGTTCCATGTACTGCCTGCTGGTGTGCTGGCTGGGAATGGAAATGGAGAACGGGGATCAATAAAAGCTGAAATTATCACAGGAACTGCTCTTTTTGTACTTTATTCTTTTCCAATAAAAATATACTGAGGGAAAAAGAAGCAATGAAATCGAGCCATGCCACTAAATCAGTTTTGTCAGCCTGTGAAGCACTTTTTATTTCAGCTATTCAGCACCACTTCCCCCTTTAAACTCATATTATCACACACAATGAAGCACTGCAGAGGTGTTTTAGTATTCCTCTTTATGTTGTTGAATTTGTGTCTTTCTGGGGGGTTTTATTTGTTTGTTTGTTTCTTTGGCTTGGTCTGTGAGGACACGGCCACATATGTGTGTTTACGTCTGTGCATTTAATGCTAGATAGTATCTCCGTCCCTGAGGTTGTGTTGAGCTGTGACAGACTCTGTGAAATTTGAAAAAAGGTCACTGAACAAACTGCTGTCCTGCCCTATGCTGTGTTCTGTCTCATGTGTAACACATATCACCCAGCTTGAGGAAGACCAAACTCTCTTCAGGGCCTTAGATGCATAATTTTAAGTTTGAGCACCCATGCATGTCGGTGCATGTGTGAGAGCAAAAGCACAGGGTTTCCATACGTGATACGTGAGTAAGTCTGAGTTACAGAAGAAAGCGATAAGCAAAGTTGCTGTGTATATAGTGTGTCACTGGCTCAGAGGTCTCTTTTAAAGTCAATTATTCCGATCTGCCTTCCCTCTTAGTTCCAACTCAGTGATACATGCTAATATAAAATTAGTCCCACTTTAATCGCCTGATCTTTATTTGCACATGCTGTTATTACAAATCACAATAAACCAGATCTCCTGCAACCAGATCTCCGAATAAATTAAGGTTGCGTGATTGCCAAGTCGCGGGGTTTGCATGCACATAGAGTATTAACTATTTAACATTTAATGGTTTTAATTACCACTAAAACACCAAGTGATGAAGTTTGCATTTAACTAAAATCACGCTGCACTGCTATTTTGTGTTGTGACCAGCTCTTGGAACTACAAAGGCAAATTTCCTGCAAACCTCCTGAACTAAGAGTGGTATGGCTCGGGCACTAAGTGATTGAAAGTGTATTCTGACATTTTCTAGCTCGAGTAGCACCATCCCAGCTGTAAATCATATACTCTGCTTATATGAAGACTCCTCTGTGCTGCCATTATCTGCACCATTATTATCCTCTTAGAATTTTTCCAAGTTCTGTCATTTCAGTCACTTATGTGAGGTGCTCGGTCTCTTACGTAAGCTTGAAATTTCATTTTTGGATGCAGAGATTGCAAATACAGCAGCCCCCACTAGCAAGATACACAAACGGGATAGGTTTTACAGGTATGTAATGCATTTTTCTCACTCATTCTATCTCACCGTCGCACTGGATGTCGCACTAAATCTCCAACCAGCAATGACACACTTAGGCAGACGTGTTTACACAGCACCAAAATCCTGGGAAAACAGTGAGTGAGAAATCTTTTTTAAAATGTGAGATACATGAGAAATATTGTTTTCATTTCATACACTATTGAACCAATATAGAGAATACCTCATTAAAATTTCATTGAATCACTTATTTGTTTCCTGATAATGCTTGTTTGCATATTAATTCGAACCTAAAACAGACAACTATAACAGAAACTCTTCCAGATTTGGGCTTTTGGAGATATATAAACAAGCTGTACTATAAACAAAATAATATTATTGTGTGTAATGAGGGTTCAGAAGAAGGACAGAGAACAAAGGAGCAGCACAGTCACCTGATATGTGACCTTAGCTACTCAGGTATGAGGATGCTTTGAAAATCTATTCTATGCCCTGCTGCTCTGAACTGTTCAGGCTGCCGGTATGGGCAATGCAACATTATATGATGTGATGTGAAGTTGACTTTGCACGTTTCACCACAGTCGAGAACAGCCCTGCAGGCAGCAAAGCATGAAGACGGACCAAAAGGTCTCAGATGTGGAAAGCAGTTTGACCTTGAGCAAATGAAATGAAGGCATTGAGGCTGAAGTCCATTTTATATAAGTGACCAGAGAGGAAGGTTGAACTCTCAATTCATAACCAGCGCTTCGGCTCGCACATCGAGTTTTCTTTTTGTGGTTTCAGGAAAATGATCTGTCTTCCACTTCAATAAAGCAGCTTTCATGTCTAAAGGTTACAGAAAGTGTTTATGTTACTCGAGTCCCTTTAAATTAAGCAAACTGAAAAGGCGCTAGCTGACACTTTTGTTGAATCATGTGTGATATTTTGTGTTCAGCTCAAAGGGAGCAGGGAGACAGTGCCATGTCTGTGTTTAGAAACTGCAGAAGCCAACGAGAGCGTGAGCCGGTACAGTATCAAGCATAAGAGCAAAGGCGCACACTGACACAGAGGAAGGAATAACAATGAATGCCGTGCCGCAGTGTTGTGTGATTCTTCTGTGAACAAAGACGAAGTGCAGCACAGAGGTGTTGTGTGTGTGTGTGTGTGTGTGTGTGTGTGTGTGTGTGTGTGTGTGTGTGTGTGTGTGTGTGTGTGTGTGTGTTAGGGATTATTATCAGAGCACAAGGAGCATGTACTGTATATATCATTTCATTAATTACTGTTCCGTGCTCTAATTATAATGCAGCAGGGACACATTCAACTCCCAGATCTATGCCTTTGCTAAACCTCCATACCATTTCCATTGTCAATCACACACACAAACACACACGTAGACACACAAAAATAGAGAGAAAAAAAGCTTGTTTTCCTCCTTTTGAAAATCAGACCTGCTCCCCGCGCTCTCCATACAGCTGTCACTCTTCTCTTTCTTCATCTGTCGTCAGCTTTGAGTTGATTCTTCTTCACTAAAATGTCTGGAAAGCAATGCAGAAAAACGGGCAACAGATTTGAAATCTGGGTTTCTCCTGGAGAAGCATCAGAAAGGTGTTTAGGGGATATAGAAGACAGGTTGCAGGTAAATCCGCCTCATGATCATCACAAAACAGGATTGCATCGAGATGCAATATCAGTGATGGAAGTCCAGCTTTAAAGGGGAAACTCTCAAGTGTGCACCCAGTTATGCGCAATTTGTAACTGAAATGGAGCAACAGAGAGTTCTCATAAATACCGAGAAAGATCAGAGTGCACATGAAAATGTTTGTGGACTGAACAGCTTTTGGGTGGACTGCTAAATATGAGAATACCTGACTGTACAAACATTGGAGATAAGTCAGCTGAATGCATAATATAAACCTCAACACGCTGTGTACGGTTTTGGAATGAGGGCCAAAAATACATGCCATTTGCAAATGCCCTGAAACATTGCACAGAAAAGCCTTTTCTCTGTTATTTTTCATTAGCTGTTGAATTTGACTCAGAATTTAGGGAGCTTAAAGATGTTTCATTTATATGCACATAACTTAGAAAACCGCTCGTTGTGCATGTTGCCTAAAAGGAAACAATACCACAAAGGAATCCGACTTTGCCACCACATTGCTATTGTGTACAGAATTGCAATAACTAGCACAGAAATAGAGACGTCAGCATGATTAATTGTGTTCTGCAACTCTTTTAAAATTTAACCTAGATTTAGATGCTAAATATACCAAATTCAAACATCTCAATGCACAATTTAGTTCATTTCTCTAAGCAGTGAAGTGATTTCTTTGGGGTTCTGATCCATTATTTTTTACGCTGCTACCTCTTTAGCATCAAAGACTGGATCCTGGTGCACTTATTAGAAATGGTTGCAATTCTAGTTTTCACTAGACCCTATTTGGCCAACCTGCCATACCTAAGACCGATTTTGATATTTAATTCAGTTTCAAGGTTTCCACTGTGTTCAAATGCCACGCTAGGGCTCTGCTTTTAAATCATACCTAAGTAAGAATACAGAAGTGCTCATTCTGCAGAAAAATTATAGATGTGACCATAAACGCTAAATCTAACGGCAGCTGTATGCTGGATCATCATTACACCTTCCCTATACAGTCATAAGATTTAGGTACTAAATGAAAAGCTAAGAAAACTTGTATGGGCACTAAAATTTTCCGTGCAATAAGCTCATTTTAGCACAACAAGGTGAGAAGTTCACCGAAGAGAGGATTAACTCTGAGCCAGACTGCTTTCTCTGTACTGAGGAGTCAGCTGAGGTTTCAGCTCCTATGAAGCAGCCCCGTAGATGCCTCAGTTTTGCCTCAGGTGGAGTTAGGGGGGAAATGGAGGCGAAGAGGACATCTGGTGGATACAGAGTAAATGTGATCCTTCACACAATCTGGAAGATAAAGTCCTTCCTGTACTACTCTGTGGTATCTGTGTGAGCACAAAGACACTGGGTGGTGGGATGGATTTAAAAAAAAAAGTCTCATGGGCACATGTCAATTTTTCTTTCTTCTTTTAAATTGTTGAGAAAATGAATGACGTAGATTTTTTTTAAATAAACTGAAGCATAGACAGACGTACACACCAGGACTGCTACCCTAACACTTGGATACTCCTTATTAAAGACTGGAGAAACAGGATTGTCTGTTTGTCTAATAAAATTAGTCTGACCTTTAAGTTCATGAAAATTTTAATATGCAATGAAAGTATGAGCGACATAACCATGCTCAATACGGCGCTTTAACCACAAAGTAAACACTTTGGCGCCATCTAGTGACTGAAGGTCGTGAACGCTGCTTTCACAAATACACAAAGAGAGAAAATACAAAGACTTTATTACTAAAAATCAAAAATGACAATTTCAGTTTCCAGCAATCTGACAAGGTTTTATATTCATCGGCACAGTGGGATTTCACACTGTGAGCTTAAACACTGCTTTTTCAAGTTTGCTTTTCCCTGCACAGTGAGCATTGCACTCAAAATGTATTATTTTTGACTTCCTGACACTTTAAACAAATGAAGCTTTGGTGAAAATTCTATTCAATACACTGGGAATCCCTCCTCTTTATTCTATTATTTATGCTTTGATCTGCTTAACCACTCCCTTCAGAATGTGCCTCTTGATTTGTTTCTGGTGGCGCTACATGTGAGCTAATCAGTCTGCTGTGGCTACTTTTTAATGTATATGCTTCATTCACTCTTTTAAGCCTTTGATTATCCAACCTGCATCTCTAAATCTCTTTTATTCCACCATCTAGACACTCAAGCATCCTTCCTCTTTCTATTTACCTAATTTCTATGTTGTCAGACTTAATAAACATCTTATGCATTCTATACTTATCTCTGCTTATTGAAGCACAAACCAAGGACAAGATAAACTGGTGGAGCAGTTCAATCAATGTAACATTTGACTCATTCACTCTGTACAATGACGTGAGTCCAGTGTTATTCCTACTTTTCATAATATTTATAATGTAGTATAATGTACCACACTCATGACTCCGGAACATGGGGGGTAAAATGCACCTGATCTTGGTTGTGTGACATTTTCCTTTTCCAGCATTGGTTAGTGTTAATACAAAATTTGAACATTAACATATTTTCAAGCTAAATTACAAACATATAAACACGTGTGCATACATAAAGTATATAATATGGAAATACATATGCCTTCTGGTGGTACCGAAAGTGTGACTTTGCAATATAGTTAAATCGTTTTATAACGGGTTGTCCGGATACTGATTTCTAAATGGAAACCACTTAAACTCATATCAGCAATAACAAATTGTCAGTGTGCCTGGTTAGTGTGGCTGGTAGGATGCATTTAAGAAAACACAAGGCAGTTATGGAGAGCCATTCACTGTAAAAAGGTGTGAGATACCTTCAACCAGTCACAGGTTTGTGCTGAAATGTTAAAGTGGATGTGTAGTGCAGGTGTGCCACAGGGCAGATCCTGCCAATAAGACACTTTGGTATTATGAGAAACGTTTCCGTTATTAGTTCCACCTAAAACTGCCACTGCCTTATCTGTGCCTGTGTTATATTTCAACCTCGTTCCAGTTTTGACTGTGAAGTCAGTGGAGTATTCGGTGTAGGTATCTCTCTGGTTTGTTCTCCCCTCCTCTTCTCAGTACTGAATTGGATCTGACTGGTTTCTCAGGTGTCATTGCAGGGTCCTGGCTCTCATTTAGTACCACTGAGGACCCTGCTACTCTTCCTGTTCCTACTGAGGTGTGTCTTCGGGGCTCTGGACTGCTCTGTGCTCCTGCCTCAGAATCACTCTCCTCGCTGGGATCTTTCCCCTGGCTGCTTGGTGAGCTCTCCCCAATCCTGAGAGACAAAAATTCCTTTCAGATTCACGTAACTGAAAGGTTGAGTTTTTTGAATATGTGTTAGGTTAGCAGTGTTTCTACCTGAGGTGGCTGAAGGCTCGCAGCCAGTGTGTGCCCAACGCATCCCTTCCATTAGTCCTTAGCCCTTTGTGGTGGCTTCGGGCCCTCAGTCCTATTAAGGCCTTAGCAAGTTCAGCCTCATCTCCGTGGCCCCAAATTAACTGGGCCCTCTGCTCCGCATCCTGGTCCCCTGCTGCCCTGAAGAGCCTCTGGAGCTGCCACAGATTCACATTGCTGAAAATGTTCGCTGACCCAGCCTTTCTGCTCCTCCTCTCAGACAGACGCCACAATGTGGAACGGCCCGCCAACATGGAGGAAGAAGGTGAGGCGGGTCCACTATCCATCCAGAGAAACACAGGCAAAGGTGGCATACACAGGGTCTATGCTGTGGAGAAGGAACGGAGAGTTTCAGCTCTGACATGAAGGGTGCTTAGGTTCTTAAATTCATATTTGATTTAAAACAACAACAACAACAACAACAACAACAACACAACGGTCATGCAATGTGGAAATCTACAGCTGTCAAAGCACCTGGCAGTCAGCTGTGAGTCTTGAAGTTTGATTCTATAATCCTTCTTTAGGAAGTGAGTGACAGGCTGCACGTCAAAGCCCATTAGACTGCAGATGGTAACCTTGTCTTGCTTTCACATACAGTGAGCTTCTGAGTGGGATACTACCAGATAGATAAGTCATCAAGGTCATGACTGATCATGGGTCACAGCACTCACTTCAGTGACCTCAATAAAGGTGTCCTTACCGCTTTCCTGCACAGCTTTCATCTGTAATCCATCTAATAGAATTACTTGTTTAATCCAGCCTGCATTTGTTCTGTTTAAGTCCAGCATTGTTTATGTACATTAATGTCTCAGATGTATCAGCTCCTGCCCAGGAAGGAAATTCCCCACACTCTATGAACCAAGTTTCATTCTGAAAAGGTCCACGTCTGCTTTCCCTGTTACACATTAACTGTTTTGTTCTACATGTTTCATAACCGTAGAAGCCTCGGACAGTTTCCTGTGCTCTGTGAGTGTGTGTCATCACAGCCAAATTATAAACAAGAATTCACATTGTAAGCTACTTTGCATGACATCCAAACACTGACGCTGCGGTGTGCGGCTTTAACGCAATGTCGCACATCTACAGAGCTGTTTAGCGTTCGCTTTAAAAGTAGGTTACACCAACCCAAACGTCACTGACTTCTCCTTTCATTCCCCTAGCTGCGTTTACTGTTTGCATAACAAACAGCTGCGGATCACTGGTGCAGACAACCTACCGGGTCGCTTTCAAAATGAACGCTTCTGGAAAAAGTTCAGTTGATCCTTGAAATAACCTTGTTTTTTTAAAAAAAAATAAAAATAAAAATAAAATAAACCAACATGCATGCAGAGAATAAAAAGTAATCCGCGCTGTGTTCGCTGCCCTGTGGGCAAAAGGCAGCAAACAAGAATCTCATGAGAGTCATGTGGACAATAAAAAAGCTTCTGCTTACCCGGAGATGACACCGAAATGTTCACTTTTCTTCTATCGCATCTCTCTCTTTCTCTGCTTTGTATTCATCGGTGTGCCTATTCCACTCAAAACTACTCCAGCCGCTGCAGGACCGGGTTTGTCCAGCCTCCGCGATCAGTAAGTGTCCTCGGTCTGGTTGTCAATCACAAACGAATCGAATAAGATCTGAAGTATATTCTACTCCAGCCTGTCTGGGCTTGGTCAACGTTTTCGCTCCACCAATACCCGCTTTGACTGGGTGGGACATGTCATTGGTCCCGCCTATTGGCCACGTAGGGCGTGCGCACTGAAATCCATTGACGTCAATGAGCCTGGCTGGCACAAGAAGCATCTGTCAATTATGCGAGAAAGAAGCAACATGTGATAATCCTGCGCCTTACACACGTAAACACAGTGACGCAGGGGGCTCATAAACACTGGTGCTGTACGAACAGACGGTGTATTATCATGGCATGTTAGAGCGGAAAGGCAAAGTGGAGAAAAATGCCACATCTTGATAATAAAGAAGAAAAATAAGCGCTTCCCGCTGGTCACCTATTAAACAAGGGCTTGGCACAGCGGGTAGCCTATATTTTGATCTGGCAGATTTTAAGACCGGATGCCCTTCCTGACGCAATCCCAAAGGGATGTGTGTCTCCTCCTGGAATCGAGGCATGGATTTTTCAGCCGAAAGAAACTAAAGTTTCTTGGCTCTAAAGTTGAAGCGTCGAGGTTTGATGTTTGTACATGCATGTTATACATTCCGTCACACTGGTATATAAAAAGGGGAACTACACGAGGAATCTAGCAGCGGATGGGTGAAATGTTCGTTCAGTCCAGCAAAGGAGGAGCAGGCTTTGAATTACAGGCCACCCCCTATCCATGTCCCAGCCCCCCTACACAGATGCTACATTCAACGGAGGAAAAACGGAAAAGACGAAACACACAAGAAGGTTTATCATTTCAAAACTCCGGAGCTGTGGAAAGAACAGAGAGTTCCCTTTTAACCCCACACTAACCCGCTTTTGTCCCACCAGAAGCCCGGCCCTCCAGGCCTTTTATTTTCACACTTTGCCCATCTTTTCCCCAGCTGTTTGCAGCTGGCAAAAAAGCACCCGCCCTGTTCGGGAAAAAGTGGACCGAGAGTGACCGGAGGAGGAGAGAGAACGATGCCACCCCAACCTCCCCAGCCGCAGGTGAGGGGGAACATCCTGAAGTTCCTCAGGAGTTTTATGGGAATTACGCGGATCCTGCAGATCGTGTTCGGAGCCTGCCTGTGGGTAACCATCGCCGCCAACAAATACGGGGGGTCTATCCACTTCGTGCTGTTCGTCGCTGTCTTCTTTTGGCTCCTCACCCTGGCCCTTTTCTTCCTCACCCTGCTGGACAAGCAGGACCTCGTGCCTTTGCTGGGAGGGGATCGCTGGTCGTGCACCAACCTGGCGCACGACGTGGTCGCCGTGGTGCTCTACCTGCCGGCCATAGGCGTCATGATCTACAATACCGATCGAAACTCATTCTGCAACTTGCCTCAGTACATGCATCCATGTCTGTACAAAGTCTACCTGACAGCCGCTGTGTTCGCCTGCTTCTGCTGGCTGGCTTACCTCCTGTCCGTTATTTGTGGAGCGTGCAGAAAGTGTCAAAGAGGGTGAACTGTTGAGCAGCGTGGAAGCTTAAGGGTGGTCATGGCAAGATGAGGAATAGTTAACGTCACTGTAATTTCACTCAGCGGTTACTCTAATCTCTGTTTTCTCCTCTCTCTTAACAATCCACGGTGGTGGTGAAACAGGATCGGCCACCGTTTTCTCGGTGTGTGTTTAATGGTTACTAACATGAAAGAGACCTGTTGGTATGGTGGCTAAGTGCCGTGTGTTGGCTCCTTGTTAAGCTCAACAATAGCCTATGTAGTTATGAAGACTCTTATAATATTAATGTATGGACTTGTTATTGTGGTCTAGCAGTATATTTAGTGGTAACAGTGAAATGGCCTTAACATAGCCTACATTTTGCAGATTACTATTGATACTGGTTAACAGTCCACCTTAAACTTCTTTTTTTTTAAATAGAATTGCTACAGTTGTTTTAACGGGGGTTTATTTTCATTACCTTTTTAAATATATTTTTATGTTTACTTATTTTTTACTAAAAGGTTGGACTGAAAAATCTGTTTGTTTGTTTGTTTGTTTGTTTGTTTGTTTGTTTGTTTGTTTTTAAATCAGTGCCTTCTGTCCGAATGCTGTATACTCAACAACAAGGTGATAACAACAACTCCACAACACAGATGTGACTGGTGCTAAAGTGTGTATGATGAACAAAAACTTTTATCAACAGTTCATTGTGTAAAAATCCAAAGAGCAAAAAATAGGCTTTTATAATAAAGACTAGTCAGTCAGTGAGCTCTTTCTTTCATTGTGATCGTGTATCAGTGCTTTCAGATAAGCTGCTTCAGGACATTGTTTTAATTAAATCTGGAGACAAAACCGGGCGAAGAGCACACACAGCACCGCACAGCACTTTTTTTTTCTTTTTTAAATGAAACACATAATTAGAGCTGAACAGCAATGGAACTTCCTTTCAGGAGATTAAAGCGTCGGCCAATCAGCAGGGATCATTTACATGCTACGCCACAAAACCACATGAAAGACATCAAACCTTAGACCTTTGTGCTTCTTGAAGTAAAATGACTCATTCGAAGGGGCGCAAACAAAATGCATGCGCTGTAGGATAGAGTTGTCTGGGAGTTATCCTACTTTGCAAAAAATGTCTGAGTGTGTTTAGTCTCGCGTGAACAATAATCTGGGAAGAGGCTTGTTCTTACCGGAACAGTCTGTTGGGGTTCTGGAGGTGGGCTAACATTCAGCCAATGAAAATAAAGCCCAATGAGTTAGAAGATGATTTGATGTCTCATATATTCCAGTCAGCATACAGTTCCTAAAAACATGCTGCAGACAAGTTGCTTGAACAGCACCTAAAACTACATTCTGGCAACTTTTTGGCCACCTTTATTCAAAAGAGGCTGATTTGTACTGATATGCTGCATCCTCATTGCTGATATGTAGTTAAAAAACACACACACACAGACTTTTCCTTTTTTGGACTTTAGTTTTTTGCCTTGCATACTGGCAACAAACCATGATGAGTTTTTCTTGGAGAGGAGCGCAAGGATGAAATGTTGTATTATTACCGCTCCAAATTTTAGCATCAAGTGCCAGAATAAAGGCAACAGCCATGCAGTTAATGGAATATAGATCAGCAGTACAATTATTATCTGAAAAGGAGCTGGAAAAAAATGTTTTTGATTCTGGGAAACATCTGTTGCCAGAATTTCAGGAGTGAAAGGGTTAACATTAACCAGCTGGAGCATCAGGATATAAATCTAGTGCTTCTAAAGGAGGGAAGGAGCCCCCCTTCCACACACGCACACACACACACATGCACCCCTCCCTTCCCCCTCTGAGATCAGGAGTGTCGTCCTGTCCACGTGTCGGCGCCTGTGGGAAAGCACTGTTGTATACAACCAAATGGAGACGGCACACAACAGCCCACTTTAAACAAAGCAGTATCAAACCGAAGCCATGGTTTCGGTTTGATACTGAAAGTACCCACGGAGAGTCAGTTCAAGTTTTGGATGACTCACGGTGACGGTGGACGCTCACAGTTAAGGCCAGAAAAGGAGTCTCCACATTTAAACCTTTAAATTTGACCACATTTACAGGCCCCTCGTTATTAACTGACCACAGTTTAAAGATCTTGTGTTTTGTGAATGAGTTCATTGTGAGTTTATTTCATAAACATTACATCGATTGTCCAAACAATGAACCCATTTAATTACAGGTAGCGAGACTGGAAACTTACTGGTGTTGGTGCAACAAGGGCGAGGTTGTTGTTTTAGGGGTTTTTTGTTTGCTACAAGGGGCGAAAAGAAAACCCAGACACATAGTACATATAGAGTCAGACCATACCCTGGAGTGCCAACTGTGTGATATTTTTTCTGGCAAGTTGACCAAAGAGACGTTTCCTGTATGCCTGCGTGCGCTCTCCCACCCTTTTGCAAGCAACCAAGTTATAAAGAGTTCCTCTGCCTCTCCTTGGAAGCACAGCACCCTGTTACAAACTGCAGCCGTGGACTGATGTCACAGAAAAACTTTATTGATCTAACAATGAGGCCAAAAATGGATAACAATGACATGACTATGTCTTATGGTTGTAATTAAATCACTGTGACCAAATTCAAGACTGTCTTGTTTTTTGTTGTTGTTTAGAAACAAAAATTTATACTGCCAGACGTACAGTATTTAACAGGTTAGATGAACAGGAGGCTCAGTCTGGATAAATTTAAAAGGAACAGCACACCATTTGGAACTGTATCACCTCTCTTTGATTTTCATTTGGAGACATTTTCTTATTTTGAAAATTCCACACGTGCAGTGGAAGCAGTTTTGTTGCTTCCTGTCCACAAAAGCGGTGAGTAGAGCTGTTTCCTCTAATATGGGAGGAAACATATAATCATATGATGAGTGATTTTAAAAAATTGATTGAAATTCTGTCCCTGATGCCTTACATTGACATCTGGTCAGGATGATTATGGACAAGAGGAACCGAGAACATAAAAAGTGATCGAAATACCTTCTGTATAATTTTAAGACAGACTTGAAATAAACATGCATCCATCTTTTGAACATTTTGGGATTTATACATGCTCAGCATTATTCAAATGGAAATGTTCACATTTAAGAAACATTCACTTTAAAACCACATCTTTCTCTTTTTACTGAGCCTAGTCCTGATCTTCATCCCAGTAGATGATTTGGCAAAGCATTCTCACCAACCAGACCTGGTGGCCTATGACACTGTATTTTTTAGCAGTAAGAGCCAACTCCAAGACTGGAAGAGGTCCTCTGTGTTCCTAGCGACCCAAATTCTTGGTGGGTAACTCCCACTGGAAGTGTTCTGTCCTACCCGTGTGTCCTATCAGTTTGTTTGGCTCTTTATTTCCTGTTGGCAGACATCCTGTCTCACTTGGGGAGGTTACGTGTACTCAGATGAAACATGAAAACACTGACAAAAGCACACAGCCGTGCCCTGTTAAGCACATTTTAATCGGCAAGTGCTGAGACGTACATTCCACCACTGCAGAGAGGGAAAGAGGGGCTGACAAACCAAATGGAGGCCAACTGAACAAGTGAATGAGCAGGGGGGGGGAAGTAAAATGTGAAAGGGGAAGATGTACAAAAAACGTCTTTGAATTCCCAGGAAGAATCTGAGATTGACATTTCCTGTCTGTGTAAGGCATGAATCAGCACAGTGTTCTGGGCATGGAAGGTTTGTTTGCCAGTGATGTTTCAGTTTCTGGTTTCCTATGGTAACTGGGATTTCTTATTCTTATATCTGTTACAGCAGTTTTTGCCCAGACAATTTCTGAATGTTCGCAGTGTTCATGTGTTGTGCGAAGGGAATGCCAGCGAGTGGTGGGAAAGGATAATTGCTATTTATAGCCTTGAAAATACCACAGCTTCCCTCCTCAGTCTGCCAGTCCTTAGTCAAGATGTTGAGTGTGTTACAGAGTGAATGTGTCAGGAAAAAGGGGAGGGTGTGGTGAAGTTTTTTGCGTCACTGGGTGGATAAAATGGCAAATTTTCTGTCTGACATTTAATGATTCTTATTTCCAACTTACATTATTCACCCTTCATTCATTCGTCATTAAAACTTAATGTCAAAGATGATTATTTTTCCTGTGCCCCAAAACTCTTTATGTGCTGTGTACACAGACGCACTCTGGGATGTAAAACAAACATTCCTTCCGAGCGTGGATCATGGAGTCCTTGTTAATAGCTCGCATGGCTCTGAACTGTTTCCCAGCTCAAGTTTACCCAAGCACAGTCTTCACACAAAGAGATCCAAACACTTTTTGTTACATCACACTGCTGTTGTAAGGAAAAACAGCAAATAGCTCTTTCAACCCATATCCCCTCAATGTGTTTAAAACAAATGTGCCTGAGGACATGACACAAGAAAAAAAGAAATGGTATTTGTTTTACTTTTAAACTTTAGATTTTCACACATAGACTTGTTTCTAATGGATTCAACTGCACCACAAATCTCTACATGTCTAAAATCTATGTGTAACGCACAACTTTTCACACACTGTTACAAATTCTTGCTATGATCCAGGCATCCTCAGCGACTGCAAGAAAGGACTAATTTTACCCACAAGGAGGCACAATTGGGACAAAGCATTCAAATGAGTATTTCTCATAGCTGTCCCATCCACAGCCACTGAGAGTCATGAGAGGGTTGCAGTGGGACAATGGATTGTTTGACTGTTGTCAATGGCAAAGGGGGTCCAGCCCTGCAGTAGCAAGGTGTAATTAATGAAGTGGCGAGTCAGTGTATTACTCTCATTTGTCCTTTTCAAGACTATTAAGAGACATTAAGAGAAATATTACAGATATGTACTATTTCTTGTTCATCAGTTGAACTACTTATTCTTCTACAAAAGATCAGTTTTCTTGAGTTCTCTTTACACTGAAGGTTTTTGATGATATCCATGTGGTTTTCATTGACTCATCAGAGGCTTGTTCCAGTAAATCAGCTTTCAGACACTCTTCACATGCACAAAAAATGCTGTTCCTCAATTTGCCCACTGAATACTTAGTAGTATTGCAGTATTATAAAAGATAACATCTGAACACACAAGTCCATATTTAGCAAAGAGGACCATTCTTGGGGCTGACTAGCTTCACTGGAAATTTCTAAGAAGTAATGCAAAGGCCATTTTAAATTGGATTAGTTTAGATCTAGAGCATGACCAGAAGATTAAAAACACAATCAAAATACCAACATTTGTTTACCACTTATAAAGACTTTGCTTTAAAAAAATGTAGCAAAATATCTGTCAAAAGTAAGATGTAACAGTGGATGAAGGGGAAAAGTCCCATTTACTGATCCAAGTCTAACAATTCTAGTTGTAACATATGGTTGTAATGAAATGAAGAGGAGAAACATTGATGCAGCAATGTATTAAATAAAAACTTGAAAGAACCAGTGACTGCTGAGTGTCACTGATTTCTCAACTTGACTGAACATCCAACTCTTGGCACCCAAGACTCCAGACATGATAAGGAACTCTTTGAAACACCGTCACAAATGGCTGGTTATCAGGATTTGCACAAAAGCGGAGTATACGACTATAAATATACTGTGTTTCGTCAGGTTTGCAGTGAAACATTTGATATTAAATCTGAAGCTGGACAAAAGTGAAGTTTCTTCACCGGACGTTTAGGCTTGCCAGATAAGTCAGACATTACTTAGATTCTGATTTTATTTGTTATTCATGAGATTTTATTCAGTATGTCACACAACCCGTCTCTCATATCAGCTCCTTTTTGTTGTTTTATTTTGCTCTTTTTTTACAAACGCGGTTACTTAACCTTTTAGTTCTTAAGAATCTCTCTATAAATACACAACTGCTACATTTCAGTGTCACAGGGGTGATCCTGGTCATTTCCCCACACTTTAAAGGGAACCGTTAAGCTTTTCTTTATTTCCTATCATGAAAAATTATACCAATTAATGAAGTGGGTGTTCATATTACAGATGAACAAATAATAAAGTCATCATATATACAAATAATCTCTGTCATCTCTGCTGGAAAATAAGGGGGGCTGTTACTAATTTGGTTGCCAGGCACTCAGTAGCATAGCATCTCTATCCAACTGCTGTTCAAACTTTCTGTTTGTGAAATGCAACCAATGAGAAGCCAGCTCAACAAATTATGCAATACTTCTAATAGAGTCCAAGGAAAAAATAAAATATGAAACGGGTATTGATAGAAATAGATTTTAAATGTATAATAGCCATTTCAGTAAGCAGTAGCAACAGTTAAATGTTTTATAGGCAAAGCACAAACAGGTAAAATAGAGATACAACTGGATTAATACAAATGCAAATGTCCATTAGAGAATTAACTTCTTTACCTTTCTTACATGCTGCTTTCTTACACTATACCCATAAAATATAATATAAATATATTCATATTTCAAATATAAAATATGTATTGTAAAGTATTAACTAATCGCCACATAGATAGATAGATAGATAGATAGATAGATAGATAGATAGATAGATAGATAGATACTGTTGAAAAGAAAACAGCCTAAAGAAAATCAATAGAGTACAATGTACAACATGAAGGTCAGAGATTCTCCACCGTTCACTCCCACCTCGCCCATTGGTTGATAAACATCATTCTGCTGAGCCTCATTGGTTCTGAAAACCAGGAAGTGGGGGAGTAGCCAATCCAAGGGATAAAACGATTTGACAGCAGCAAGTGGAGTCGTCTATGTCTCTGGAGTTGGGGGGTATAGATTCAGCATCCTCAGCATCCTTCAAAAAATACTTAAACTAACTAGTTTTCATTGACGGAAGCAATCGGCTGAGACATCTGTATCACTCATGGCAGCCTACAAATTAGTGCTGATTCGTCACGGAGAGAGCAACTGGAACCAGGAGAATCGCTTCTGTGGGTGGTTTGATGCAGATCTGAGCGAAACAGGTGAAAAGGAGGCGAAGAGAGGAGGACAGGCCCTAAAAGGTGAGAACGAACCGATGTGAAGTCTTCCTTCATTCCGTGTGGTATCACTTTCTCGGCAACTAGCAATTGCATAACCGCATACTCTGAGCGCATCGGGTCATATACCGCCCCCTGACCGTGTGCAGACGTGCTGAGGCGATGCTTTTATGTGGCTGCATTGCAACAGAAATAATAAAGGCCTGCAGAGCAAAGAGGAAAAAAAACCCTTCAAAGTAATGTATTTAGTTAAATGTTCATGCAACTGGCTCTTTCACCCAGCTTCAATCAGAAGACCTAATTTTGTTACGGCTCAATAATAGCTAGACTTCTGAGCCCCAACCAAAATAGTCAAGTCATTTTTCCGTGCAGTCATACCAAACAGCGGTCATTGTGTTATAATTAGATGCTTTTCATTGTTATATACACCATACCTTTTATTATGAGGTTGAGGTTTTTGACTGCAGAAGCATATTGGAGACATCACCTTGAGCTCTGAGCAATCCTAAATGTAATTTCTGCAAGGCCTGAGATACAGGCTTATCCCTCTCTATACCATCATTGGCATTATTCCAGGTGTTATTCATAGACAGCAGAGTGAAGAAATGTAATAACTACACAACTATGCAAGAAATATAAATTTTACCAGACAAAAAAAAAAACCTCCAGTGTCTCACACTCTATGAATCTCACAGATGCTAGCTTTGAGTTTGACATTTGCTACACCTCCGTGCTGAAGCGGGCCATCAGGACACTGTGGCTGGTTTTGGACAGCATTGACCAGATGTGGGTGCCTGTTCATCGGACATGGCGGCTCAACGAGCGTCACTACGGAGGCCTGACGGGGCTAAATAAGGCAGAGACTGCTGCCAAGCACGGAGAGGCTCAGGTGAAGGTCTGGAGGCGCTCATTTGATATCCCACCTCCTCCCATGGGTCCAGACCACGACTACTATACTATCATCAGCAAGGTAAGATATCATATTGGCAGTGCATGAACACAATCAATGAACTTTGCTGATGTCCGAGAGAAACAATGGTTTTGTACATATTGACTTTCTTAATCAAGTATCTCCAAACAAACTTAACAAAAATGAGCCACGACTTGAACATATCTCTGAATTCAGGCCTAACCAGCTTTATGAGAGAAATCAGCAGAAATGGCACGAGTGTTTAGAGAGAAAATAGTGGATTTAATCTCATGTGTCTCAATCTTTTTGTCTCCAGTATACTTAGCTTAAATACCTCAACAGTGCAAAAATCAAGCATGGCCACCACAGAGACGTATTAGGTTACTATTTGCCAGTAGGAGCCTTAATGCTATTGCCTAATACTAAGTTCAGTGTGAGTTAATGTATGACTGAAAGAGTTCTTCTGCGTTCAGGTTCAAAGTTCAAGTCAAGGTAGAAACAAATTTCTCATGTCTTCCTTTCTATTTTTGAAATGTAATATAAAAAAAAAACATGTGGGTTTTTTGGGTGGGGGTAAAATAAAGCTTAAGATGCTATCTCGTTTATTTTGTTCTGTTATGTAGTTTGCACAATGAAGTTGTCATGTTTGCAGGATCGTCGTTATGCAGACCTGACTGACGACCAGCTTCCTTCCTGTGAGAGCCTTAAGGACACCATTGCACGGGCGCTGCCCTTCTGGAACGAGGAGATCGCCCCTCAGATCAAGCAGGGAAAGCGGGTGCTGATCGCCGCCCATGGAAACAGTCTGAGAGGGATCGTCAAGCACTTGGAGGGTGAGTAACACTAAAGCTTCACTTAGACTTCTGCAAGAAATCTACATCCTAACTGGTGATGTAACCAGAAACTCCTTTTATCCCTACACCACAACCTTTCAAGCAATTCCTGTCGTAGTATGCTTGTAGTTACATTTCTTGGAAGGTCATGTAGAAGGTTGCAGCGCAGGGTTAAAATGGGGTTCTGGTTATAGTGTAAGTTACGGCGGAAATCTGATGCAAAAGTATGAGTCACATGGAAATGTTTTAAAATTCAGAATTTGACTTGGTAGGTTCACAAATATATATTCATGCTTTAATGTTCAAAAAACACATTATTTTCTCAGACTGTTCACTGCTTAATCACCTCTACTGACTCTCTGTCTGGAACACCCATCATGTACGATATAAAACAGCCACTGTGACGTTTTCCACTGTCATTGTTCTGTGAAGATCCTTTTATAAAGGCTTGAGCTGAGCATTTTCAATGTTGCCATCTGAGGATCAAAGTGTGAAAAGTCACACTCACTGGCTAGTTACTTCTGTTTGACAAGCCTGAGTGTCTTTTACGTTCCTACTCTAATAATGACCATAATTTATAAATGGACTTTATATGTTATGTTTATGTATTTGCTTGAAACTAGCGACTGAGCCCAGAAACACATCAAGAAAGTGTTTACTGAAACATAAGTAAACATAAGTCTTTTTTGTAAGCATAGGGGCACCCCCCCTCCTCCTCCTCCTTCAGAAGAATGCACGTTTAACCATTTATTGACCAAGATTCATACAAAATGTTTCTTAGGAACAGTTGAATTTTCTCTCTAGCCCAAATGCTTGAGAGGAAAGGTGATGTGAAGTTCACATGGTAAACTCTAGGTGGACCTGTTTTTTCTTTTTTTGTTTGTTTGTTTGTGCTCAGACAGCATAGCCTTGTGAATCCACTATGATACCATAATACATTAAATATCCCCGTAAAGCTTGTCTTTTCTTCTTTCCACAATCATTTGAATTTTGTCTTTAGCATAAACAGTTATGCAGTTACAGTCATTTTAAAGTTAAGGTACTTCTTCATTAGCTTTACATTTTCAGCACAGACGCCATCCCTGTTATTTAGACTGTCTCTGCACTTCATTTTAGCTCCTTTCCTCCCCATGTACCTTTGATGATGAGTTTTGACACTTCACTATATATCAGTTAAGATGTGCTTTGACGATCTTTACAATAGGTTAGGGTTTGTTCAAGCCCTGGTAGGCCATATTGGTAGAGAGCACCCTCACGAACCTATTCTATTTTGTTCTGTAGGATGGCTTTAAATATGAAAGAAAAGAAAAGCAAATTAAGGGTCCCTCCTAGGCATCAAGGGTGAAGAAGTTAAGGCCCCCCTTCCAAACAAAAGGGTGTTCTACTTGGCTAGTTGGTTATTATAAGCTCCTAAGGACCGAAAGATAAAATAAACAGACATTAATGAGGGAATATAGCTATAGCTAAAAGCCTAGGCTAGAGGAAAAAAACAAAACAAAACAGGATATGGTTATACAGAGAACTGGGGAGTACCCTGTAGTCAATCACTCTGTCAGCAATTGCAGTATATCTGTACAAAATGACATTTTGTCTGTTCTTTTTGTAGGAATGTCAGATGAAGACATCATGGAGCTGAACCTGCCAACAGGGATCCCTATCCTTTATGAGCTCGACAAAAACCTGAAGCCAGTGAAGCCAATGCAATTCCTTGGAGACGAGGAGACTGTACGCAAAGCCATGGAGGCCGTTGCTGCTCAGGGAAAGGTCAAGAAGTGAAAAACACCATGAAAGCTCCCTTTGTGTTCGATGGAACAGGTTGTCCCTAACAGCTGGCCTTAGATTAGTGTTTCCTCTAAATTCTGATTTATTTTGAGTTGTAATATGTGATGAATATACTGTAGTTTGCTGTCTGTTTGTACAGTACAGGGGAGCAGTAGACAGTAAATGACTGATAAACATTAGAGCCATGGAGGGCATAACTTTCAAGAGATTGTAAATATTTTTGCCTAAATATTACATTATAATCTTATATTATAACCTTTACAGTGCAAGTATTGAAAGAGAATTAGCAATGCCGTCAAAAAAGACAATAACTAGAATATGTAATTTATGTCCTTTTTCACTAATGACAGAATTATAACACTTTGTTTTTGTTGTTACATGAAACAAGTCTTTGGCTGTGACATCATTAAGCAAATGGCTGTGATATTTGAATACCTTTAAATAGTAAAAAAGCAGAGGAAAGACTAAAATCCATGTATCCATTTTATGCTGCAGGCAATTCCAAGGTTAGCAATACTATTTACATGAAGAGATGAGGTCTCTGTTTGCCTCACATACAATACTGCTACTTTATTTTGGTGAGAGACTGGCAGCGGTTAAGAAATTATACCTGTTTAGATGGCATTGTTATTTCTCTGGGTGACCTAGGATACTGGGATATTGTAGGATATTAGAAATTAATTTAAAATTTAAAAGATTTGCTGTATTTTTTTACATAAATAGTACCACCAAAGTGTACAAAAGTTATTTTCTAGGTCATTAATTTCATGCTTTTCACTAATAACAGGATGTAATTTTACAATCTCTTGAGAGCAGGATGGGATGATAAGGAAAGGCTAACAGTCCTTTTCTCTTATTTTGCTTGTCTATGATTGAAATATATGCTGTCTCCTTCTATGTTGTTGCTGTCTGTGTTATTTGTTGACATTTTGAATGGTGCTATGCTGTGTGTTTTGCACCGTACATTTGATCAAACCACTGTTTAGACAATGATATTGTGACAAATGAATCATAGGAATAAAGATAAAAGGTCTACATTTATCATTGCACTTGTTAATGTGTTTCTTTCTCCTCATCCTATTCCATTAGCTGACCTTGCAGTTGATTTTAGACCAGCTAAAAATGTGTGAAGTGGTACAAGTAGTTATTAGTTTTCGGGGGAAATTACTTTTTCACACAGTGACAGGTAGGTCTGGGTTTTCCCCTTAATAATTGAATTTAGATCTGCATTTTGTATTTACTTGGGTTATCTTTGTCTAATATTAAAATGTGTTTAATTATGTGTTTGGTATGTAAATATAACAAATATCCAAAAGTAAAATGAATGAAGCATGAAATCTTGGTGGTGGTCAAACCACAGTTTTGACTAAATTCATGAAGGAGAGAGTATTTTTATGTCCCAAGGGCATATTGTACTTGCAAGACATTTTCCAGAAATAACCATTTGTCATGACGACCTCGGAAAAAAATGAAAAATTACAGGCTGGGTTCTAATAGATGGATTCAGCTCCATTTCGGGAGCACTGGAAAAAGACTTGGGGAAATAGTTTGAACATCTACAGAAAGAATTCCTTTAAAGTGAAATACTTTTGAACTCCAAGTTCCATGATGCAATTCGTGTTGTCTAAGCGGTTGCAAGCGGGAGAGGATGTTTGTAGCACCAGTAAAGTGTTATTGCCGCCGTATGTCGTTGCAAACAGACTTCCCAGTCCTCAAAATGAGGAAAGCAACAGAAAACTAAGGAGACACTCGGTATGAATAACTGCTAACTGGTAATTTACACGCGCGTTAGCCAGCTAGCTAAACATTACTTCCTCAAACGACATGCTAGTATTTATTATGCATTTTATTATTCGTTAGCTAGCTACAGAAAGACGTTTATATAGGTTCTAAAATAAAACGTTCACAGATGGCTTTGTTTCTTCTTAAAGCGAGTCCAACACGACGCAAGGAACTGACGCTAATGAATAACGCTGTCATATTTAGCTTTCTTTTTCTCTAGCTCCTAGCATATTGACAGGTAATAATATTTAACGGCTAGCCAGTTTGTTGACGTCTGTTTGGGACTGAGGTTCTCAAGCGACACTGCTAGGTCATGTTAATTTCAGGCGATAAGACATTTTTATGTCAAAACAACATCACGACATGTCAAAGCGTGAAACTATTTGATCTCATGTTGTCACCTCACATAGCATGCCGTTAGCCATTAGCCAAACAGAAATTCTCTAGCAAGTGTCTCCCTCGTTTTGTCTGTGGAAGGTTAACTCGTGCTTTGTTAGACGTCTTCTTTTTCTCCTTTTTTTTGTGTGGGGAGAAAAATAAAACAAAAACTGAAGTTGCGTCATTGTCGTCGGCTTGGTGACCGGGCTAACTTCAAACGTTAATAGAAACATGTTGAGTTCCCATTTCTCTGTCTTTTTTGCAGCCCACTTGGAGCTTGCTTCTCACCGAGAAGTAAAGGTGAGTCGAAGTGACAGGTCGAGTGTTAATTTTCATTAAAATAACCTTTTACTTTTACCTGCTCCGTGAGACTTTGCCTCTCATGTGTATGCTTTTACTTACTGTGCAATAAAGCACTCGACTGTAATGTTTATGATGTAAGTTTTTGTTTATTTGTTTTATCATATAGTCTCACTTATTGTGCCGTTTCATGCTGTGGGACTGTCAATGAGCCAACCAAAGCGTCAGATAGTGCTTTCGGTTTTAAGAGGAATCAGACACAATGAGAAAAATAAGTTTGTCAGAGGGAGATCTTTTTGGCACTCTTGTAAAAGCTAAACACAAGAGGGTAAGCTAGTCATTACTTTTCTCTTAAAACAAATTCAGACCTGTAATTTAAAAAAAAAACCAAAAAACAGATGGACAATCCTTAGTAAGTACAGTAAATGGGTAAGGTGTAATGTAACAGATTCTTCAAAAGACCATAATGCATGCATCATATTTTCTTTGTACCTTAGTAAAGGACCTTGTTGTTGAGCAGCGCTCCCTATCCAACACATCTTTTCACCAGGAGACTCCAATGAAGCCTTCTCGGGTCCCTAACCGGCTTTCTAATCCACCACCGAGGAGAATGTTCCCAATTCAGGCACCTGAGGTGTGCTACAGGGACAGAATTGGTCCACACTGGCAAAATCCTCATCCCCCAGGACTAATCCATTCATCAGGATTTAATTCAAGCAATTCACTTAATCTTGGTTCCCCCGTGGAAAGACCTTATTTTATGCCAAAGGAAAGGTTGGGTCCTTCAGAACACTTTGGTCAACCTCCAGGGCTTGTGCCAAACAATCCAGGTACCATTAGGATGTCATTAAATCCCCCAATACCAGGAGGCCATCAGCCAGGATCTTTTGACACATTTTTGCTTCCAGTGGCTATCAACCAATCACCATCTTCCCACATAGGCCGAGATCAAGCGACTGAATTCAAGGCTTCTTCATCCAGCTCAGAAAGTAAAACTGTAACAACACAAAGACAAGAATCAGATAAGGTATTGTTTCATCTTTTTTCATACGGTCTTAGGAGAAACTCAGATTTTGTGCTGGTTGAGTGTTTTTATGATAAATATGATTATGATTAGTTATGCTGAGTTGATGTGGCTCTTAACGTTTTGTTAGGCTCAGTCCAGTGATGTGGAATATTCTATACCTACGGTCCAGCTGCACAGACCATCTGTGAGTGTTACAACCCCATCATTCAACTACAGAGCACCCAATGAAGTTCACCCACAGTCCCCTTCATACTCACAAGGCTGGTATCCTAATATCAGCCATTGGCCCTCGCAGGGCTACCATCTCCATCCAAAACCCCACTCATCCGACAGTAGTCGTTTACCCATCATGCATATCTCTGTAGCCTCTTCCCAGGTAAAGTTTTTATATCTTTAATAACACAAAGTTTATTTCGAGTTTTGAAATCATGATGAATGCTTTCTACCTTTCCAGTCTTATGCCAGGCTAGTCAGGCTAAGAGCTTTTCAGTACTTGGTTGGATTGAGGATAGAAGATGACATAGCCAGCCTCAGCAACATGATTTTTTTTTTTTTTTTTTTAAATCAATGATTTAGCATTATAAACAGACTTAATTGCCTTTTTTTTCATCTTACTATTTAGCCATTTCTAAATTTAAAATGGTTTTTAATTTGCCAGTAGGAAGACATGTCTTATTAACATGTTACTGTATGTTATTTAACACAGAAGTAAGGCAATTTAAGAGCACCTGTTGACTTACAAACAGTGAGAATTTGTTGCCACCTTTTCAGTTTGCAACACCACCATAATATCTATTTTTTTAAACCTGAATCAGATATTAAAATATTTGTGAACAAAATCAATACTGAGACTAACTATGATTAAAATTTATGAAACTGGCAATAGTTGGAAGGTATTTAGCTGTTTTCACACATGAACTGTGGACATTGTCAAGAGATAAGATTTTTTTGATATGGGCTGGTGTAACCCAATCTCACATGTAGCACACAACAGGAGATTGTCTGCATCTCTTTGGTTCTTATTACTGTAAATATTATATATTTATATTATGTATATAAATATTACATTTGGTTTAGGCGAGGGGTGGCAGAGCATGGAAAGAAAACTGAGCACTCAGTTTCCATAGGACAAACTGGCTATTATTATAATTTTATAATTGACTTTATAAAATGGAGCTGGCAGGTTAAAGACAGTTGTTTTTTTTTCCTGATTCAGCTGGTTTGATTATTTGTTTCTTTCTCATACAAGTTCATTGGGTATTGTCTAGAAAAGTTTAGCACCAGAGGGCATGCAGAAAACAGCTTTAAATAAGTTAAAGTGCATCTACTAGCTATTTATTAAGTCTGTTTATTTAAAGAAATAATTTCTGAACTGGTTGTCACTTGTTTTGTTTTTTATAAGATAAATTGCATAGCCACAATGTTATTGCTGTTCAAATATCACTTAAGTAATTTTATATCTTATGATTGTCAAGGTTTTTATAATTGATACGTGCCAGGTCCTTTCTCTTTTCCCTCCCATCTCCCTTTTCCTATTTTATTTTTGTCAAGCACCTTGGTATACCCTTGGTTTTTTAGTGTGCTTTATAAATAAAGTTTATTATTATTATTATTAAGTAGGTCACTAACTTTTTTTGTCTTTTTTTTGCAGAGCCAGCAACAGGAGCAAACACCTTCAAGTGAAAAGTTAATTTCAGGTAATATTGTAATTTAAAGTAAATTCTAAACTTTCAGATAGGTTATGTTTGGCAGTATTGCTTGTTAAGTCCTGTAGCTTCAATACACTGAAAATATCACTGACCTGCAGGTAATGTGGAATCTCTTAAGTCAGACCTTCCCAAAGTGTGGTGCCTGCCACCTGGGGGGGGGGCGCAGAGCCATTGTGCGGGGGGGGGGGGGGAATTGGCAGAATTGGTTTTCCAATCGTGGGGAGCACGCGCTGGGCTGTTCAAATTACGGACAAACCGTATCCCACATTCTTGATTTTTGGTTCACAAACACTTCTGATAATAACTAACTACTCCTGACATTTTGGAGATGTTAGCTCTTTATACAGTAAAGTTACAGTGGGATACAAATAATATCAGGCTGATCCTGCCACGATTTGTTCCCCGGGTTCAAATCGCGGACAAACAGTATCTCACAGTTGTTTATGTTTTTGAACCCATTTTGCACAGAGAGGCATTTTTTGAAAAATGTATTGATAGCAATGTTGAATATTATTACACAGAAAAAAAACAACTACACGTAAAATAATTACACCGCGACGCCTCTGCCTTTGTAAATGGAGGGACAGTAACTGTGTGTGTGTATGTAAGCGTTTAAAAACTGAAGATGGTCAGATTAACAGTATTTTGTCTCTATCTGTCATTCTGCAATTCATCTCATGTAAACAATAACGTGGCGCACAGCGTGACGTGAAAATAGGCACATACCTTTTAGGGCTGCCACGATTAGTCGACTAGTCACGATTATGTCGACTATCAAAATCGTCGACGACTGATTTAATAGTCGACACCTCGTTTGAAGCATCACAAAAGACGCAGGAATAAGTAGTAGGATTTAAGAGTGTAATAACGGACTGAAACAGAAGATGGCAGCACTGCATGTACAAGGATGCCAGCTGCCGTTAAACCCCAAAGAAGAAGAAGCTGTATCCCAGAATTCATAGCGCAGCTCAGTTTACAACAATGGCGGCAGCTAGTTAGTTTTAATATTACTCTTATTATTTCTGGGTCACAAAATAAACGATTAAAATATTTTCAGGCGAGAATGTAACTGTATAAACCTCAAATATTTGCTCAGTTTATCAAGACACCACATATTTTCAGAAGCGCTCCGACGTTTTCGGAGATGTCTGTTACCCACTAGCTCGATAGCTAACCGGGGGCAAGGCTCACTAGAGCCCGTGAGAACACCGGACTCCCGCAAATCGTTTTCAAACCCACCGCCGTCTTTCGCTACTCAGGTTAAATATATATAAGTCACTTAGATAACTTCAAAATGTTATTGTTTGGCTTTTTTTAGTATTTTATTTGTTCCTGAGTAAATCGGTTTGGCTGAGATTAAAGTTATAGTTTTTACACAGCTGAATAAACGTCAAGCAGACAACTGATTATCAGAAGTGTGAGATGCTCGAGAATATACTCCGGTGTCCCGTTATATTTTAGATAGCAAGGAGCAGACGGCTGAGTTTATTAAACTTCACCGAAACAATCTGCAAATTTCATTAAAATTTCATAAACTATCATCTTGTCTTTATTTTTAGTTAGCACATACCTTAAACACTTAAAGCTGTAAGCTAAGGATAGTTATATAAGAGCAGATGCATGCTGGTGGAATAAGCTGTACGTTTTACGTCCAATGGATGCATGATCTGATTAGTCGACTAATTGCAAAAATAATCGGTGACTAGTCGACTATCAAAATAATCGTTTGTGGCAGCCCTAATACCTTTGATGTTGCGTGACAAACTCTGTATTCCTCGTCCACACGTAAATACAAAAAAGGAGTTTTAAAAAAATCTCAGTTTTCGGTGATTCGAAACACCGTTTACGTGTGGACGAAACAGCTGCGTTTTCAAAAATACCCATGTAAGTATGAACGTAGCATAAAAGAGTTAGTAGTTTATTTTATTACTACCTGTAATTTATTGCAGATTGCTTGCATTTGCTTAATTGTTTACTAAATGTTTGAGGTGTGAAATAAACCACAATGGAGCAAAATATGGGTGTGTGTGGTTGGAGGATGTGTTTGTGCGCATGCGGGGGGGTGCGAACATTTTTCTTGTAAAACAAAAGGGAGCCTAGCAAAAAAAGTTTGGGAACCACTGTCTTAAGTGATGAAAACAAATTGTACTAGGCTGACTGTATGGTTGGCATGCTGCAACAACGTTATTATTATCATCATTTGTACAACCCATGAAGTATTATCCCCCTCCTCTAAAATGTACACTTGGCATAAAGCAGTTAGGCAGGTAATTTTCACCTGGCATTCACCAAATCCAAACTTGTCCAATGGGTCAACTGGTCAACTGCCAGATAGAGAAATGTTATTTGTCATTCCAAAGAACATATTTCCACTGTTTCACGGTCCAGTGGTGCATGCTTTACATCACTCTGATTGTTGGCAGTGTGCTTGATGACATAATGCTTTCATGTCATTAAAACCTATGCCATACTATCACACTCCAAACACACAGTACTTGTCCTGATGTTCATGTCAGATGAGGTTTTTAAAACTGTGAAGTTACTGAGAGTTGGCAACTTCAATGCACTATGTGCCTCGGCACCCACTCTCTAACTTTATGTGGTCTGCCACTTTGTGGTTGAGTTGCTCTGGTTTGTAAACGCCTACACTTTGCAATAGTCCTACTTACAGTTGATCATAGAATATCTAGGAGGGAAGAAATATCCCCACCTGACTTGTTGCAGTGGTGGCATCCCATTACAACAGATGTTTGAATTCAGTGAGGTCTTTAGGTTGACTCATTCCTTCGCAAATGTTTGTCAAGGTAGACTGCATGGCTTGGTGCTTAAGTTTTTACACCTGTGGCAGGGATTGAAAACCTGAATTCAAAGTTTAAGAAGTATGGCTTTTAAAAAATCCCCTAATCCTGATCTGTTGTCACTATAATTTGTGCTTCAGATGTCCCTTTAGGAATTTCTTCATGCTTAAAACAAAAAATATCACCTACTCTTCTTTATTTTCATGTGACATATAGAGCTGCAGTAGATATTTTCATGATTGATTTGTTGGTTGATTTAAATATTTAAAAAAAAAGACTTTTTCATCTGAGCTGTAAAATATAATACCTAGGGGGGAAAAGTGTCCATTGCATATGTGGTTTTGTCTGACTGCCATTTGTGACTCTAAAAAAAATAGTAAATTTGAAAGCCTGGAATCATAAAATGTATAACCTTATCCTTTAAAAGAAATGATGAGTTTATTATCCGAATAGCTGCCAGTAAATTTCTGCAGTTGCAGACTATCATTCTTTTGTGAACAGATTGAGGTACATTTATCTGATGTGGATAGTAAAACCTTTTTAAGACGAAGTTAAAACTATCAAATTCTGGTCATTTTGTAGACATTAGTGAACCCTCAATATTGTTCAAAAGAAAATATCATCTTTTTTTTCCTTTCTCCAGCAGTGGACTTGAACTTCTCATCACACAAGAGGCGCAGCGAGTATGAATATGGTTCAGAGAATCCCAAGAAACCATGTCCTCAAGGGGCAAACTCAAACAAAACGGAGACAACAAAACCCACTGTTCCCACTGCACCTACGCCTCAGCCGTCAGTGATGCATTCTTCAGAGTCAGCAAACCAACACAAAACCACAGATGGCTATGTACTTACAGAACAGGCATGTGGACAGTCAGCATGCTCAGAGCTGTCATCTACTGTTGGACCTTCTCAGTCATGCTGCAAGTCATCATCGCATAAAGAATGTACAGAGAAAATAACATCAACAGGTGCAAAGGAATCATTTATAAATTATTCTCAGAGTCATGTACCACAGTTAAAGGAAATGAGATCACATGTAAAGCCAAATGAGGTAAGTGTGAAAAAGACAAGCGAGCAAAAAAATAAAAGGGATAAATCAAGCACTTTGTTCAACTCTGATGTTCCTCAGAAGGACACTACTAGCTCTTCACCTGCTGAGTTAGGCAGTCACCACTCTGGTTTTTCTTCCAGTAGTAGCTCTGTCAATACCCCGAAAAGAAGTAATCCCAGAGGAGAAAACAGAAAACTCAGCAGTAGCACTCACAAATCAACCTCAAAACCAAATTCGAGTTCTTTGACTGGTCGGACAGGAGAGCGGAATAAAGCTTCTCGTTCACGAAGACCTGTAGCTTCTTATGACGCCAATGATCTTTTCACTCCTGATCCTGTGACTTACATTGTTAGCTCCTCAAATAAGACTGTAAAACCCAAGATAGATGGGGAAACAAGCAAAACAACAGAGAAAGGTTCATCCAGCATCACAGGAAGCTCCAGCAACTCAATTACTGAGTCCTCTTGTGACAAACATCAAAACTGCAAAGTAACTGGTCCTCTTCTTGAAGCATCGTCCACTTTACCTACCCCACTAGGCAGTTTTCCAACTGTAACGTTAACACGGGTAAAACTGGAAAACTTAATACCACCTCCTCGAGATAAGGACACCAAAAACAGCCCCATCCCTTCTTCACACAGGCAGCTTAAGGGGGACCAAAATCCATCTCTCCTCTGCAAAAAAGTGAGTACAGGTGCTGTAGAGACTGACAGTGCTGCTGCTGAACAGACTTCTACCTCCAGTTATTGTCGGTCTCTACCACTGAAGGGGCAGGAAAGTAAAGGTGATAACAAGCAGATAAATGAAGAGGATCCCATAGATGTGGAGCTGGACTTGGGGCTGAGTTTTGCAGTAGATGTGGATCTAACCCAAAGCTCCCATAGCAGTGATGATGAGCAGCTACTTTCCTTGGAAGAGATGATGGAGCGTGCTACTAAACCTCCAGATACACCTGAGAAGGGAACATTTTCAGATCCTAGTCCACCTAGACGTCTGAGCTCTCAGTCAAAAAATGTAAGTAAAATGTCTTGGTCTTTGTTGTACGCAAAGTTGTTACTGTATGAAAATAAGCTTGGTGAGCTAAAGGACAGTAAAACTTTATTTGGATGTTAACTATCACATGTTGTTTTCCACAGCAACCATTTCAATCCACAACAAAGTCAGGCAATTACAAGAACAATCTTGACCAAATACTGAAGGAAATAAATAACAATAAAAAGTGAGTTGTTCATAAAGTTTCACTGCCATTTCATTTCAAGAGTTACAGCATCTTCACAAAACTCTCTGCATTATTCACTAGATCAAAAGAGATTGAGAGACAACTGCTAACTGCATGTGAAGAGGACCTGTTGAAGATAGCGGAATATGAAGAAGCAGAGGAGAACCGAGAGGAGGGCATTTCTTCCGAACAACAGTAAGGCACACAAAGACATGCTGCCACTTTTTTTTTTTTGTCTCTGGGGAACCGTGTTTTCACTGTAGTTAGCTAAACTGTGAACTGCTCGAATTTGTTTACCAGGGAATTCTTGCAGCGGTATTCATTGATGTCTGCTGCAATCAAAGAAGTCCCTCCAGGAGAAGAAGTGTTCAACCTGGAGAAGTTTGGTCAGATCTTTGACCAGGATACATTACAGCTCAGGCAGTGCCTGGTCAATCCACAGGGAACAGCACAAAAAACTCTTCTGTGGTGAGCTGAATTTCTGTGTGTAAAAATGAAAGGGCAACATTTGTTGTACTTTTGTACTAAAAATTAGATATATGTAAGTAATTATTGTTTGGAGTGCATGATTTTTTGATGATTTTAAACTTTTGCCCAAATACTGCATTAGCAACAATTGTTCATCTATAATTTCTTTAAAGTTGTCTTGAATACTAATTGGACAAATTACATTGAATTAACCTCTGAGGGCATTTTTGTTGCCTCAGCTTTAAAGGGTAAACTGGCCTTCCAATTCAGCTAGAAACTTAGCAGAGAAGCCCAGACTTCCCTCTCCCTGGCCACCACCTCCAGCTTTTCCAGGGGAACACAGAGGTATTCTCAAGCCAGCCAAGAGATATAAGCCCTTCAGCATGTCCTGGGTCTGCCCCGTGGCCTCCTCCTGGTTGGACATGCCCGGAACACCTCACCCAGGAGGCATCCTTGTCAGATGCCAAAACTGCCTTAACTGGCTCCTTTCGATGTGGAGGAGTAGCAGCTGTATTCTGAGGTCCTCTCAGATGGCTGACCACCTCACCTTATCTCTAAGGGAGAGGTTAGCCACCCTTCAGAGAAAGCTCATTTCTGCTGCTTGTATCCGTGATCTCATTCTTTCCATCACTATCCAAAGCTGCAGCACCAGTCTGTTGATCGCCTACTCCCCTCACTCGTGAAAAAGACCCCAAGATACTTTATTTTTCTTTATTGGATAGATGCAGTGAAGGCTGACAGGAAATCGGAGGGAAAGAGAGAGCGGGAGACATGCAGCAAAGGGCCACGGGTCAGACTTGAACCCGGGCCGGCCGCTCTCAGCCATGTGGTATATGGTCGCCTGCTCATTCAACTATAATAATCCAACTAGATACTTAAACTCCTCCACTTGGGGCAGTAACTATATAAACTATAGTTAGCAGTGAGCTCGTGTGTAATTTACTGAGATTTATAGAGTGTGTTTTCTTTATGTATGATGTTGTTTTTTGGGTTTCAGGTACGCTTTTTAATCTTGCTACTTTTGATAATTTATAATATTATTATTAGTATTAATATGTGTTCACAGTCTCTTCCTGAGAGTGAGGAATATGGCTTATTAATTTAATACTGAATATTGAATCAGTGCTGTATCGGCAGATACCCAAACCCATGATATGGTTATGGAATTCAGAAAAAGTTGTATTGGTGCATCCCTATTGATAGTTCAGCTTTCTGTAAGAAGTAAACATCCAATAACACTGCAGCTACGGGCATTCTTTCAGTGTGACTATTACGGGGCTCTGTGCTAATTTTAGTTTTATATATTAATGACATTTTTCAAACACTGCTTTTGACCTCCAGTGGACATCACGGATGCTTTTATTATCAGCCGGTTTGACTGTAGGATAACTCTAGTGCATGCTGTTTGTTCCCCCAAAAAACAAAGATATGAGGAATCTTCAGAAGCATGGGAGATATTTTTGAAGTATGCACTAAGTTAGCAACTTGAATAAGGTCAGGTAGATGGCCATTTTTGGAAGTGTCAAGTTCTTCTGAGTGCCTCTGTGTTGGCTTTTTAAATTTTAAACACCAAATTATTTGCATAAATTACTCATTAGTCTGGGGGAACTCCAAACCAAATACTTCCTTTTCCTGCATAAACACCAAAAATCTGATAACAAATTTTGACAATAACATAAAGAAAGGAATCTGTCTTGTATACCAATAGCATTAAAAAAAATACACAAGTTTAAATTAAGACCTGGAACATTGGTCTTGGCTTATTATATTTTCTACAGCAGCTTTACTCTGTGCTTGATGTTTATTAGATTTGTCAATAGTGTGCACTGTACTTCAGAGTGGCGTGACAACCTTTGCACGAAAGGCTTTTTGTGTACATATCCTAAGGCCACAACGTACCTTTTTCATAATCTAATATGGAGCCTTCCGATAAACTTCACTGAGGACATTTTATTCTTAGGGTAATGAACAACAAGTTAGGTCTTGTCAGGAGAAACTACAGTTTGACCTGAAGGCACTTACTAAAAAGGTAAATTAGCACAGTTAGTCCTATCCAACACACTGCACTCAGGGATGTATTTAAGTTTGCACACTCAGTTTCAACTCTTAGTTTTCCTAAATAATGAATAACTTTGATCTTTCTCTCCACTTACACTCTCCTGCTTTACATCAGGTCCAGCCCAGCTCAGCTGCGATTGCATGTGAATATCGGATTGTTTCAGGAAGCTTATGACTCTAGCTCACCCTGTCCAGCTCAGATTACCCGTTTCCTTTTCAAGGTAGGTCTGACACACCCCCGCACTGAGTTTGTTGTACAAATGTTTAAGCTTGGGCAGTAATTCTTTGTCGATCTCATCAGATGATGTCAGTCCATAGTGAGAGGATGATATCTGAGAAGTTGCTACAGGCCCTCTGTGATATTGCATTGACTGCTGCTTATCAAATAGGTCAGTGCTGTCCTTCCCAAGCTTTTGGTAGTTTGTCTTTAAAATGTACATAGTGTTGAAGTTCTTGGTGTGAATACTTCCACAGTGAAATATGGAAACCAGCAGTTTAAAGTGTGGGTTCCCAGTTTATCCGACGTGACGCTGGTCCTGATGAACATGGGAGTGCCGTTTGTTAAACTCTTCCCTTTTGAGAATCTGCAACCTCCATTCACAGAAGGAGATCTGCTGTGAGTGTCATCACCATATGACTCGCTCATTCCTTTTGTTACCTTCTATATAAAACTATAACACATGAGCTGAAAGTTGTTTATTTGCTCACTTTTTAATTTAAAGGAGTTGAATTTTTCTGTGTTTCTGCAGGGAGGACGTCTACATCAAAAGTGATAGTCCTACCCACAACAAGGAAGAGACCACTTTCCCTGAACACAACTGCAGTAATGTTTTAAAGGTGGTAGACAATAAATGGCTGATGACGTTTGAGAGCTTAGCAGATTGAGTACAACTCCACCACTCATTGTTTTGTTTTTTAATCTTGTTTATAGTACCTGTCTTACTGCACGGGTCTGTGCCCACGTGCATACAGCGACAATGAGCTGCTGTTGCTCCTTACTGTAATGAGTCACATCGGCCTGGAAACGCGGCTCATCCTCGAGTCGAGTGTGGCACTGGAGCCTCTGCTGTGTAAAATTGTCAACAACATCAGGGATTGGGACGCTCTGGTCAGTGCATAAATGTCATTGTCTGGCTCTTTATTTCCTCACATTTCAGTTTGGCACATTAAAGCAAACAGTTTTCAAGTAGCTGTTGTGTTTAATCATCCCCTAAGTGGTGTATAGTATGGTTGTTCCTTATGAAGACATGTAATTAATCTGCTTTAGAATATTAACACGTTCTAAGCTCAGTTTTCTCATTTTATACTCTTTACATTGACTCCCAACAGATTTTAGGTTTGTTTCATAATTCTTGCATTAAATACAAAGCATTAAACGACCAAGCTCCAGATTATTTATCTCAGCTTCTTGGCTTGTATGGCTTAAAAAACTTTATTTACTTGCTTTATGTCTTTAGCTGCCAAAAATCTGCCTGGCTCTCACTGATTTGACAGATGATCACCACAACATGTGCCTATTAGTTCATCTCCTGCCTGACAACATTCGTGGAAAGTGAGTCTTTTTATCCTTCTTTTTTTTTTTTTTTACTATCTACTCATATATACTTAATTTCTAGATATACTGATTTTCTGATTATTTTGTTTATCTGATTCTGATTTATTTATGCATTTATATACACAGCTGAATCTAAGAAATTTGTCAGCCAGCAGTTGATGGAAGTGAAAATGAAAGGGCTTAGATACTTCATGTATCAGCATGTCTTGTTTTGCTTGTGATATTCACAAGATTTACCATCCCATAATACAGCACTATAACCTACTATGCTCTGAGCTACAGAATAGCATGAAGGCATGTAAAAGTGAAATAAAGCCAGTATGAAAACAAATACTTTGATCATTTTGTGATTTTTTTTTTTTTTTTTTTTTTTTTTTTCACAATACCATACCATTAAAAAGAAAAATGTTCTTTTTATGTTTGTTTTATTTGGACAGAGAGTTGCGCCGACATCTAAGCCTGTGCATGATTTCTAAGTTGTTGGATGGAAATTGCAAATACAAACCTGTGGAAAGAGAATTTCAGGTAATTGGGTTAACTTGTAACCTTGGCAGTTTCCTTTAAACCCAGCGCTTGAAACACTTCTCACATGTAATTTTAAATTATGTACATTAATCCATTCATCCTCAGGATCGTGGGGAGTTTGAAGCCTATATGCACAATAAATATGTAAATCAATTTAATTAATAGAGTTTGGTTTTTGTTTGGTATTTAGCTCTCTGAACTGAGGCCATACCTTCCCCGCATGCAACCTTCCTCCCTTTTCCGACACATGACGAGCTCCTCTGGAATGAACCAGAAAGATAAAGAAGAAGACCTGGGCACACTAGACCAGCAGGTGATCATTTTGTTACAGTCTGAATTGCAAAATGTTCCAACCTTGACTTGTTTTACATCCATAATAACACCTGGACATCATTTTGAAAATGATTTTTCTGACCCAAGATCCTTTTATCATTTCTTCCAGTCCTACTACCTGTGCTATAGCCTTCTGACATTAGCAAATGAAGCATCCAACTTTCAGTTTTTTCCCGCTCACCAAAAGGTAAATTCTTTTTTCCAGTCTTATCTGATTTTTAGATGTTATTGGCCTGATTTTGATTGAATGTTTAAACCCTTCCCTTTTTTTCTGTCCCTCAGAAGCAGCTGCTGTTTTTGTCAACTGAGCTGGAAACGCATGTTAAATGTGACATCAGGGAGAGTGAAAAATGTCTTTATCGCAGCAAGGTAAGCATGATTTAACAAGTGTGTGTTTGTGTGTGTGTTTTTCTGCAATTCACAAAATAAAATCTACAATACTTTTAACCAAATATGGGAGCCGCTGGTCCGGGCCTATGCTGTTCAAAACTATTTTGAATGTTAATAACTTGACTAGTCATTCGCCAGTAGCTTGTTAGCAGTAACACTAAGCAGACAGAATATCAGTTATTACCTCTCAGCTGTAAAAGGCTTTTTTAATCGACATTACGGGCAGGTGGGTAGACACGTAAGTTTTTAAATGCGATAACTCAAAAACGGGGCAACATAGAAGCTTCAAATTGATACCAGAGAACAAGGTGACATCGGATTTGGAAATTGATACAATAGGTGTGTCTACTAGCACATATAAGGGAAGCAATGGTGGTTGCCAGCATTTTTGCATCTTTGTCATCAGATTCAACTTGTTTTAAATTGACCCGAGATCACAAGTAAATCTGGTGCTTTTTCCCCCCATGTATTTAAGTTCCTAATTTGAAAAACTTACCCCACAGTTAATGCGTTAGCAGTTTTCTCTTTCCTCCTAATGGCAGCCTTTTTCTCCAAAATTAAATGTTTCAAGTTTAGTTCATAGATAACACTGTACACAGATCTGTTAGTCAAGATATCAAAACTGCTTAATAGCATTTCACAGATTAGCAAACAGTATAGATGAGGCTAGACCTAATGGACAGTTGTAATATATTTCCAGATTAGGAACCCCTTTAACTTGCTGAAACGCTCTGCCAGAGACATCTGTACTACTTTATATTTATATTAAATATATTCATATGTATCATCAGAAATATCAACAAATCATTGCAAGTTTCTTTTCAGAGGTTCTGATAAATGAAATTTTCAGTGTGCTACATAAACCTGTATGAGAACTCTTGCCTTCCTCTTCTCTCTCCAGGTGAAGGATCTGGTGGCGAGGATCTACACCAAGTGGCAGATGCTCCTTCAGAGGACAAGGCCTCTCGATGTACAGTAGTCACACACATTATTTAAATAATTTCTTTACAGGATGTGTTTACTTTGTGTCTTAAAAGATAATTTTATAATCTTATTGGCTATGCTGGTCTTTTCCCTTCTCTAGGATAAACTGTATGATTATTGGCAGCCTGGGGATACTTTGGGGTACAGCCAGGAGGAGCAGGAGGATGAAGATGACACTGCAGAAGAGGAGACTGTGGTGGAAGAAGAAGTAGAGGGGGATGAAAAGGAAGATGGAGAAACAACTATAACTGAACAGAATGAAGCTGTCATGGTTGCTGAGGAAAAAAAAGATGCCAGGGTGGAGCCAGAAGAAGACATGAAACTTGGTGAGACAGAAAAAGACACAAATGTTATTGCAGCAGAAGAAGGCATGACATTTGGTGAACAAGAAGATATGAACACTGCAGAGACGGAGGAAGACATGAATATTGATGAGGTGCTAATGGAAGAAGATGGTATCCCAAGTGACATAAGCAAAACAGAAGAGGAAAAAGAAACGGTACCTGGGAATTTAAACCAAGTAGTGCCTGAGATGGATCCTCAAGCACCCTTGGAGTCTGAGGGAGTGGATGAGCAAGTGGCTGCTCCCAACATAGAGCGTGTTGATGAGGACACTGAGATTGAAGAAAGAAAAGGATCTCACCCAGCACCAACAGCTGGTTTATTCTGATAGAGATGATCAGTTTTCAAGGCTTTAACAGCCATTGCCTTATGTTATGCTGAATTTGCACTATTTACCAGACCTCTTTTCCTAATGCCAAAAGGTTTGAGACTTTCACAGTGATTTTAAGGCAAACTGTATATTTACCTCAGTCAGTGAGGTTATGTTTTTGTCGCTTTGTTTGTCTGTTGGCACATTTAGGCACAAGCTTCCAGGCTGATATATTTTTATGAAAGTTTGTGGAAAGATGGAGCATTGGTATATTAAAAAATTCATCGTTTTGTTGTTTTTTGACTGCTGCATGTGTGCATATTGTTGTTTTATTGTTAAGTGGCCAAATATGGAAAATAAACTTTAAGTTAAATTAATTTCTTGTCTCCATAAGCAGCGCCAGACAAAATGTCCACCCACCAGTGTTTACAGTATTATTATGTTAGTGATAATCTTTCTAATATGCAGAAAAGTAACAGTCAGAGGATTTGTGGAAATATCCATGACTTGCTATTGTAGCGACAGATTAATGACATTTTTTTCATATTTTGGCTAAGCGTTAGGCAGCTTGTGAAGTACCAAGGAAGTAGATTGGTTCACACATTTATTTATTTTTTGGTCTCAAGTAATGTTTATTATATTAAGTGTCACCCATGTATGCATTTTTGTTTTGCTTCCACGGAACCACTTTCTTGGAATTTTTTTTTCATATCACTTTGTTACCAGCAGCATATTACAAAAACACATCCTTTTTTCACAATTATTTAGTTGGAACCATGAAAAATGCCAAAGCTAACACATTTTCACAGGCATAAAAGAGTGCTATTTGGCACCATTAAAGTGATGCCAAATGGTATGCACTGTCCTTTAAAAATCTGGACAAATGTTGGACAAAAAAAAATGTTAGAAAGAAACTGTACTCCGCGTAAACAAAATCTTAAAGTCATGTTCTTAAGAAATAGGAAAACATTCAACGAGAGATGTATCTGGCCCCTCAGTTGATCCATTTACTCATCAGAGTGAGCTCTCATCAGAGATGGTCTTGTCAAAATTGGTCTAACACAGAAAGGTACAGTCAGAAACTCCATACAATACTATCTACAAAGCATCAGATTGGTAGTTGCATCATTTTTCAGCGTGACAATAATCCCAAACAGTGCAGTAAAAGCACAGCTGGATGGAAAAACGCACAAAAGAACGATCATAGATTGGCCTCCTCAGAGGCCGGACCTTAACATTGAAGCAGTGTTGGATCATTTTGACAGACAATGGAACAAAAGTCAGTCAACATCTAAAGAAGAGCTTTGAATGTCCTTCAAGAAGCCCGGATAGTTATTCTTGAGGACTACTCAAAGAAATTACTACAAAGCTTGCCTATGAGAGTTCAGGCTGTGCTGAAGAATGAAGGTGGTCGTACTAAATATTGACCTTCATCTTTGGCTTTTGTATAAACTGTTTTTACCTTATGTAACGTAGTTCCATGTATGTTCGCCTATGTTTAAATAAATTACATGTATATCCCATTTTCACAGTGAAATAACATTAAAAGACTTTTGTACAGCATTTTAGTTTAATTTTATATAAGCAGTATTCACAAATTTATTTTATTGTCAGAATTATCATGGTCAAATATTAATCTAATTAAATATAGAACTTGTGTAAAGGTGTAAATCAGTGGGTTAATTTTAAGGTGTGCTTTAGATTAGGTACATGCATCAGTAAAACTCTGAAGACATTTGCTTTGAAAAATGTCAGTTTTAGTAATTGGTTTAGCTGCAAATTACCACAAAAGATAACAGTCTTTTCTACATGGTGTTTATAGAAAATATATTCATATTAGTAAATTGTACATGCTTAAAAAAATAACAACAATAACTCTAAAATCTCTAGAGCATGCAGTCTAAACTTGCACATTCAGCACTGTTACTGACCTTTAGAGGGCACTGTCCTCCATCTAGACTCAGGGTTCTCAAATAAACACAGGAGAACGGGAGCTCCATGTAATATTATCTGTCCCGGAAATGCTATAAAAAAGACTAAGCACCCACATACATTGTAAACAAGAGATGAAGCAGCAGAGTGAGACCAAATGAGCCCTTGTTTTTATTTTATTTTTTAAATCTATTATAGCTGATCACAGCTGGTGTCAAGAAGTGCCACGTAACTCACGCAGCCACATTACCAAGTATTTCATGCGTACCTCAATCTTTTCATCAATGGGTCAAGAATATCAGCGGTCTGAGCACTTTTATTTGCTATAGCAAATAAACCTAATAAGAAAAAGTAAATTATTTGCCTTTGCAACATGAGACTCATATGAGGTTGGTAAGATTTTACAAAATAGGCCTTCTTTAGTTGTTTAAGACGAAGAAAAAGTCTGAAACGAACCGATTACTCATAAAATGTGATCTAATCTTGTGCGCCACCCTCCTGTCCATGTCATGCACAGTTGGTGTTTGGAAAGGCTTTAGCCATGTTTTTTTGTTTTAATTTTTGTTGTTGGTTTTTGTTTTTTTTGGGGGGGGGGGGGGGGTATTTGGTCTTGTTGTCATTTCAATAACAGATAAATGTATTCGGTTTTGTTTTCGTTTTTTGTTAACAGCTGACACGTGAATGAAGAGTTTTGCTTTGCCGTTACATTTGTTGTTCTCTCTCGCTCTCGTTTATACATATCGGATTTCTTCTGGCATTCAACAACCTATGTATTTTAAATAAAACGCAACACTAACATGTATGAGATGCAGAGACAAGCACACCAGCCACCCAACGCGGAAAGCCAGCCGTTTGGTCTGTTCCACTCCGCCCCACTTTCACTATGTTGCTGGGCAACGACAGTCAGGTGACTGTCTGCAGACAGAATATGGCTGACCTGTCAGAAGACCAATGAGGGAAAGGCCAAATTTTGCATAATCGATCTTCTTTTCCTCGTCGTTTCTGACAACACTTGACCGTCTTAGAAAGCATTTATCCAGAGGTCGTCAAGGTAAGCTCGGGAGCGCGTGGTTTTTGTCTGTGTGTATGTCACTCTCGTTAGCTCGGAACAGCAGCAGCCACCGTTGGTGTTGGCTAGCTAAGTTAAGCTAGCTGTTAGCCAAACAGTCTGCGCTTTCTCTACCAAGAAAGAAATTCTAGTTACAAGAAATGACATTTAGGCAACTCTGTGGATTCCTCAAGCTTCCTTCCGGAAACTTGTAACACTATTGCAGAACATGTTGTGTCGAAGGATATTAGTAGAATGATAAAAGTTAAAAGGGGAAGTTATAAGTTAGAATTGCATTCATCGTGTTGCATTTCAGACGCATATTTAAACCAGTCAGTATCTGTATGCACACACATGCACAGACAGTCCTCCCATGAAAACTTTTAAATCTATATTTGGATAAGGTCTCCAGAAAAGTAATCTGTTCCGATTTACTCAGACGTAATAACCGCTGTAAGTTTTTTAGTTTGCTTTGTTGTGGCTTAATTGGATCAAAGGTCTTGGATTAAAATAGGTACTTGCATCACATTCAAACCACTCGTAGCTAAAGCGACTAGCGGTGACTATCTCGTTACAATTAAATGTTTTTCTGGCTAGGCTAGTCTAGCTATGTTAGTACAAATGCTGTATAAGCACCTGCTGCATCCAGAGCTATTAAACATGGAGTTGTATTATAAGGACGTGCGACGCTCTGTGATAATTTCATTTCATGCGCATTTTTTCCAATTACTGTTTAAGTTAAAAACACACACACACACACAAACACACACATACGTGTATACAGCAGCACTTGGAATGGATCTCTAGCATCAGCTATACACTTCTATTACCAGCGAACTGTGGCCAACCAACATTGGGCTCTTCCCACAGCGGAAAGGTGGTGTTTGTATCCACAATATACAAGCGTCACACCACAGGAGGAAAGTAGCTGACCTCTGGAGAATAGGCACATGACATTGTTGTAGTAGTAGTAGTGACATACCCACAGTTGTTTTCAGTGGAGAGTTTTAAACCTTTGACCAGAGTTCATGCTGGCTGTTTAGCTGTGGGAGGCATCATGTGGGTTTTTTTATTTGGCCATGCCGATGTCCTTGACTCTGATCTGGAGTGCCACAGTCCTGTCAAAGACC